>NC_091299.1:15207953-15560453 GCF_038502225.1 Cherax quadricarinatus | reverse complement strand
GTGGTTGCTTTGCATCTTATATCACTTGTTCGCAATTTTTGCATAATATATGCAGAACCACCATAGGGGAGTTGAATGATAGCTCTAGGCCTTTCGTGTTGCAATCAACACATCAAGAGCTTGCAATGTTGCAGAAATGAGGTCCCAGCAGATTCGCTCATATATACTGAGCATGACTTACTGTACGAGTATGTGTAAACCATAACTGATATAAATTAAGCTGCACATGACATCATTTATATCTGATGAAGAGTTAAGGGACTGTTGGTAACTGTCCTTATAAATGTTGCAGAGGTCTGAACTTTGCCATACCTCTGCAACACTTGGCAACATGAATTAAGGAAAGATCCTAAACTTCACCTTCCGAAAGTAAACAAAACAAATGCGATAGTAATTATGGACAAGGTATATTAGAGGAAAAATGCCCCTTAAAGGGCAAAGAAGTGGGAGACGGGGGGTGGAACAAGGAATATAATAGAAAGGGAAGATAAACGGTGGAAGAAGAAAAGGTGCGAGAAGAAGGAAGAGTGAATAGTAGAGGAAGAAACTGATACAGTACGAGGAAAAAAGCAGGGTGAGTGAACGAAGGAAAAGAGGGTTAATAGAAGGAAGGAAATGAGGAATGAGAGGAAGGAAAAGAGGAATGAGAGAAAGAAAAGAGGACAGAGAAGGAAGGAAAGAGAGGGAGAAGCCTGGATGAGGAGAAAACGCAAAGGGAAAAACAAAGAGGAAGAAGGCAGACGAGGAACGTGAAGAGGGAGAGAAAAAAAGGTCGAAGGGGAGAGGAGAAAGGTCGAAGGGGAGAGGGAGACAAAGATGAGAGAGAGAAGATAAAGGGAAGGAGAGGCGAAAGGGGATGGAGAGAAAGGGGAGAGGGAGAGGAGAAAGATATGAAAGGGGAAGGGAAAGAGGATAAGGAAAAAAACATCAGTCACTATTCATGAACAAGAAGAGAGGTTAGTGGACGTCACATCAGCTGTTGTTCAGCGTAAAAAAAAAAATGTGCAGAGCCAGCCTATATTTACAGATGTTTTGTGCATCACTGGTAAAATATACTAACAATTATGTTTACAAGACATGATATGCGGTTTATGGAGTTTATGAGACGACGTCCCAGGTGGACGAAAGTCTTCTCAATAAATGTGTCATATTCATGTGTCTTAATCACATAAATGACGCTTTGTGCACGTCTTTTTACCACATTGAGTGCTAGCCTCTGCAATTTACTTTCGGTAAACACATGTTGTAGATATCAGCTACTCAAATGAGAGTTCTGGGTCACAGTTACTTGTTTTTTTTTCACCTAAGGCTAGGTAATATTAATAAACTTGACTATGTAGAACCAGTGTGTGTTTATTAAGGAGAGGGGAAAACTGAGGGGAGGAAAGGAGGGAGGGCGAGAAAGAGGGAGAGGGAGGAATGGAGAGAGATAATGAGGGAGGGGGAAGGAGGGTGAAAATGAGGGAGGATGATGATGAAAAAGGGGCGAAGGAGAGGGCCAGAAGAGAGGGAGAAGAGGGGAGATAGAAAAGGGGAGGGGAGAGAGGGGGAGGGGAAGAGAAGGGAGAGAAGGGGGGGAGGAGAGAAGGGAGAGAAGGGGAGGAGGGAGAGAAGGGGAGAGAGAGGGACAGAGGGAGAGAGAGGGACAGAGGGAGAGAGACAGAGGGAGAGAGACAGAGAGAGAGGGAGACTTGTTGCTTTGTTCCAACGCGTTGTTCAGGGTAAAATCGATCATCCTTTAGATTGGCAGCAATGAGTCAGCTATAAGTTTAGCTGTTACATCAGCTGTACATAACATTTATATTGTCACAGAGCAACCCATCCTCGTAAGCATACCTCGCTTTGTTTTACCGAGACTCAAGACCGCCGGTAAAATAACTGACGCTAAAATGTGAATGTCTGGTTTTTGCTATTAGGTTTATCCAGTATTCTGGGTGGCTGATACATACAGCTTGATAAACTATAGTATACTGTTTACTTGTAATCACACACTGTCATACGTAAGCTTCCCTCTGTAGAGTTGTCATCAACCACAAGATGCCATAAATAAAAATGCACTGTTCATATTGGGTCAGGAGCTGTATCTAGCTCCAAAAAATTGCAGAAATTTCAGAACTGTTTCAGAACTTAAGGGACTGGTCCCAACCCTAAACAATGGAATCGTCCCATATGAAAGCAAGAGAGTGTGCAAAATATCTTCAGTGGAAAGTAGAGGGAGAGAGACGGCGATGAGTACATTAAGAAAGAACTCAACAATAAGTGCAAAACACCCACGCCTTCATGCAGTGGCGCAGCCACGGGGGGGATGCGGGGGGAGGGGGGCTCAGGGTGCTAAAGCTCCCCTCCCCAAGATGTAAATATATTTGATTTAAATTTGCAATTTTAAGTTATAATAACTAGTGACACAACCGCAGGAGTGGAAGATATTCCACATACATATTGAAATCGTGTTTTTAAAGACGACGTCTTCGATCTTATCAGCATCTCAGTATTTTCTTTCTTTTTTACTGAAATCTTGGCTTAAGCTTAACAACCCCCATTCCGGACTGAAATCCTGGCTGAACCACTGCCAGGGGTCAATTTCCCTGCGGGCCGGCCCCAGTGAGCCGGCAGCAGCAACAGACTGGTTGACCATGCAAGCACTAGACAAGCCACTAGTGACTAGTGCCTTGCTAAGGGAATGGAGAAAAGTCTCAAGACCCTTCAAAAGTATATCAAAATTATATGGCTATCGGGTAACTTTACGAGGGTCAGGATAACTAACAACACAACTGCGACTATGGTATCCTAGTACCCTAATACTACGATAAATTAAGTGTAACAGTTTAGGCCATTAATCGGCAGCAAGAGTGCACTGAAAATATTCACCGAAAACCTGCAATTAGGAGATGAATCCTAAGACGATGTATCTGGCCGTCCTGAAACATTTTGACTTGACGTTTTTCAGAGCAAAGTTCTAGCTGCCCAGACAACTTTTGTTCCGAGTAGGGAAATTAGATCTAACAAAAATGATCCCAAATGGATGAACAATAGGTTAAAACATCTCATTGGTCAAAAGAGAGGTATATATAGGCGTATGGGCAGTTAAGAAATCAACATATTCAATTAAAGAGGGAAATAAAGAAAGGAATAAGAAAAGCAAAAAGGGATTATGAGGTTATGGTCGCAAGGGATTCAAAGACTAACCCAAAAGGGTTCTTTCAGGTATACAGAAGTAAGATTAGGGACAAGATTGGCCTACTTAAGAGTAACTCTGGTCAGATCACTGACAGTGATAAGGATATGTGTGAAATTCTCAATACCTATTTCCTCTCAGTTTTCACCCAGGAAAATACTAGCGATATTCCTGAAATAATAGATTATGTAGAACAGGATAATAAACTATGTACGATTGCGGTAACTAGTGACATGGTCCTCAGACAAATAGAGAAACTAAAACCTAACAAATCCCCAGGCCCTGATGAACTGTTTGCAAGGGTATTAAAGGAATGTGAAGAGGAACTTAGCGTACCTTTGGCTATTCTTTTTAACATATCACTACAAACTGGCATAGTGCCTGATAAGTGGAAAATGGCAAATGTAATACCTATTTACAAGGTAGGCGACAGGTCCTTGGCTTCGAATTATAAACCAATAAGCCTTACCTCCATAGTGGGAAAATTTATGAAATCAATAATTGCGGAAGCAATTCGTAGCCATCTTGACAGGCACAGATTGATTAATGAATCTCAACACGGTTTTACAAAGGGGCGTTCCTGTCTTACGAATTTACTAACTTTTTTCACTAAGGTGTTTGAGGAGGTAGATCATGGTAATGAATATTATATTGTGTATATGGACTTCAGTAAGGCTTTCGATAGAGTTCCACACCAGAGGTTATTGAGGAAACTTAAGGCACACGGAATAGGAGAAATGTTTTCCTGGGTAGAGGCATGGCTGACAATTAGACAGCAGAGAGTTTGCATAAATGGGGAGAAATCAGAATGGGGGCACGTCACAAGCGGTGTTCCTCAGGGGTCAGGGTTGGGTCCGTTGTTGTTCACAATTTACATAAACGACATAGATGAGAGAATAAATAGCGACATAAGCAAATTTGCTGATGACACCAAAATAGGCCGTCCAATTCATTCTAATGAGGACACTAGAGCACTCCAGGATGATTTGAAAAGACTGATACAATGGTCGGAGAAGTGGCAGATGCCGTTTAATATTGACAAATGCAAAGTTCTAAATGTTGGACAGTTAAATAACCATGCCACATATAAACTAAATAATGTGGATCTTAATACTACTGATTGCGAAAAGGATTTAGGAGTTATGGTTAGCAGTAATCTAAAACCAAACTCAAGAAATCGTAATGACACGATTGCAAACAAACCATACCCCCGGCCGGGATTGAACCCGCGGTCATAGAGTCTCAAAACTCCAGCTCGTCGCGTTAGCCACTAGACCAGCTAGCCACAATAAGATTCATCCAACTAGGTATATTTCTACACCATAGGAAGGTTAGCACAGGCACCACCGTGACCACAAATGCAAGTTTTTACAGACGAATCTCCAGCTAGCGTGGCCGTGACGAACTCTAGCTCAAGTCCCTTCACTGGTGTAGAAATATACCTAGTTGGATGAATCTTATTGTGGCTAGCTGATCTAGTGGCTAACGCGACGGGCTGGAGTTTTGAGACTATGACCGCGGGTTCAATCCCGGCCGGGGGTATGGTTTATCTAAAACCAAGACAACAGTGCATTAGTGTTCGCAATAAAGCTAACAGAATTTTTGGCTTCATATCTAGAAGTAAAAATATTAGAAGTCCTCAGGTTGTTCTTCAACTCTATATATCCTTGGTTATGCCTCATTTAGACTATGCTGCTCAGTTCTGGTCACCGTATTACAGAATGGATATAAATACTCTGGAAAACGTAGAGGAGGATGACAAAGATGATCCCGTGTATCAGAAATCTTCCCTATGAGGATAGACTGAGGACCCTGAATCTGCACTCTCTCGAAAGGCGTAGAATTAGGGGGGATATGACCGAGGTGTATAAATGGAAAACAGGAATAAATAAAGGGGATGTAAATAGCGTGCTGAAAATTTCCAGCCAAGACAGGACTCGCAGCAATGGTTTCAAGCTGGAAAAATTCAGATTCAGGAAGGATATAGGAAAGCACTGGTTTGGTAACAGAGTTGTGGATGAGTGGAACAAACTCCCGAGTACAGTTATTCAGGCTAAAACGTTGTGTAGTTTTAAAAATAGGTTAGATAAATACATGAGTGGGTGTGGGTGAGTGTGAGTTGTACCTGACTAGCTTGTGCTGCTGGGTCTGTTGCCGTGCCCCATCCTTGAGTGGAGGTGACCAGACTGGGTGGGTCATTGGGCTAATCCGGGGGGGCATGGACCTGCTCCGCATGGGTCAGTAGGCCTGTTGCAGAGTTCCTTCTTTCTTATGTTCTTATGACAATGGTCCAGGAAGGAACGAAATATTGTCCTTTACTAACCCTCTAAGTGCGAATATTCTGGTGAATTGTTCCAGCCACAGAGCATTGTGACTATTCTGGCATTAAAAATACATATAGTGTATATATTTTTTGACTAAGAGTAGGTTCATCAACAACAAACAAGCTCTCTAGTGGTTCTCAAATAACCTAATATGTGCCACTCTGAAGAAACAGACGAGCTCCTGTCAGTCAACAAACATGTCTCTTAAAGCAAATATGAACTAGGATGCGGAAAAAATGTTGACCGAGTTCCATGAATCAAACTATATAATATTTACGAGGAAATCGCTAAACCCATAAGAGGAATGGGGAAATATGACGTTTGATGCATGGGAAAGGAAGCTCCAAATACCTTGGATCAAGAACCTTTCGCCAGTATCACGTATGAGGATGCAACGTCCATGTTAGTCAAACTGTCCAGAGAGCTGAACTCGGCTGGATGAGCTAAAGGAGAGACAAGAGGATCTAAACAGGATTAGTGAAATTGAAAGAAATTCGAAATATTTCTTTTCATATGCTAAAAACAAGGCAAAAACCACTTCTATTGTAGGACCCCTGCTCAGGCAAGACGGATCCTACATAGATGACAACAAAGATATGAGTGAGATACTGAAATCACAATATGATTCTATGTTCAGTGAGCCACTAATCAGTCTCAAGACAGACACTCCAAACAATTTTTTCATGAGCCTCAAAACCCTGCCAATGTATGCCAAATTTCTGACATAACCCTAACTTCATAAAGGTGGCAGCAAAGCAATAGCTAAGAACTACAGACCAATAGCTTTAACCTCCCACATAATAAAAATCTCTGAAAGAGTTCTAAGAAGCAGGACTGCGAACCACTTGGACTTCCAAAAATTGCACAATCCAGGGCAACATGGTTTCAGAGCAGGTCGCTCCTGCCTCTCGCAACTATTGTACCACTATGATATAGTCTCAGATGCGCTGGAAAACAAACAGAATGCCGATGTAGTATACACAGATTTTGTAAAAGCCTTTGACAAGTAGGACCATGGTATAATAGCACACAAAATGTGTGCTAAAGAGATAACTGGCAAAGTAGGCAGATGGATCTTCAACTTTCTAACCAATCGAACACAAAGAGTAGTGGTAAAGTTAAATCGGAAGCTGCCATAGTGAAGAACTCTGTTCCACAAGACACAGTACTCGCTCCTATCCTGTTCCTGATTCTCATATCAGACACAGACAGAGATGTAAACCATAGTACCGTATCATCCTTTGCAGACGATACTAGGATCTGCACGAGTGTGTCATCCATTGAGGACACGGCAAATCTCCAAGAGGATATAAACCTAGTTTTCCAATGGGCAACGGAGAATACGATGTTCAATGAAGACAAATTCCAACTACTCCGTTATTGAAAATTGGAGGAAATAATAGCTAGGACTGAGTATACTACAAACTCCAATCACATAATAGAGGAGAAAAGCAATGTGAAGGACCTGGGTGTGGTAATGTCCGAAGATCTCACCTTCAAGGACCACAACAATGCCACTATCACATCTGCGATGAAACTGACAGGATGGATAAGAACATTCAAGACAAGAGATGCCACACCAATGATGATCTTTTTAAATCACTTGTTATCTCTAGGCTGGAATACTGCTGTTCATTAACATCCCCATTCAAGGCAGGTGAAATTACAGATCTAAAGAATGTACAAAGAACCTTTACTGCACGTACAAGTTCCATCAAACACCTTAACTACTGGGAATGCCTGGAAGCACTTGACTTGTACTCATTGGAGCGCAAGCGAGAGACTTCATAATCTACACCTGGAAGATTCTGGAGGGACTGGTTCATAATCTGCGCACAGGAATCACTCCCTACAAAAGAAAAAGATTTGACAGACGATGTAACATACCCCCAGTGAAAAGTAGGGGCGCCACTGGTACACTAAGAGAAAACACAATAAGTGTCCGGGGCCCAAGACAGCCCCCCACCAGCCATAACGGGTATTACCAATAGACCGCTGGTTGTCTTCAAGAGGGAGTCGGACAGATACCTAGTCAGTGCCAGATCAGGCGGGCTGCGGTTCGTACGTTGGACTACGTGCACCAGCAGTAACAGCCTCGTTGATCAGGCCCTGATCCACCGGGAAGCCTGGTCATAGACCGGGCCGCGGGGGTGTTGATCTCCGGAATGCCCTCCAGGTAGACTCCTCCAGGAAATAAATACTGTAAATAGTTTCACAGGCCATTCAATTAAGCTACGTCGATCCCATAGTCCTTTATACCTTTGAAAAGTTTTGAAAATTCCTATTCCCGCAGCCCGGCCCTGGGCCATGCTTGTCTGGTTCATGATGAGATTAAGACACATGTGCAACATCTGGGTATCTTTATTGTAGACGTTTCGCCATCCAGTGGCTTTATCAATACAAATTCTAGGACATAACTTGAAGACAGTAGAACTATGTACAGAAGATGAGGTAATCGGTCCCTCAACCTAGGAGTAGGTGCAAAGAGCACCATAGTCGTGGAGATTCAGAATCTCCACGACTATGGTGCTCTTTGCACCTACTCCTAGGTTGAGGGACTGATTACCTCATCTTCTGTACATAGTTCTACTGTCTTCAAGTTATGTCCTAGAATTTGTATTGATAAAGCCACTGGATGGCGAAACGTCTACAATAAAGATACCCAGATGTTGCACATGTGTCTTAATCTCATCTTGTCGGTATTATATACCATTCGTACACAACTTGTCTGGTTCATACCTGGTCAACCAGGCTGTTGCTGCTGGTGGCCACTTATGTACTACATTTCGAATGTTTATGGATTACAGTACCAAACTTAACCCCGTCGACACATTAAACAATTTAAATGTGTATGAAATGCAAGACATGTACTGTGAATGTGTATGTGGATTCCAGTACTAAGTGTAAATGTGACATAATACTAGTCCAAACATGTACGACCTGCACCAAGTTCAAATGTGTAAGATGTTAGGTAAGAGTGAGTGAATGAGTGTGTGTGTGTGTGTGTGTGTGTGTGTGTGTGTGTGTGTGTGTGTGTGTGTGTGTGTGTGTGTGTGTGTACTCACCTAGTTGAAGTTGCAGGGGTCGAGTCCAAGCTCCTGGCCCCGAATGTGTAAGATGTTAGTTAAAAGTGTGTGTGTGTGTGTGTGTGTGTGTGTGTGTGTGTGTGTGTGTGTGTGTGTGTGTGTGTGTGTGTGTGTGTGTGTGTGTGTACTCACCTAGTTGAAGTTGCAGGGGTTGATTCCAAGCTCCTGGCCCTGAATGTGTAAGATGTTAGTTAAGTGTGTGTGTGTGTGTGTGTGTGTGTGTGTACTCACCTAGTTGAAGTTGCAGGGATCGAGTCCAAGCCCCTGGCCCCGAATGTGTAAGATGTTAGTTAAAAGTGTGTGTGTGTGTGTATGTTGTGTGTGGTGTGTTTGTGTGTGTGTGTGTGTGTACTCACCTAGTTGAAGTTGCAGGGGTCGATTCCAAGCTCCTGGCCCCGAATGTGTAAGATGTTAGTTAAAAGTGTGTGTGTGTGTGTACTCACCTAGTTACTCACCTAGTTGAGGTTGCAGGGGTCGAGTCCAAGCTCCTGGCCCCGAATGTGTAAGATGTTAGTTAAAAGTAAGTGTGTGTGTGTGTGTGTGTGTGTGTGTGTGTGTGTGTGTGTGTGTGTGTGTGTGTGTGTGTGTGTGTGTGTGTGTGTATTACTGGTCATGATGTTCATGGCTTATATTTAGTGTAAACAATACACATTTTCACTAAGCGAAATGTGTATACGTATACATGCAAGTGGAAATATGTATGAACAACAACAACTACTAGGGTGAGATTCACAGAGCGCGGATCTGGTTGAGGCCGGGTAGCAACAACAGCTATTCCCAGTGCTCTTTGTTCCGGGGATGAACGGTGAAGCCATCACTCCCGTTAACACCCACCACCTACATGACTACCCTCATACACCTATCTATCCGTCTACATCCCCCAATACATTATGTTTTACAGATAAGTTTGGTTTACTGAGAGGTAGAGATGGTGGTGGTAATAACCAGGTCCTAACCTACATAGAGACAACCAACTGGAAACAGCCAGTTTTGCGGACTCTTCTATAAAGAACCCTATAAAAACTAGTTTGAATTAATTATAAATTAAAATATACAAGGTTAAAGATGGCGTACTAACACAAACTAATAAGCTTATTCAGCTTATTTATTATCATTTAGTCCCCCCAACTCACCTCCAGTCCACGGAAGAGGAGATTATCGCACACCTGGCAACCTGCCTCGGCGCACAGCTCATACTCCGAGCAAGAAAGGCATACAAACGCGACCTCCTTACACCAAGACCAAGAATCATTTGCTCTTTTATGTATATTTACGATGTTTTGGAACTTGAAATACTGGCCAAAAAATGTGCAAGATACCTACACGTGTTTCAATGTGCGTAAGAAATGTGCAATTCTCTCTTACGACGAATGCAAACCCGTAAATCGACGCCAGATCAATAACGATTCATCTGAAGGTTGTCTCCAAGTGCGGTTTTGCCCGGAACGACCATCTAGCTCTCCACGTACGTACGTGCGTACGTACATACATACATACATACATATGTACACAAATAATATACACTGAAAGATATACGTCACTCCATGTATGTATGATGAGTTTACTCAAATCTTATTTTTGGGATTAAAGTATACTTGACCGCTGTTAATCACGTTACATGCAGCCTTAATTAAGACCCTCGTATACTCGAAGGGCTTTAAACCCAATTAACCAAAAAACATACACATACGTATGTGTGCGTAATATTATATATATATATATATATATATATATATCTATATATATATATATATATATATATATATATATATATATATATATAATGTATATATATACATGCATGCATGCATACATACATATATTTAGAACACTATGAGCCCGTTTTACAAGTTTATAATCGTTTAACTTCACTTCCCCCTGAAACCTTTCATTGAACTTGCAAGAGTAAAATTCTTAACTACATACACATAACGAACATGAGCAAATGTTCGTCAATGAAGTACAAGTTACTTTTGTCACACTTAAATAGCCTAGATCTGTCATATTAGAAACATAATCTACATCTACAACTGTAATTATGGTATGGGCAAAAAAAAAAAAAAAAGTTTTACAACGTTGGTAGCTTTAAAAATAAGTACATTTAACAGTGATGGGGAATAATACTATGTTCTGTACTTACAACTTTTATAAAACATGAAAATTTCTTATTATGGTTCTTCACTCATTTGTCATTCACTTTAATCTTAATTCGATGTTTTGCTGGAAACACAGGCTATAATTTAAATGTTTCGATTTTCACTACAATTTTTCTCGACAAATCTACCTGCCTGAAGAAAAGATGACATTGTAAGTATTCTCGGAATGTAAAGTTCATATTTTTAATTTTGAGACATAAACTGGTTGTATAATTTAATGTAACCGAGATCTGAAAAAATATTTCCAATCTGCGTTCAAAGTAACTGATATTCTAAAGTACAAATCATTTTAAATTTCTGAAGGAATTTATAAACATTATTTTTTACATTAAAACAGTAACAAATGTACAAACATACTAGAATAGCAATTATTGCACTATGATTGCAATTATTTGTAATATTATTGTACTTTCATTTATATATACATATTTCCTTATTATAGCAACGATCAGAGCTATAATACTTACCTAATGACATTTAAGCTTTAATGTACATAGATATTTTAATATACATGTAAACTGTACGCAAATATTATTAATACTATTTTCATAGCCCGAATATTAAAAAGTTTAAATACATATTTACACTGAGAACTACTTGGGTTATTTTCTGCAGGCAAATTTTATAGTGCCTGGCTCATATTACTTGGTTTTATAGCCTGATCCTCACGTTCTGTAAGACTCGTAGGTAAATATACTATAACACTAAAATATTTAATCATCAGTTAGTACGCTTATGGCTAGTTTCTCACGTTCTGTACAAATGAAAAAACTTATATTTGATATTAAGATATTTAGTGAACATCTACCAATGCGGTTATTACCTCTTTAAAGCTAAACAAGAGTTTCTAGCATCTTTATAAGCTTACTTTTTTTTCATGTCTGTGAAGCTTTTCAAGCAAAATTTTAACATTACCTACAGGTACAAAATATATAGTCTTAGGATTCTTGAATATTACTTACAACTATGAAACAAAGGTACTTACCATATCTTCAACGTAACTTACAACTATGGAACAAAAGGTACTTACCAAATCTTAAACTAAAATGAAATATATGGTGTACTTACGACATCTGATGTGAGTGTGGGCGGCGGTAGCGTGTGGTATGGGCGTGCACAGGGGTGGTTGGAAGAGAAGGTTGTACACACGTTGTGGAAGCAGGCTCGGCACTCTACAAGGGGCAAAAGAGAGGACACAGTGTGACACACATTATGCTGGTTTGGACTAGTACCATTACTGTGGCTATGGGATCCCCCCGCGGTGGAATACAACAAAGTTCCACCATTCACAGACTGAGCACGACACAGACACGTCAAGACGCTACTACGGCATTCTGAAGACGTCGTCACGTTAAAGAGTATTTGCTCTGTGGGTGCGGTGGATGGAGTCCGGAGACACATGGGCGTGGGCGGAGGACCACATTTAAGCATATAGTTTTCCTTATCAATATTGAGCACGTGCTTGTCCGTGTAGCCCTTGTCACCATTGCCTCCTTTGTTGAGGTTATTCTCGGTGTCGTAAAGGCCTATAGCTGAGGTGGTGGTTGGGGAGGCGGACATGGTGGAAGTTGGAGAGCCTCCCTGGGTAGGGGTTGCCCCGGCATGGGCATGGGTGTGGGTTACAGGAGGGCAGGGTATTGGCCGCGCCTTCATGGCCTCGTACAGGAGGCCAGTATCGAGCATCTTGCCGTTGCTTCCGCTCGACATATTTATTCACTAACACACCCAGACATGTTTCACACGATTTTCATATTTTTTTTTACCAATACTGCCAAATCACACAGCTTGAGGTTTTCATGTTTATTATCTTTTTACCATTTCACAATAAACGATGAAGCTTTTAGCTGATTGATTGCTTCAAGACAGCCACTTGGTTTTCTACGGCTGTATCCAATTTACCTAACTAAACCGCTATCCGAATACACCATACACATGTGGGATTGTAGTTTCAAGAATGTCATGTTGGGAGAGGCCGGCGGTGGCAGTATCACATCCTCACTTCCCTAGAGCTGTGGGCCGACTGCCGAGCAGCAAGCTAACAACAGCGCCCCTTGACGCACGATGCCCCTTGCCGAACTTTGAATCATTTCCAACTTACGAACATTATTACCTTATTTATATATTAAATGGTGCCAAAATACTCTAAATACAAATCTCTCCGACAAATTTTGCACAGTATATGGATAAAATATCTTAACATTGCGCGATAACAAGGGATAATAAGAGAACACTTGCCACCTTTGCCTGCTGAGTTGCCAACGGTCCCTGCGAGAGCTGGCACCACCGCAACTTGCTGGCTGAATGACAGTCACTAAGAGCCAGAGCTAAACCCTTCTACAGGTTTTTTTTTATCACCAAGGTTTCTTCTTTTAATAATCACTTTGAGACAGAAAAGTAAATACACTCTGGTATAATAAAATAAGCTATTGAATACAAATTTGTCGTAAAACATTTTGTCCGAGGCTTGAACAAAAATATCCCAGCTCTGCCATTGGTCCCCTGATCTGTTGGGGTTCACTATCTTATCGCTTATCGTACATACTGCTCTATCCGCGCATGATGGAAATAGCAAAAATAATAATTTTAATGTTATACGCAGACGATTATATAACTTGAAAATGCATGTAGTTTAAAATCCATATTCCTTTATTTAAAGAGAATAAGCTAAAATTTGATATAGTAGCATCAATTCGGTATATACACATTCCAAGACAATATCTTAGAACAATATCTAGTACGATTCTGTATAACTTTTGATTATTGTTATGTTCAAGAGGAAACACTAAACACACAGGGATCAATATGGCTCCTAGGGAATACTCGGTGGCGGGTATGATCTAAGAGAAGAGCAATTCCTTCGATTAAGTTCCCTTCACTAACGTCATGGGATCTCCCTTCAATAAAAGATATTAGGTCGTTAGAATATGAAGCACACTGCTGAAAAGTCTTAATATTAAAGTTATATATTTAAGCCATACCATGCCATCACTGAGGACAGTAGTAGAGGTCAGGATCACAAACTCACATCAAAAGGTTACTAAGAGTTCCCCCTTCACACCACTTTTTTCAACTGTATCAGTGATCCCTCACCAATGTAATTATGTTTCCATTAATGTGACTTAACTGCATGCAACTCCTGAAGCCGATACATCAAGTAATTATTTTAATATACATGTGTGCACTGTGGCAAGTGTAATAAATCCCTTATCTGTTAAGATAGGATCAATAACAACTGTAATTGAAGAATAAGTGGTCCTGGGGAGGAGTAAAGAGGAGCAAAGTTTAACACACACACAATGCCCAGTTGTACATGAACGGTATATAATACCGACAGTCTACAACAGTTGACCCAAAAACAGACACCCACTGGAAAAAAAAAACACAGGAAACAAAAACAATCAGCTAGCTCAGTCCCCAGCCCTAGGGCTGACCCAGACCCAGCCCTAGGGCTGACCCAGACCCAGCCCTAGGGCTGACCCAGATCCAGCCCTAGGGCTGACCCAGACCCCAGCCCTAGGGCTGACCCAGACCCAGCCCTAGGGCAGACCCAGACCCAGCCCTAGGGCAGACCCAGACCCAGCCCTAGGGCTGACCCAGACCCAGCCCTAGGGCTGACCCAGACCCAGCCCTAGGGCTGACCCAGATCCAGCCCTAGGGCTGACCCAGATCCAGCCCTAGGGCTGACCCAGACCCAGCCCTAGGGCTGACCCAGACGACCCAGCCCTAGGGCTGACCCAGACCCAGCCCTAGGGCTGACCCAGACCCAGCCCTAGGGCTGACCCAGACCCAGCCCTAGGGCTAACCCAGACGACCCAGCCATAGGGCTGACCCAGACCCAGCCCTAGGGCTGACCCAGACCCAGCCCTAGGGCTGACCCAGACCCAGCCCTAGGGCTGACCTAGACCCAGCCCTAGGGCTGACCCAGACGATCCAGCCCTAGGGCTGACCCAGACCCAGCCCTAGGGCTGACCCAGACGACCCAGCCCTAGGGCTGACCCAGACGACCCAGCCCTAGGGCTGACCCAGACCCAGCCCTAGGGCTGACCCAGACCCAGCCCTAGGGCTGACCCAGTCCCCAGCCCTAGGGCTGACCCAGACCCCAGCCCTAGGGCTGACCCAGACCCAACCCTAGGGCTGACCCAGACCCAGCCCTAGGGCTGCCCTAGGGCTGACCCAGACCCAGCCCTAGGACTGACCCAGACCCAGCCCTAGGGCTGACCCAGACGACCCAGCCCCCAGCCATGGTGCAAATCCGGATTCGGCTAAAGACCCTTCTACAGCCACCACAGCCATAGCCCCTAGTACAGATGTGGTAGAGTCCTCTTCCGGGAAAAATCTTGGCCTGACAGCGGATGGTTTCACTCTGGAGGACTGTAGTGCAGTTTTAGGATCTGCACAGATTAGAAATATATCCAGTACGAATTGTATCCAGCCAAAAGCAAAATGGCGCAAATTATATGTTTGGGGCATCTGGAATATCATGGAAAACAAATAGGACATGTAACTCTGAGAATCCTAAAAAATGCCGCGACCTCCTGTCTAAAGGAATGTGTCGTCTACCACTTGCAATTTCCTCCACCCTGAGATATGTCATTCTTCAGTCCTCGAAAAACAATGTTACAGTACCAACTGCCCAGCATACCACCTAAAAGAGACCAGGAGGCACACACTCCGTATAACAAATCATAGTAGTTATAGTAGCTATGACAACTCCACTGCAAGTGATTTTTTAGTGGTAAGAAACGAAGAAAGAAAATGGAAGGAGATAACCAAAATAGTCCACCTTGGAGCCTTGTTGGACTGGAGGCACAGCCAGTGGTTCCTCCGGACTCGCAACTACTGATGCCAACAAAGAAATCCCCCCAACAATCATGCAACACAACCTCATTTATATTTGCTAATATATAGGACCTTAAGCCATCCACCAACAACAAAATACCTTTCATTACTGGACTTCTAGGGGAGTCAAATGCAATGTTTGCAGCGTTCACAGAGACCCACGCAAAAGACTACTTTGACAGTGAAATATGGATACCTGGGTACATCCTCTTCAGATGCGACAGAAAGAATAAGCAATAAGGGAGAGTTGGCCTGTACGTCAGAGTCGCTCAAATGATGTAGTTGTAGTTCTAACAATAAAAATCGAGAACCAAAACTTAGTCATTGTACTTGTATATAAGCCGCCAGATGCAACTTCCCAACACTTCAAAGAACAGCTATCAAAAATTGACTCCTGCCTGGAAAAACCTTCCAGCCCCATCCCCAAACATCTTGCTGCTTGGTGACTTCAATCTAAGACACACAAAATGGTAGAATATAGCAAATAATGTTGTAGCAGAAATAATCCCTGGAGGCAGCTCAGATGAATAGTCACACACACATGAGCTGCTGAATTTCTGCAATAAACACACCCTAGATCATCAGATAGTGGAGCCAACAAGACTGGAGAACACACTAGATTTTATTTTCACATATAATGAGGACCTGGTAAGAAACAAAACTATATCAAAAACAACTAATTCTAATCACAATCTAATTGAAATCCAGATTTACATGCACAGGAGTCCTGATCAGCAAAATGCTTACAGCAATGTGGGTACCTTTACCAAATTCAATTTCAACAACAAGAACATCAACTGGGACCAGGTAAACTATGCCCTAAATGAAACATGCTGGGAAGATATCTTAAATTACATGAACCCTAACCAGTGCCTTGAAAAGAGTTGTCAACCTCCTGGTAGTTAAGTATGTTCAATGCATATTCTCCTAAGAAAAAAGAAGAGAAGAAGTAAACTGGAGAAAAATACACTCCCTCTACAGGAGAAGGCGAAGAATCATTGAGCTCCTAAAGAATGCCAGATTATCTGAAACACAGAAGGAAGCGCTAACCAGGGAAGTGGATTATTATTATTATTATAATCAAGGGGGAAGCGCTAAACCCGTAGGATTATACAGCGCCTGTGGGGGGATGTGGAAGGTATTCAGGCTTAATTCAGGAAACTGGAGCACAGATCCAATTACCTGAATCAAGAGCCCCTCACCAGCATCAAGGAGCCTTCCTTGAGGGGCAGGGAAGTGGAAAATATTGAGCTAAAGTTACAGGACTCATACAGGATCCAGGAGAGACAAGAGGAGCTAAATGCGATTAGTAAAATTGAAAGAAATTCGAAGCATTTCTTTTCATATGACAAAAACAAGGCAAAAACCACTTCTAGTATAGGGCCCCTGCTCAGACAAGATGGATTTTACACAGATGACAGCAAAGAAATGAGATACTGAAATCTCAATATGACTGTGTTCAGCCCGGTCCACGACCAGGCCTCCCGGTGGATCAGGGCTTGATCAACGAGGCTGTTATTGCTGTATAAAAATACATTTAAAGAAGCAACTAAGTGCAAGTGGTTACCAGCAGGTACAAGAGGAAGATGGGTATTAAAACGGGTGAGGCACAAGTTACATCATTATCAGACAGTCTGGCGCCTAAATGATTGTTATTTTGTATTTAATTCACATATACACTAACAGTAGGAATATTTAAATACATAAAATATGGCTTAAATTTAACTGTTTGTAGACACCTTTAGATTTATGTAAATACCCATTAAGTCGACCAATCAAGAGCTACCAAATTAACAGCCGTGCACTATAGAATTAAGAGAAAATGCAACCCACATCATTAGTTTATGGAGCTTTTTTTATAACATAATAATAATTTCATAGCGTGACGAATATTGAAAGTCTGTGGAGAGGCAAGAGCTTTCCAAATTCGAATTCCATTAAAGTAAATATATTAAAATTCGATATCCTAAGCCCGTTACACACATGCAGTGTAATGAAGTATGAACATAGATTGACTGTAGGGAGCCACTTTGATCATGCTGGAACAGAAAATAGTGCTACTGATTACATGCCTTGATTGTGCTCGACTTGTAATTAAGTCAATGCTGATTTAAGACACTGAATAAAAAATCTTCATGTTGCATCATGAAAAAAATTATAATCTTCATAAAAGTCATAATAATCTACGTAAAATTTAAATTATTACTAAAGTTTCGGTTTTTAATATAGAAACTTTGTTATAAATAACGAACCAATAATCAGCTGCAGTAATAAAAAATGGAAAAGCAATTGGATTTTTATTTTGCATACGTGCTGATGGTCATCGTAAATGAGCCTTAAAACTTAAATCCAGCTATCGTTCCATAAGCACGATATATAATAACCTTCAACATGACAATGAAGTGGGTGCGTTGGGCATACGCTAACATATATTTGGGACAAAGCTCAAATGCTGTATGAAACCTCGTGAGTCACCTGAGTACCATATTTAGCAGCAGCGGTTTGTTGTCAAGCTGGCCCGCTGACATGAGGGAAGGGGCATGGTAAACGGGAGGGAGGGGGGGGGGAGGACGGAATGAGGAAGGTGGGGAACGGAAGAGGATAGGCGGGGGAGCCCGCAAGCATAGGGGAGAGAGGCAGGGAATTGGGTAAACAGCAGGAGGAGGGATAGAAGAGCGCAGGGAAACAGAAGAGTGACATTTTCGACCCATTCATGACATAAGGGTACGCGCAGATTTAAGCGTCTGCGGCTGCTACACATTTATTGCGTTGCCAGACGTTTCGCGGCCGTTTTTTTTATTGTATATTTGCAGTTATACCAGAATATACGTTTCTGTAGATTTATGTAAACTAACCCATTTCAACCGAACTCAACCCTTGAGTTTACCTGGAGTCGCTTCCGAAGGTCACGGCTGGACTGACAGATCAAGCTGTTAGTGTCCACAGTCCAAAGAATGCACCACACCCTAACCCCATACAAATCAACCAAAGCCAACCAAACCTAACCTAATACAACTTAACACAACCCAACCTAATCTAACCGAATATACAGGGCCTTAAGCCATCCACCAACAACAAAATACCTTTTATCAGTGGACTTCTAGAGGAGTCTAATGCAATGTTTGCAGCCTTCATAGAGACTCACACAAAAGATCACTTTGACAGTGAAATATGGATTAGTGGTTACAACCTTTTTAGATGTGACAGAATAAACAGGAAACAAGGGGGGGTTGGCCTGTATGTCAAAGAGTCCCTTATCTGCACGGAGTTGCTGAACGCCACAAATGAGGTAGTTGAAGTTCTATCAATAAAGATCGAGAACCAAAACCTAGTCATTGTGGTTGTATATAAGCCACCAGATGCAACCTCACAACAGTTCAAGGAACAGCTACTGAAAATTGATTACTGTCTGGAAAACCTTCAAGCTCCATCCCCAAACATCTTACTGCCTGGTGATTTCAACCTAAGGCATACAAAATGGAAGAATGTAGAAAATAATGTTATAGCTGAAACAATCCCCGGAGGTAGCGCAGATGAAAGGTCACACACACGAGCTACTAAGTCTCTGCGAAAAACACACCTTAAGCCAGCAGATAGTGGAGCCAACAAGACTAGAAAACACACTTGACCTTATCTTCACAAATAATGAGGACCTGATAAGAGACATAAAAATATCAAAAACAACTAATTCCGATCACAACCTAATCGAAGCCCAGACGTACATGCATAGGGGTCCTGATCAGCAGAATGAATGTACCTGTGAAAGTGTCTTCACAAAATACAACTTCAACAACAAGAACATCAACTGGGACCAGGTAAACCATGTCCTAAACGAAACATGTTGGGAAGATATCTTAAATGACATGGATCCAAACCAGTGCCTTGAAAGGATCAACTTCCTGGCAGCTGAAGCATGTTCTAGGCATATTCCCCTAAGAAAGAAGAAGAGCAGGAGTAAACTGGAGAAAGACGCTCCCTCTACAGAAGACAACGAAGAGTCACTGAGCTCCTCAGGAGTGCTAGAATATCTGATACACGAAAGGAGGCGCTGACCAGGGAAGTGGAAACTATCGAACTTAAGTTAAATGACTCTTACAGGAACCAGGAGAGACAGGAGGAGCTTAAAGCTATTAGTGAAATTGAAAGAAATTCAAAATATTTCTTTTCATATGCCAAAAACAAGGCAAATACCACATCTAGTATCGGGCCCTTACTCAGACAGGATGGGACTTACACAGATGACAACAAGGAAATGAGTGAAATATTGAAATCCCAGTACGACTCTGTGTTTAGTGAACCACTAATCGGTCTGAGGATCGACGACCCAAATGATTTCTTCATGAATGAGCCTCAAAACTCCATAAATGTATGCCAGATTTCCGACATTACCCTAACTCCGATAGATTTCGAAAAAGCCATTGACAACATGCCCATGCACTCAGCCCCGGGCCCAGACTCATGGAACTCTGTTTTCATTAAGAACTGCAAGAAACCCCTCTCGCGTGCCCTAAGTACATTATGGAGGAGGAGCTTGGACATGGGTGAAATTCCACAGTCACTTAAAACGACCGATATAGTCCCACTCCATAAAGGTGGCAGCAAAGTATTAGCTAAGAACTATAGACCAATAGCTCTGACGTCCCACATCATAAAAATCTTTGAAAGAGTGCTAAGAAGCAGGATTGCAAATCACCTGGATTCCCAAAATCTGCACAATCCAGGGCAACATGGGTTCAGGGCAGGTCGCTCCTGCCTCTCACAACTACTGGATCACTATGATATGGCCTTGGATGCACTGGAAGAAAATCAGAATGCAGATGTAATATACACAGACTTTGCAAAAGCATTTGACAAATGCGATCATGGCGTAATAGCCCATAAAATACGTGCTAAAGGAATAACTGGGAAACTGGAGAGATGGATCTTCAACTTCCTAACAAATCGAACACAAAGAGTAGTGGTCAACAGAGTTAAATCGGAGGCTGCCATAGTGAAGAGCTCTGTTCCACAAGGCACAGTACTCGCCCCCATCTTATTCCTCATCCTCATCCTCCAAGAAGATATAAACAAAGTTTTCCAGTGGGCAACGGTAAACAATATGATGTTTAATGAGGACAAATTCCGTTATGGAAAACTGGAGGAGATAATAACTAGAACAGAGTATACTACAGACTCTGGCCATACAAAAGAGCGGAAAAATAATGTAAGGAACCTGGGAGTAGTAATGTCTGAGGATCTCACTTTCAAGGATCACAACAGTGCCACGATCGCACGTGCAAAGAAAATAATAGGATGGATAATGAGAACGTTCAAAACGAGAGATGCCAAGCCAATGATGATCCTTTTCAAATGTTCACTCTAGGCTGGAATACTGCTCTACATTAACATCTCCATTCAAAGCAGGTGAAATCGCAGATCTAGAGAGTGTACAGAGATCCTTTACTGCACGTATAAGTTCTGTCAAGCACCTTAACTACTGGGAACGCTTGGAAGCACTTGACTTGTACTCGTTGGGACGCAGGAGGGAGAGATATATCATAATCTACACTTGGAAAATCCTGGAAGGAATGGTCCCAAATCTGCACACAGAAATCACTCCCTACTAAAGTAAAAGACTGGGCAGGCGATGCAAAAATGCCCCCAATAAAAAGTAGGGGCGCCATTGGTACACTAAGGGAAAACACCATAAGTGTCCGGGGCCCAAGACTGTTCATCAGCCTCCCATCAAGCATTAGGGGAATTGCCAATAAACCCCTGGCTGCCTTCAAGAGAGAGCTGGACAAATACCTATAGTCAGTGCCGGATCAGCCGGGCTGTGGCTCGTACGTTGGACTGCGTGCGGCCAGCAGTAACAGCCTAGTTGATCAGGCCCTGATCCATCGGGAGGCCTGGTCATGGGCCGGGCCGCGGGGGCGTTGATCCCCGGAATAACCTCCAGGTAACCTCCAGGTAGCCTAATCTAATCCAATACATCTCAATACAACCCAACCGACCCACCACATCCGAGAGACGAGAAATAAAGTTATAAGTAAAAATAGGTACTGGCTTTCACCGAGCTTTTACAGAAAGCAACCCCATCAAGGAGGCGCCTTGACAGTGAAAGGCTCTTGATCCAAGGAAATAAAGCTACCCTAACCTCCCCTGAAACCCTGATTGCATCCCATTCCCCAGGTGTGGCATGACCCCTGTGGGTTTGGCACTTCCTCAAGAATATAATAATACAAAAAACAATATATTTTATCTTTAAATGCCAAAACGTAATTTGTGTATAAGTGTACACAGGTTAGGTATATGGACAGTACACACGTGTAACTAATAAGACATTAACTGAGGCTACTTCGCTTACCAGAGTTTTATCAAGGCAATATAAATAATAACATGGACGAGGGTACAACTTACAACCATACCGACAATATAGATGAAAGGACATAAGTGTATGCACTGAGGAGATGTTTATTAGAGACGTTTCAGTCCTGGGACCTTAGTCAGTGAAGATGACAAAAGGAAATAAGAACACAAGTGGTGATCTTCACTAATATTCTCTCCACTATAAAAACTGTTTTCTCTCATATTTTTGTATTATTTGGTGTGACCAAGGTCCCAGGACCAAAACATAACCAATAAAGATGTCCTAAATGTATGCACTTGTGTCCTTTAATCAATACAATGCATGGCTATAGAAGATACATAAATGGAGTAAGAAGATGCGTTCAGAAGCTTGTAGTCTCACCAAGAATTAATCATCAGAGCTTAAGTTGCAGCGCGCACGAGATTTATGTACACGACTAACTGCACAGGACTGTTAAAACCATCAAACGATGTGGTGGTGATGCTGGGACGAGAAACACAAAATTAACATAAACGTCACTCAAAGTCTTCTTCAAAGTCATCTAGTGGGCAAAAGAAAATAACGTGATATTCAAAGGTGATAAACCTCAGTTGATTAGATATAAAAAGAATTAAGAACTCGAGAAGACCACAGATTGCAAAAGTAGACAAACCATCTCAGAGAGGAAAAGAAAAGGAACACGTAAAATACTTAAAATAATCATGTCTTGTTATTATTTTATTATTAATATTATTACATTCCTGGGATTAGCGCTTAAAACCTGAGATGATCCAGCACATGTGAATGGGAGGCAGCTTGGATTCAAGGAAGGGGAGGTCAGGATCACTTAGTTTCATCAAGATCCCCTTGAAGGGTAATCATGTCATATAACCTATTGTAGCGAAGACCTCTGATATACCTTTCAATAGTTCCGATAGTTTTTCTACTCCCGGAGCTCGGCCCTGGGCAAGGATTGTTTCGTATCTGCTTGGTCAACCAGACTGTTGCTGCTAGTGGCCCACATATCCTTCACAGCCTAGTTGATCTAGCACTTGAAGATACTTGTAGTTTCCTCTTAAGACTTCTATATTTGTCCCAACAATGTTTCTGATATCCTTTGGTAAAATGCTGAATAGTCTGGGACCACGGATGTTGATACAGTGTTCTCTTATTACGTCCACGGCGCCCCTACTTTTCACTGGGTTTATTTTACATATCTTACCACATTTGTCACTACAGTATGTTGTTATGGCAGTGTGCAGATTTAGGACAAGGCCCTCAGGTACTTTCCACGTATATATTATCATGTATTTCTCCCCCCTCCCCTCCAGCGAGTACACATTTAAGCCTTTGAGGAATTCCCAGTAATTCAAATGTTTTGCTGGCTCTATGCAGGCCGTAAATGATCTCTATTTGTTCCAGCTCTATCTCCCTTGCCCTGAACGGGGCCGTCAACACTGAATAATAAACTAAACGAGAGAGCACAAGCGATTTGAACAGTGCCACCATTGGCACTATTTCCCTTGTTTTGAAAGTTCCCATTAACCACCCTGTTATTTTCGTGGCTGTCGTGACATTTGCCTTACTGTGTTCTGTGAAAGTAAGTCACCCGACATAATTACTTCCAAGTACTCCAGGTGTTCCTTTCGTGCCTTTTGTTCTCTTGTGTTTTGTATATGGTGTTCCTTGTAAGTTCTTCATTCTTTCCATATCTAAGCAGCTGGAAGTTATCACCACTAAACGTCAAGTTGTTTTCCACTGCCCACTGGAAAAGACTGCACGTAACTACCTGTAATGTTTGTGTCTTCTACTGATGTGATTTTCATGCTAATTTTGGTATTATCCACAAATGATGGTGATAATCAAATCGCTTGTGTTCAGAGAGAATTTCAAGGCAATAGATATATCAAAGCTGGAAAATGTATAGAAATTATTTACAACCTACACAGAATCAATAAAACATACTACTGAGGTGCCTCAAAACATTTGGAATGTATTCACTAGAATGAAGAGAGAGAGAGAGAGAGAGAGAGAGAGAGAGAGAGAGAGAGAGAGAGAGAGAGAGAGAGAGAGAGAGAGAGAGAGAGAGAGAGAGAGAGAGACGAGAGAGAGACGAGAGACCTGATAATATATACATGGAAGATACTTGAATCCCTTAGCATTTAAAGTCTCCTTCACCCACTCCCTCCACCTCTTCCTGAGACGACCCAGTAATAATAATAATAATAAAAACAATAATAATATAACAACAGGGGTGCCACAAGCATAATTAGAAAACGCTTTGTGAACACCCATGGTGGAAGACCCTCCCAGCAGATACATGAGTCTGCCGGAACAAAGGCAGAGTGGAAGACCCTTCCAGCAGATATATGAGTCTGCCGGAAGAAAGGCAGAGTGGAAGACCCTTCCAGCAGATACATGAGTCTGCCGGAACAAAGGCAGAGTGGAAGACCCTTCCAGCAGATACATGAGTCTGCCGGAAGAAAGGCGGAGTGGAAGACCCTTCCAGCAGATACATGAGTCTGCCGGAACAAAGGCAGAGTGGAAGACCCTTCCAGCAGATACATGAGTCTGCCGGAAGAAAGGCGGAGTGGAAGACCCTTCCAGCAGATACATAAGTCTGCCGGAAGAAAGGCAGAGGTTTGCACCAGGAAACTAGACCAATACTTGCAACAAGTGCCAGATCAGCCAGACTGCGATGGCTGTATAAGCCTGCGGGCACTGGAAGCAACAGCCTGACTGATCAAGTAGTCAGCAAAGAAGTTTCTATTGTTTTTTTATGCCTCTATGCTCACTCACAGGCTGAGCAGCGTTGCTCGGTAAACTCACCCCTCGGGGCAAAATGATTAAATTTTCCTGGGTTGACAAAACAAAAAATAGCCACGAAATCATGTGCGCAAATCAGCCTTGAATTTTGACGAAGAACAAAAACACATCGAAGTCAGCTTCGAAGTGCTTTTTTTTTTAAATAAATCACATTCTTGAGCTTTATTGCAAAGGGTATACCTGGAGGGTGTTCCGGGGGTCAACGCCCCCGGGGCCCGGTCCGTGACCAGGCCTCGCGGTAATTGGTATTGAATTAAAAAAATTGCGTAAATCCACAAAAGGGAGAAATATACTTATTATCGTCAAGTCAGGAAAAAAAATGGAAACTTGGACGGTATGAACCATTAACAAAGTGTTGATTAACAAATGAAAGGACGAAAAACATTTTTAAACAAGTCCCTGAACCCTGACAAATTGTTATCGAGGGTCCCTAAAAATGCAAAAATGAACTTAGTGAACATTATTAGTTTTTTCAATATATAGAGTACCTGATGTTTGGAATGTTTTGTTAGTAATGAGTTGACCTTTGTCTCGATAATGAGTTGACTTGGGATGTTCAGTAGTAAGCTGACTGTGTCGACCGGTAGTGCGTTGACCTGTATCCTGTAAAGATGTTCTTAGAGGATTCTCAGTGCTAGTACAAAAGCTGCGTTCAGGCCAGCAGTAACAGCCTGGTTGATCAGGTCCTGATCCACCGGGAGGCCTGGTCGTGGACCGGGCCGAGGGAGAGTTGATCCACGGAATACCCTCCAGGTAGGTAGACTCCAGGTAGGACGTTATCTCTGAGTTTCGAACAGCTGTACCATCAGTGAAGACAGAGACAGAGGTAACTATTTAAAAAGATATAGCTTCTTAGAAAGAACTAGAAGATTCATCCCCAGAATAAGGAACATACCAATCGCAACGAATGGAAATTGGTTTATAAATGGGGATTGAAGATGATGAAGACGAAAAGGGTTTGCGAAACGGTTATGGAAACACCCAACTCCGATGTATTGATTATCTAGAACAACATAACAAAAGCCACTTGTGAAAGTAAGTATGTTACAGTGGGGGGATTCTCAGACAAAATTTATGGACAAGGCTTATTACAGACATTACGAATAGGAGGCAGAGGGTGAGTGTGCCTGGAGCTGGGATGTAGGATGTCATTAGCATATTATGAAACATCATTACTGTTAATGAGAGCAGCCCTATTATCTGCCTCAGCACTGAAGGAAATGATGTTGGCAAGGGTAGAAGATTAGCCCATCGTTTTAATGAAAGTCATTATTTCACTGTTGCTAAGATAGTCGGATGGATGACAGCATACAAGCCGTAAATTGTGTTTTGAATCGTGGACTGCTGAGAGTGCTCGATAGGTCCCTGCTTTCTGTCTGCGCTTCAAAAAAGAAACTAGGATCTCTTACCAGATACAGAACAGTGATAGACATAACTGGGAAGAGAACCTTATCATAGGTGTAATCTTCCCGCAGGAGGTGTTAGTAATGAATGGTTGTCCTGAGCAACTGCTGCTAATTGTTGGTTAAACAAGTGCTATAATAACAATGCAGTACTGTTTATTATATACTCTAGCTCTGCATCTGGAATGACATGCAGGCCAGGAAATGGGTACATTTATCAAAGGTATGGGAAGCAGTATTAGCTAGTTCACTTGAAGGAGGGGGAGGGGGCTGTTTCTGCAGTGCATCAAGTTTTAAACGAAAAATAAATGTATATCTGTGAGAGAGTTCGAGAGTTTTTCTACCCTCCCACCCTGGCCAGTGGCCAGACTATTTTGTTGACTGCCTGTTCAACCTGGCTGTTGCTGTCGGTGGCCCACTGGCCCACAGCATGGTAGAGCTGCCACTTGATTGAGGTAAAGATCCAATTTCTTCTTGAAGTCTTCTATACTTGTTTCGGTAAAATTTCTGATGTCTGTTGGCAGGAGGATGAACAGTCTTCAACCACGGATGTTGATACAATGTTCTTTTATTGTGCCTATGGAGCTCGTGCACTTGATCTATTTTACACTTCCTCCCATATCTCTCCAGTACATTGTTTTAGCAGTGTGTAGATTTTGGTTAAATAACCTCAAGTATTTTTCACGTATATATCAGTTAGCTCTCCCTTCTTTACTCCAGAAAGTACATATCAAGTATATTTTGCTATAACCAGTCTACCTGTTTGATACTTCTGTCCCAAGTGACTCTGTTATTTTTTCTTTTCTTTTCTTTAGGACCTCTATAATTATTAATTGATGGAATATCATTTGTGTCTTCTTGTACTCGCCTGTATGCAACAGTGCATTAGTGTTCGCAATAAAGCTAACAGAATTCTTGGCTTCATATCTAGAAGTATAAATAATAGAAGTCCTCAGGTTGCTCTTCAACTCAATATATCCTTGGTTAGGCCTCATTTAGACTATGCTGCTCAGTTCTGGTCACCATATTACAGAATGGATATAAATGCTCTGGAAAACGTACAGAGGAGGATGACAAAGATGATCCCATGTATCAGAAATCTTCCCTATGAGGACAGACTGAGGGCCCTGAATATGCACTCTCTCGAAAGGCGTAGAATTAAGGGAGTTATGATCGAGGTGTATAAATGGAAAACAGAAATAAATAAAGGGGATGTAAATAGCGTGCTGAAAATTTCCCGCCAAGACAGGACTCGCAGCAATGGTTTCAAGTTGAAAAAATTCAGATTCAGGAAGGATATAGGGAAGTACTGGTTTGGTAATAGAGTTGTGGACGAGTGGAACAAACTCCCGAGTACAGTTATTGAGGCTAAAACGTTGTGTAGTTTTAAAAATGGGTTAGATAAATACATGAGTGGGTGTGGGTGAGTGTGAGTTGGACCTGACTAGTTTGTGCTACTAGGTCTGATGCGGTGCTCCTTCCTTAAGTGGAAGTGACCTGATTAGGTGGATCATTGGGCTAATCCGGAAGGGGGGGGGACATGGACCTGCTTCGCATGGGTCAGTAGGCCTGTTGCAGTTTTCCTTCTTTATGTTCTTATGTGGCTGCGTCAACTGTTAGGAAATAAATATTTAATAAGAGTTCATATTTCCTGCTCATTGTCAGTTACTCATGAATGATTCTTCTGACTGCTAATTAGGCTCAAAAAAATTTACTGATATACTTGAGGCGTCCTATCAGCTGACAGGACGTCCTAAGTATATCAGCCAGGTGGCGGGAAACACTAGCCTGGTCTTAAGAAATACCAGCCTGGTGGCGGGAAATACCGGTACAGTGGAGGGAAATACCAGCCTGGTGGCGGGAAATACCATTACAGTGGCGGGAAAATACCTGCATGGTGGCGGGAAATACTAGTATGGTGACGTGATATACCAGTAAGATGGCAGGATATACCAGTAGGGTGGCGAGATATACTAGTAAGATGGCAGGATATACCAGTAGGGTGGCGAGATATACCATTAAGATGGCGGGATATACCAGTAGAATGGCAGGATATACAGTAAGATGGCGGGATATACCAGTAGGATGGCAGGATATACCAGTAGGATGGCAGGATATACCAGTAAGATGGCTGGATATATCACTAGGGTGGCGGGATATACCAGCAGGGAGGCGGGATATACCAGTAAGATGGCGGGATATACTAGTATGATGGCGGGATATACCAGTAAGACAGCGAGATATACGAGTAAGATGGCAGGATATACCAGTAAGACGGCGGGATATACCAGTAGGTTGGCGATATATACCAGTAGGGTGGCGGGATATACCAGTAGGGTGGCGGGATATACCAGTAAGATGACGGGATATACCAGTAGTTAGGCGGGATATACCAGTAGGGTTGCGGAATATACCAGTAAGATGGCGGGATATACCAGTAGAGGCAGGATATGCCAGTAGGGTGGCGGGATATACGGAAGGGATAATCAAGTTATAACAACGGAAAACGAGGAGATATGCTTGGTCAGAGCGCCGAACCTTAACCTTTGATATACTATTGAAGAGTTTCGAGAGTTTCTCTACTCTCTGAGCCCGGCCATGGGCCAGGCTCGTCTGGTGTTTGCCTGGTTAACCAGGCTGCTGCTGCTGGAGGCCCGCTGCCCTACATAGCCATCACAGCCTAGTTGATCTGGCACCTGGTGAAGATACTTGTCCAGTTTCCTCTTGAAGACTTCAACACTTGTTCCAGCCATGTTTCTGATATCTTCTGGTAAGATACCGAAAAGTCTGGGACCCCGGATGTTGATACAATGTTCCCGTATTGTCCCCACCGCACCCCTTCTCACTGGGTTTATTTTACACTTCCTCCCATATCTCTCACTCCAGTACGTTGTTATGGCAGTGTGCAGATTTGGGACCAAGCCCTCGAGTACTTTCCAGGTATATATTATCATGTATCTCTCTCTCCTCCGCTCCAATGAGTACATGTTCAAGACTTGCAGGCGCTTCCAGTAGTTTAGGTGCTTTACAGGCTCAATGTGAGCCGTAAACTATCTCCGTATTTGTTCCAGCTCCGATATTTCTCCTGCTTTGAACGGGGCCGTCAGCACTGAGCAATATTCTAAGTGAGGGAGGACTAGTGATTTGAAGAGTGTCACTACTGGCATTATTTCCCTTGTTTTGAAAGTTCTCAATACCCACCCCGTCATCTTCCTGGCTGTCGTGATCTTTGTCTTGTTATGGTCTTTAAAAGAAAGGTCAGCTGACATAATTATTCCCAGGTCTTTGACGTGTTCCTTACGTTCTATTTGGTGACCCTCTTGAGTTTTGTATATAGTGTTCCTTTTCAGTTCTTCATTATTTCCGTACCCAAGCAGCTGGAACTTATCACCATTGAACTTCATGTTGTTCTCCACTGCCCACTGCAAAACCCTGCTTGTATCTTCCTGTACTTTTTCAGTGTGCTCTACCGTAGTGATTTTTATGCTTATTTTAGTGTCATCTGGAAATGATGATACAAAAGTGTACCGGGTGGTTTTATCTATGTCTGCCATGAGGATGAGAAACAGCAGAAGTGCCAGGACAGTACCTTCGGGCACCGAGCTTTTGACCTCACTGATGCTGGATATTGCCCTGTTTACTACTACATGACTCACGAAATCGCAATGACACGATTGGAAACAAACCATATCACGAGCGGGGTTAGAACCCGCGATCAGAGAGTCTCAAAACTCCAGACCGTCGCGTTAGCCACTGGGGCAGCTAGCCACAATAAGAGTCATCCAACTAGGTATATTTACACACCATAGGAAGGTTAGCATAGGCACCACTGTGACCACAAATGCAAGTTTTTACAGACGAATCTCCAGCTAGCGTGGCCGTGACGAACTCTAGCTCAAGTCCCCTCAAAGCCGTCAACATGACGGCTTTGAGGGGATCTTGCCCTGTTCACTACTACTTTTTGTGTTTTGAATGTTAGGAACCCGAAAATCCATCTGCCTACCTTCCCCGTATTGCCTATGGACCTCATTTTGCACGCTATCACTCCATGATCACATTTGTCAAACGCCTTTGCAAAATCTGTGTAAATCACATCTGCGTTTTGGTCATCTTCCAATGCCTCCGTAATTCTGTCATAATGGTTCAGCAGCTGTGACAGACATGATCGTCCTGCTCTAAAACCATGCTGGTTCGGGTTGTGCTGGTCAATGAAATTTGTAACCTGCAGTCTCATCACTCTTTCGATGTGTACTTAGCTCTGTGAAGACCTATTTGCGCGCTCTCTACGAATTGAAGCAAGATGCCCTCCATCGAGCAACTTTACCAACAGCTTAAGGAAGAATTGAGGATGGCGAAGATGGAGATTCGGCGAATGACCGAGGAAAACAAGAAGATTCGTAGTAGTCCTCCTGTTTTGAGTCCTCAGGTCAAGAAGGGAAACTGGTCAGTGGCTGGACAGCAGGGAACAAAGTTGACGATCAAGAAGACGAATGGAAAGGTAGAAACGATGAAGAAGAAAGAGACTGCCGTGGAAACTGTTGTGGAAACATCTAATACATTCTCAGTGCTACCCGACGAATGTGAGTCGACTACTGGGAACGTCACGACGAATGACATCAGGGAAGGTAAGAATATTGTTGTTGTTGGGGATAGCCAATTTAGGTATATGGATAGGGCATTCTGCTTGAAGGACAGGAGTAGGAGTCAGAGAGTTTGCTTTCCTGGGGCTGGTATGGAGGATACTGTTAGCCGTCTGGATGACATCATGAGAGGTAATAGGAGCAATCCTATTATCTGTCTCAGTGCTGGAGGCAACGATGTTGGCAGACGTAGGAGTGAAGACCTGATTAGCAGGTATAGGTCAGCAATAGAAATAATTAGGAGTAAGGGTGGAAACCCTGTCATATGTGGTATTTTGCCAAGGAGAGGAGTTGGAAATGAATGGTTGTCCAGGGCAATTGGTGTCAATTGCTGGCTGGACAAATACTGTAAGGAAAATGCAGTAACATTCGTTAACAACTGGGACCTCTTCTATGGCAGAAATGACATGTATGCCAGGGATGGGGTTCACTTATCTAGGTCTGGGGTGGTAGCACTGGCAACTGCAGTGGAGGGAGCTGTTAGGACTTTAAACTAGGAATAGTTAGTGGTATGGGTTTTGGCAGGAAAACAGTGAAGTCCCAGTGTAGTAATATTACGAGTTCTAGGGGAACTAGTAATAAGCAGAACGAGGTAGATATTGAAAAGCCAGTGACTTTGGGTGATAAGGACAGTAATAGGTTTAGTAGAAAAACAGAAATGAGCAGGAAGGGTAAAGAGAAAGGAGAGTCTTTCAATGTTTATTATGCTAATTGCCGTAGTGCTAGGAATAAGATGGACGAGTTGAGATTAGTTGCTAGTGCAGGTAACATTGATGTATTTGCCTTAACTGAGACGTGGTTTAATTCAAAAAGTCGGGACATGCCTGCGGAATGTCATATTCAGGGTTTTAAATTGTTCCAAGTAGATAGACGTATCGGGAAGGGGGGTGGGGTGGCATTGTATGTCCGAGATCGCTTAAACTGTTGCATAAAAACGGGTATTAAGTCTGAAGTAACACATACAGAGTCTGTTTGGATAGAATTTTCAGAGGGGCATGAAAAGCTGATTTTAGGAGTGATATACAGTCCCCCATACTTAGATAGAGACCAAGGGATACTACTATGGGAGGAAATTGTTAAGGCCACAAGGCACGATAATGTAGTAATTCTAGGAGACTTTAACTTTAGTCATATTGATTGGAATTTCTTGACTGGGAATTTAGAATCATACGACTTCTTAGAAGTAGTTCAGGATTGTTTTTTGAAGCAGTTTGTGACAGAACCTACAAGGGGAAATAACCTGCTTGACTTAGTTATGGCAAACAATGAATCCCTTGTTAATAATTTAGAAATTTCAGAGGAACTGGGTGCTAGCGACCACAAATCAATTACATTTAGCATTGAATGGAAGTACGATAGTAGCGATAACTCAGTAACAGTCCCAGATTTTCGCTTAGCAAATTACGATGGGCTTAGAGAACACTTATCATCTGTTGACTGGGGTAACGAAGAGAGCTATCAATATGACAGTTTTCTGAACACTATACATGCTGCTCAAAGAACGTTTATCCCATATAAAGAAATTAGATCAAATAGAAATGACCCAAAATGGATGAATAATAGGCTCAAATATCTACTAGGGCATAAGAAAGGAATTTATAGGCGTATCAAAAGAGGTGAGGGTCATCTTATGAATCAGTATATTGACATTAAGAGGGACATTAAAAAGGGGATAAGAAAAGCTAAAAGGGACTATGAAATTAAAGTTGCTAGGGATTCTAAAACTAACCCAAAAAGTTTTTTCCAGGTCTATAGAACAAAAGTTAGAGATAAGATAGGTCCCCTTAAAAATAACTATGGGCACCTTACTGACAAAGAGAATGAAATGTGCTCGATTTTAAATAATTATTTTCTCTCAGTTTTTACACAGGAAGACACTAACAATATTCCAGTAATCAATTTTTATAATGGGCTAGAAGAAGATAAATTATGTAACATCACAGTCACTAGTGAAATGGTTGTGAAGCAGATAGACAGACTGAAGCAAAATAAGTCGCCGGGTCCTGATGAGGTTTTTTCAAGGGTTCTTAAGGAATGCAAAATGGAACTCTGTGAACCATTAACTAATATTTTTAATTTATCTCTTCAAACAGGTGTAGTGTCTGATATGTGGAAGATGGCTAATGTAATTTCTATTTTTAAAACGGGACAAGCCGTTACCGTCAAATTACCGCCCAATAAGCCTGACCTCAATTGTAGGCAAATTACTAGAGTCAATTATAGCTGAGATTATAAGAAGCCATCTCGATAAGCATAGCTTGATTAATGATACTCAGCATGGATTCACAAGAGGCCGGTCTTGTCTAACTAATTTATTAACTTTCTTCAGTAAACCTTTTGAGGCTGTTGACCACGATAAAGAATTTGATATTATTTACTTAGATTTTAGTAAGGCTTTTGATAGAGTTCCGCACCATAGACTGTTAAAGAAAGTGGCAGCTCATGGCATTGGGGGAAAAGTGCTCTCGTGGATCGAGTCATGGCTCACTGACAGGAAGCAGAGAGTGTCCATAAATGGGGTTAAATCCGAGTGGGGATCTGAAACAAGTGGCGTTCCACAGGGATCAGTCTTGGGCCCGTTGTTGTTTATAGGAAATAAATGGTATAAAATACCGACACAATGGCAATATAAACACAAATGCAGTATAATGTGATCCTTTATTGACTACGTTTCGCCCACACAGTGGGCTTTTTCAAGTCACAAACAGAACTACCTGGGGTGGAAGGAACGCGAGTATTTATAGTCCGGCTGAGGTCAGGTGAAGAATGCTGCATCTGATGATGTACCGAGTGGGGCTATAGAGTCTAAAAACTTGGGTAGCTTGGAAAGGAGATTGGATAAGTTTGTGAGCAGACCTTCTACAGTGTTCTTATGTGGGATAGCGATGAAGAAGTTTCTTGGCAAGTGGTTCAGCTATGTTATAGAAGCCACTATTCTGGTTGAAGTTGTCGGATATAGAAATAAGTGATGATTCCAGGATTCTTCGGTATTGAGTGTTGTCTTCTGTGGCGATAAGTCTTGAGTTTCTGTAGTTTATCAAGTGGTTGTGTGAATTACGGTGTTGTACGCAGGCATTCCTTGTGTCGTCAGACCTGCTTGCGTATTGGTGTTCTGAAATACGTGTTTGGAGGTCCCTTGATGTTTCGCCCACGTATAACTTGTTGCAGTCATTACAAGGGATTATGTATACCCCTGCAGAGGATGGAGGCTTGTCCTGCCTACTACTGGTGATGTCCTTGATGGTCGTGGTTGTGGAGGTAGATACTTGGAATGATGTTTTGGCAAAGATGTTGGAAACATGTTTGGCAATGGAGTTGGTGGGAAGGACTATGTATCTCTTCTCGGCAGTGTCTTCTCTGGGTGTGTTGAAGATGTTTAATGCTCGCCGTCTGCAGTCTCTGATGAAGTGACGAGGATAGTGGAGTTTGGAAAATACTTGTTCAATTATAGTGCATTCTTCCTCAAGGAACTCGTTGCTGCAGATTCTGAGTGCACGCAGGAAGAAGCCTATAATTACACCACGTTTGGTTTTGGTGTCGTGGTGAGAGTAGAAGTGGAGAAGATCGTTTTGGTTGGTGGGTTTTCGATAGACTTTAAAACGAAGTTCGTGGTCAGCTTTGCAGAGTAGAACATCAAGGAAAGGAAGAGTGTTGTCGACTTCTTCTTCAAGTGTGAACTGGATTGAAGGCTCGACCTGGTTGAGCTTGTCTTGGAGAGCTTGAACGTTGAAGCGTTTAGGAGTTATGAGGAGAATGTCGTCAACATAACGGAGCCAGGTGACAGACGAAGGAATAATGGTGGAGAAACGTTCGGCTTCTAGATGTTCCATGTATAGGTTCGCCAGGACTGCACTGAGTGGCGAACCCATGGGTAGTCCAAAAGTCTGCTGAAAGAGGTGATTTTCGAAAGAGAAACACGTAAAGCCAACACATAGTTCAACAAGGTCGATGAAATCGCTGGCTGGAATGGGAAGATCAAGTGAATCGTCAATTTTCCTGCGCAAGAGATCGATGGCTTGTTTAGTAGGTACTTTAGTGAATAGGGAAGTCACGTCAAGGCTGGAAAGTTTCTTGTTCCTGATGTTGATGTTGCGAATGCGATTGAGAAGATCACCTGAGTGTTTGAGATGTGCTGGACTGATAGTGCCCAAGAGTTTCGAGAGGTGTTTGGCGAGAATTCCTGAGAGCTGGTGGGGAGCACTGCCTATTCCCGAGGATATGGGCCTCAGTGGGATACCAGGCTTGTGAGTCTTTGGCAGGCCGTACATTCTGGCAGGTCTGGGGTTGCTGGGCATGGTGTGCAGAAGTTTCTTCCCTTGTTCTGAGCTCCTCAGAATGCGGCGAGTCCTTTGAAGAAAAGTTTTAGTAAGGTTGTCCACTTGGTTAGTTGTGAGAGGTTTGTAGGTATCTGGGTCATTAAGTAGATTGAGCATTTTGTTCCTGTAATCGTCAGTGTTCATGATAACAACACCACCTCCTTTATCAGCGGTGGTGACCCTGATGGTCGTGTCTTCTGCTAAACCTTTGAGTGCATTGATGTAACGTCGAGGTATGACTGGGGAGCTGCGTGTTGAGATGGCTGCTGAGATGATGCCTTGAAGATAGCCTTTTTGGAAGTCGGAGTCATTGTGTCTGTAGTTTTTGGCGATGAAATTGAGGTCTTGTTTTGGTTTCGTAATTCCTGTTGCGAATTTGAGGCCTAAGCTGAGGGCTTCAGTTTCTGTGGTTGACAGTGGACGAGATGAAAGATTTTGAATAATTTCAGGTCTTCCTAAACTTTTCCAATTACTATTATCGCAGAGTGTTTGTAGTTTCCTAGTAAGTCTGATCTTCTGTTGAACATTCGCTGTGGTAACTCTGCTGCGAATGATTTCGGCGGTGCGTCTGTTCATGTTGCCCCGGAGTGTTGTGCCTAGTGTTCTGGCTTGGAGAAAAGCTTCCTTTGTAGCATTGTTTAAGTCATCTGCACACTCTTCAAGGTAGGTCCGAGCTGTAGCGGAGAAAGGTGGTTTGATGTTGGCAATTTGAGGAGGAGTAGATCTTGGTAAGACCATTTCTTGGATGCAATCACGAAGAAAATTGTGTCTGTTGCGAAGTGAGTAAGCTTTTAGAAGAAGGTCCAGGTATTCTCTGTGTGAAGGATCCATTTCTACTGCAGTGTTTGACACGATGGAAATAAATGGTATAAAATACCGACACAATGGCAATATAAACACAAATGCAGTATAATGTGATCCTTTATTGACTACGTTTCTAGAGTCTAAAAACTTGGGTAGCTTGGAAAGGAGATTGGATAAATTTGTGAGCAGACCTTCTACAGTGTTCTTATGTGGGATAGCGATGAAGAAGTTTCCAGCCTTGACGTGACTTCCCTATTCACTAAAGTACCTACTAAACAAGCCATCGATCTCTTGCGCAGGAAAATTGACGATTCACTTGATCTTCCCATTCCAGCCAGCGATTTCATCGACCTTGTTGAACTATGTGTTGGCTTTACGTGTTTCTCTTTCGAAAATCACCTCTTTCAGCAGACTTTTGGACTACCCATGGGTTCGCCACTCAGTGCAGTCCTGGCGAACCTATACATGGAACATCTAGAAGCCGAACGTTTCTCCACCATTATTCCTTCGTCTGTCACCTGGCTCCGTTATGTTGACGACATTCTCCTCATAACTCCTAAACGCTTCAACGTTCAAGCTCTCCAAGACAAGCTCAACCAGGTCGAGCCTTCAATCCAGTTCACACTTGAAGAAGAAGTCGACAACACTCTTCCTTTCCTTGATGTTCTACTCTGCAAAGCTGACCACGAACTTCGTTTTAAAGTCTATCGAAAACCCACCAACCAAAACGATCTTCTCCACTTCTACTCTCACCACGACACCAAAACCAAACGTGGTGTAATTATAGGCTTCTTCCTGCGTGCACTCAGAATCTGCAGCAACGAGTTCCTTGAGGAAGAATGCACTATAATTGAACAAGTATTTTCCAAACTCCACTATCCTCGTCACTTCATCAGAGACTGCAGACGGCGAGCATTAAACATCTTCAACACACCCAGAGAAGACACTGCCGAGAAGAGATACATAGTCCTTCCCACCAACTCCATTGCCAAACATGTTTCCAACATCTTTGCCAAAACATCATTCCAAGTATCTACCTCCACAACCACGACCATCAAGGACATCACCAGTAGTAGGCAGGACAAGCCTCCATCCTCTGCAGGGGTATACATAATCCCTTGTAATGACTGCAACAAGTTATACGTGGGCGAAACATCAAGGGACCTCCAAACACGTATTTTAGAACACCAATACGCAAGCAGGTCTGACGACACAAGGAATGCCTGCGTACAACACCGTAATTCACACAACCACTTGATAAACTACAGAAACTCAAGACTTATCGCCACAGAAGACAACACTCAATACCGAAGAATCCTGGAATCATCACTTATTTCTATATCCGACAACTTTAACCAGAATAGTGGCTTCTATAACATAGCTGAACCACTTGCCAAGAAACTTCTTCATCGCTATCCCACATAAGAACACTGTAGAAGGTCTGCTCACAAACTTATCCAATCTCCTTTCCAAGCTACCCAAGTTTTTAGACTCTATAGCCCCACTCGGTACATCATCAGATGCAGCATTCTTCACCTGACCTCAGCCGGACTATAAATACTCGCGTTCCTTCCACCCCAGGTAGTTCTGTTTGTGACTTGAAAAAGCCCACTGTGTGGGCGAAACGTAGTCAATAAAGGATCACATTATACTGCATTTGTGTTTATATTGCCAAACTCTATTCTTGGTCAGAAAAGTGGCAGATGCAGTTCAATGTAGATAAATGCAAGGTTCTGAAGCTCGGGAGTGCCCATAACCCTAGTACTTATAAGTTAAATAATGTAGAACTTAGCCATACAGATTGCGAAAAGGACTTGGGGGTTATGGTGAGCAGCAACCTTAAACCAAGACAGCAATGCCTAAGCGTACGTAATAAGGCAAATAGATTACTGGGATTTATATCAAGAAGTGTAAGCAACAGAAGTCCAGAGGTCATACTGCAGCTTTATACATCATTAGTAAGGCCTCACCTAGATTATGCAGCTCAGTTCTGGTCTCCATATTACAGAATGGACATAAATTCGTTAGAAAACATTCAGCGTAGGATGACTAAATTAATACATAGCATTAGAAATCTTCCTTATGAAGAAAGATTGAAGACTCTTAAGTTACATTCACTTGTTAGATGAAGAATGAGGGGAGACCTGATCGAAGTGTATAAGTGGAAGATAGGTATTAATAAAGGGGATATTAATAAGGTATTGATGATGTCTCTCCAAGAGAGAACCTGCAGTAATGGATTCAAATTAGATAAGTTTAGATTTAGAAAGGACATAGGAAAGTATTGGTTTGGAAATAGGGTAGTTGATGAGTGGAACAGTCTACCTAGTTGGGTTATTGAGGCTGGGACTTTGGGTAGTTTCAAATATAGGTTGGATAAGTACATGAGTGGGAGGGGTTGGATTTGAGTGGGACTTTCACATCAGAGCTTATTTCTTGGGTAGCATTGAAAATTGGGTTGGGCAAATGTTTTGTTAGTGGGATGAATTGTAAAGGACCTGCCTAGTATGGGCCAACAGGCCTCCTGCAGTGTTCCTCCTTTCTTATGTTCTTATGTAAGATTTTTATGATGTGAGAAGTTAGGGCTACTTGTTTGCAATTTTTAGCTAGTGCTCTACTACCTCCCTTATGCAATGGAGCTCTCTCTGCACTCTTTAAGGCCTCCGGTATTTCTCCTACATCTAAGCTCTTTCTCCAAAGAATGCTGAGTGCTTGTGCTAATGGTACTTTACACTTCTTTATAAATAGAGCATTCCATGAATCTGGTCCAGGTGCTGAGTGAGTGGGCATTATGTCCATTTCTTTTTCGAAATCTATGGGATTTGTACTAATGTCAGTTAGTTGGTCGGCGCGGCCTCCTTCTGGAGCGAAAAATATTTCTGCATTTCCTACCTTGCTGTCATTTAGTGGGTTGCTGAACACCGACTCATACTGTTCTTTTAGGATTTCACTCATTTCCTGTTCATCGTCAGTATACGAGTCTCCTCTCAGTAGTGGTCCAATTCTACAGGTAGTTCTTAGCTTGGATTTTGCATAGGAATATAACTATTCTGGGTTTCTTGCAATATCCTGTATGGCCCTTTGTTCCCTTTGTACTTCTTCTGTTAGGTATGACATCTTGAGTTTTGGTCTAATTCAGTGACCTCTCGTGTAAGCCGCGAGTCAGGTGCTACCTAGGTGAGCTACCTATGTGTTTCCAACATATTTAATTTAGGACAGTTTACCTGGTCCCAGTTGACCAGGAAAACCTGGAAACAGGTCGGGCTATGGAATTATAAATACTATCAAAACTGGTTAGAGGTATGTGATGGGTTTGAGCGGAGGCCGGCGTTGCCAGTATGTGTGTAATCTTGGATTTACTTCCACTTCCACAGCCCAACCTGGACCCACCTCCCACAGCCCGGCCTGAAACCACGCTCCCATAGCCCAGCCTGGACCCACACTCCCACAGCCCGGCCTGGAACCACACTCCCACAGCCCGGCCTGGACCCACAATCCCACAGACCCACACTCCCATAGCCCGGCCTGGAACCATACTCCCACAGCCCGGCCTGGACCCACACTCCCACAGCCCGGCCTGGACCCACACTCCCACAGCCTGGCCTGGACCCACACTCCCACAGCCCGGCCTGGACCCACACTCCCACAGCCCGGCCTGGACCCACACTCCCACAGCCCGGCCTGGACCCACACTCCCACAGCCCGGCCTGGACCCACACTCCCACAGCCCGGCCTGGACCCACACTCCCACAGCCAGGCCTGGACCCACACTCCCACAGCCAGGCCTGGACCCACACTCTCACATCTCGGCCTGGAACCACACTCCCACAGCCAGGCCTGGACCCGCACTCCCACAGCCCGGCCTGGACCCACACTCTCACATCTCGGCCTGGAACCACACTCCCACAGCCAGGCCTGGACCCGCACTCCCACAGCCCGGCCTGGACCCACACTCTCACATCTCGGCCTGGAACCACACTCCCACAGCCAGGCCTGGACCCACACTCTCACATCTCAGCCTGGAACCACACTCCCACAGCCCGGTCTGGACCCACACTCCCACAGCCAGGCCTGGACCCACACTCTCACATCTCGGCCTGGAACCACACTCCCACAGCCAGGCCTGGACCCGCACTCCCACAGCCCGGCCTGGACCCACACTCTCACATCTCGGCCTGGAACCACACTCCCACAGCCAGGCCTGGACCCGCACTCCCACAGCCCGGCCTGGAACCACACTCCCACAGCCCGGACTGGACCCACACTCCCACAGCCAGGCCTGGACCCACACTCTCACATCTCAGCCTGGAACCACACTCCCACAGCCCGGTCTGGACCCACACTCCCACAGCCAGGCCTGGACCCACACTCTCACATCTCGGCCTGGAACCACACTCCCACAGCCAGGCCTGGACCCGCACTCCCACAGCCCGGCCTGGACCCACACTCTCACATCTCGGCCTGGAACCACACTCCCACAGCCAGGCCTGGACCCGCACTCCCACAGCCAGGCCTGGACCCGCACTCCCACAGCCAGGCCTGGACCCACACTCTCACATCTCAGCCTGGAACCACACTCCCACAGCCCGGCCTGGACCCACACTCCCACAGCCAGGCCTGGAACCACACTCCCACAGCCCGGCCTGGACCCACACTCCCACAGCCAGGCCTAGAACCACACTCCCACAGCCAGGCCTAGAACCACACTCCCACAGCCAGGCCTAGACCCACACTCCCACAGCTAGGCCTATAACCACACTCCCACAGCCCGGCCGAGATCCTCATTCATACTGTTTCTGCTATTTACCAATATAATTATGATAGCCCGGAGGCTCGATCCTTCGTCTGCTAATAAGCGAGAAAAGTAGTACACTGTCATTAAGTAAAAGTATAACTTTTTTTTTTTACACAGATCAATTTTACAGGTTAAGATGTGTTATCCTACCGCAGCTCATTTTAAAGTCCAGCACTATCCAAGGTATATTACCCCCCCCAGGATGCAACCAACACCAGTTAACTACCACCCAAGTATCTACTTACTGCTAGGTGAACAAGGGCAGCAGGTGTAAGAAAACATGCCCAACATGTCCATCCGAACCGGGAATCAAACCACAGATACTCAGTATGTTTGCTGGGGCGCTACCAACCGAGCCACGGAACGTAATTATAACAGCGTAAGTGCGATGTTGAACTTATTTTCCGCTATTTTACTGACTCCAATCATTGCATAAAAATGTATATCATAAATTAGCGATACTATAATTAACCAAACCTAACCTTATCAAAATATCGGTTTTAGAGAAATTAACATACAAACTGTGGTAACTGAAAATCAGTGGTTTCAATTATGATGTTTTATATATGTATGTTATATTCTGACTTATCAATTGGCATATGTATGTTGAAACCCTTAGGAATCTGAAGGCACGTTGGCATGTACTGCTTAACATCTTACTCAGTTATAAAACTGGTGACCGGATCAACAAACCCAGGGCAACATAGGTTCATAACAGGTCGCTCCTGGACCACTATGACACGGTCGTGGATGCACTGGAGGACAAACAGATGTAGTATACACAGACTTTACAAAAGCATCCGACAAGTGCGATCATGGTGTAATAGCTCACAAAATGCGTGCTAAGTGAATAACTGGAAAAGTGGGCAGATGGATCTTTCTAACCAACAGAACACAAATATTAAAGGTAAAAGGAGTTAAGTCAGAGGCTGATAGAGTGAAAAGCTCTGCTCCACAAGGTATAGTTCTCGCCCCCACCCTGTTCCTCATCCTCATATTTGACATAGACCGTGTCTTCTTTTTCAGATGATATGAGAATCTGCATGAGAATCGTTCATTTTTGATGACACAGTAAATCTCCAAGCGGATATAAACCAGGTTTTCCAACAGGCCTCGGAAAACAATATGGTCATTGAGGACAAATTTCAGTTACTCCGTTATGGAAAATTTGAGAAAATAATAGCTAGAAAAGAGTATACAACAAATTCAAACCATACAATAGAGCGAAAAACTAACGTGAAGGACTCAGGAGTGTTATACCAGAGGATCTCACCTTCAAGGATCACAACAGTTTCACTATCACATCTGTTAGGACAATAATAAGATGGATAATGAGAACCTTCATAACTAGGGATCCCAAGCCAATGATGATTCTCTTTAAAACATCTGTTCTCTTAAGGCTGAAATATTACTGTATACTAACGGCCCCTTTCAAGGCAGGTGAAAATGCAGATCTGGAGAATATACAGAAAACTTTCACTGGACGTACAATCAAGCACCTAAATTACTGAGAACGTTTGAAGTCCCTTGACCTGTACTTCTTGGAACGCAGGCGAAAAAGATACATCATAAATTAAATCTGGAAAATCCCAGAGGGACTAACCCCAAATCTACACACAGAAATCACTCCCTACGAAAATAAAAGACTCAGAATGCAATGCAGCATCCACCAATGAAAAGTAGGGGTGCCGTAAGTACACTTGACACAGTACGTGTGGGGAACCCAAGACTGTTCAACAGCCTCCCATCATACACAAGAGGAATTACCAATAGACCCCTGGCTGTCTTCAAAAGGAAACTGGACAGATACCTAAAGTCAGTGCCCGATCAGCCGGGCTGTAGTTTGTAAATTGGATTGCGTGTGGCCAGCAGTAACAGCTTGGTTGATCAGGCCCTGATCCACCAGGAGATGCCTGGTTGAGGACCGGGCCCAGGGGGGTGAGCTGGCCCCCAGAACAATCTCGAGGAAAATCACTGCATGCCTTTACATGTTTCGCTCAAGAATGAACTCGTAACTAATGCAATACGTAATTAGATTTATACATAGTTATAAAACTGACTGCATATGAGGAGCCGGAACTTGAGGTATGTCCCAAGTGAGTAGTGTTTTGATTCCTTCCCTGAAATTACAACTGCGTCTGTGCCAAGAGTAAATGATCTTCGTGCATCCTAAGTTCGAATACTTCACCTTCTTAAAGATAGGAGGAAGTTAGCCAATCACAATACGCTACTGGAGACAGTACAATAGTTTTGAACAATGTTAATACTGTGTTTCGCATCGCTTGTTTCAGAGGTTCACATAATCCATATTATAATTTTCCCGGGTGAGGCGGTATGTGGTACATGTGTTCTCTGAAGGTTGCTTCATCTCAGCATAATGATCTAAGATCTTTCATCATCCATTTCCGCTCTGATAAGCTTCCTCGTGACTTCTAGTTCCAGTGATTCATAGTGTGTTGTGCCCTGCCTTAAAACTGTATGAAGTTTGCCTACATTACTTGGTGCTCCAGGTTGTTTCACTTTCTTGCTACTCTGAAATTAAACCATTTCTTACGTCCCTGTTTCTCGTCACCTCGTATATTTCAAACAACTTGTCTATCTGCCCTAGTGAGTCCTCTGCATGTATTATAAGTCGTGATCCTGTATCTCTAGTTATCGAGGCCTCAGGAGTTTACGTGATCCGAACAAGCGTGTGGGGCTGGGTGGTCGTGTGTTGGGTCCTTGAATGGTATAGTATTTCATAAAGCACTAAACTGGTGGAGGGTCGTGTGTGTGAGAGGAAAGGGATGGGATGGGATGATCTGGCGTAGTGACGCAATTGCAACATGGGTAGACAGTATGAGGCAAGAGTGGAGGGTGACGCCGGTCTATTCACAACGAGCCAGACGCCACAAACGTTGTGAGGTGCCGCCCTCTACCGCCACGCCGTCACCAACATGTTCTCACCAACCGGCCTTCGCTACCAAGAACGTTCAGTACCTCGCCACCCACCATGCCCCGCCCAACACGCCAAGCCCCGACCCGCGCCACCCCACTCCACCCAAACATCGGCACAAAGCCCACCAATACATGCCAATATTTTCCTAGTGTGACTGAAGGTTTAAAATAATAAAGTAATTTGAAAACATTTTACCCCGAAATTGGTATCAGGTTTTTCTTGCAAGGTGACTTTCCGCGAAAAAACATGTGGAAAGAAGTGACGACACGATCACCTGAATTTCATCATCGTGTATTCTAGATTAAGACGAGTTACAACTTCCATTTCGTGTGGAACTTCCGCTGTCCCCCAATACACATCTGTCACAGCTGACACGAGAACCAATAATATGCAGCCTACAAAAACAGATTGAGTAGATATATAAGTTAAAATGAGTAGATGTAAAGTGAACCTGCCTCGCGTGGGCCAGTAGCCCAACCAAGTGCTGCAATCTTTCATGTTCAACATACTAAAACAGCATACCAACACCACTACCGCCACAATACACCACACTGGTCACGCTTACCCTCTTTATACAGCTCTAAAAATATCACCGGTGAACTGGTTTAGCAACCAGCGTCTGCCCTGTCAACAAACTAAATCTACGAGTCACTACTTTTACAAGGTGACAAGTAGGTTAGTTTAGTAATTTATAAAACTAGATAAAGTTGCGCTGAAATACACGTCATGTATCTCTCCATCCACTACAACTGCAACACACATCCTGTAATGTACCACTGAAATCTTAGAACACACAAAGGAAACCTGTTTCACACATGTATCGCCCAGCATTATTCAGAAATAATGACGAATATGGTCAAGAGGTTTCAGGAATATCCCAAGGCTAAGAGGAACCAGGAAATGCTTCCGTTATTACTACAACACTATGTATACAAGTCATCAAATTCCTGTGAGAACTGATACATGATTGCTTGTGTGGAGGGACACACGTAAACACTACACCCAGCAACACCAACACCACAACCAGCAACACCAACACAACAACCAGTAACACCAACACCACATACAGCAACACCACCACCAGTATCACCAACACCACAATCAGCAACACCAACACCAGCAACATCAACACCACCACCAGCAACATCAACACCAGAACCAGCAACATCAACACCACCACCAGCAACATCAACACCACCACCAGCAACATCAACACCAGAACCAGCAACATCAACACCAGAACCAGCAACATCAACACCACCACCAGCAACATCAACACCAGAACCAGCAACATCAACACCACAACCAGCAACATCAACACCAGAACCAGCAACATCAACACCACCACCAGCAACATCAACACCACCACCAGCAACATCAACACCACAACCAGCAACATCAACACCACTACCAGCAACATCAACACCACAACCAGCAACATCAACACCACCACCAGCAACATCAACACCACAACCAGCAACATCAACACCACAACCAGCAACATCAACACCACCACCAGCAACATCAACACCACAACCAGCAACATCAACACCACCACCAGCAACATCAACACCACCACCAGCAACATCAACACCACAACCAGCAACATCAACACCACCACCAGAAACATCAACACCACAACCAGCAACATCAACACCACAACCAGCAACATCAACACCACAACCAGCAACATCAACACCACCACCAGCAACATCAACACCACCACCAGCAACATCAACACCACCACCAGCAACATCAACACCACAACCAGCAACATCAACACCACCACCAGCAACATCAACACCACAACCAGCAACATCAACACCGTCACCAGCAACATCAACACCACAACCAGCAACATCAACACCACCACCAGCAACATCAACACCACCACCAGCAACATCAACACCACAACCAGCAACATCAACACCACCACCAGCAACATCAACACCACAACCAGCAACACCACCACCACAACCAGCAACATCAACACCACCACCAGCAACATCAACACCACCACCAGCAACATCAACACCACAACCAGCAACATCAACACCACAACCAGCAACATCAACACCACCACCAGCAACATCACACCACCACCAGCAACATCAACACCACAACCAGCAACATCACACCACCACCAGCAACATCAACACCACCACCAGCAACATCACATCACCACCAGCAATATCAACACCACAACCAGCAACATCAACACCACCACCAGCAACATCAACACCACAACCAGCAACATCAACACCACAACCAGCAACATCAACACCACCACCAGCAACATCACACCACCACCAGCAACATCAACACCACCACCAGCAACATCACACCACCACCAGCAACATCAACACCACCACCAGCAACATCACACCACCACCAGCAACATCAACACCACAACCACCAACATCACAACAACACCACCAAAAACAACACCACCACCAGCAACATCACACCACCACCAGCAACATCAACACCACCACCAGCAACATCACATCACCACCAGCAATATCAACACCACAACCAGCAACATCAACACCACCACCAGCAACACCAACACCACAACCAGCAACATCAACACCACAACCAGCAACATCAACACCACCACCAGCAACATCACATCACCACCAGCAACATCAACACCACAAGCAGCAACACCAATACCACAACCAGCAACATCAACACCACAACCAGCAACATCAACACCACCACCAGCAACATCACATCACCACCAGCAACATCAACACCACAAGCAGCAACACCAATACCACAACCAGCAACATCACACCACCACCAGCAACATCAACACCACCACCAGCAACATCACACCACCACCAGCAACATCAACACCACCACCAGCAACATCACACCACCACCAGCAACATCAACACCACCACCAGCAACATCACATCACCACCAGCAATATCAACACCACAACCAACAACATCAACACCACCACCAGCAACACCAACACCACAACCAGCAACATCAACACCACAACCAGCAACATCAACACCACCACCAGCAACATCACATCACCACCAGCAACATCAACACCACAAGCAGCAACACCAATACCACAACCAGCAACATCAACACCACAACCAGCAACATCAACACCACCACCAGCAACATCAACACCACCACTAGCAACATCAACACCACAACCAGCAACATCAACACCACAACCAGCAACATCAACACCACAACCAGCAACATCAACACCACCACCAGCAACATCACATCACCACCAGCAATATCAACACAACAACCAGCAACATCAACACCACAACCAGCAACATCACCACCAGCAACATCAACACCACAACCAGCAACATCAACACCACCACCAGCAACATCAACAACACCACTAGCAACATCAACACCACCACTAGCAACATCAACACCACAACCAGCAACATCAACACCACCACCAGCAATATCAACACCACCACCAGCAACATCAACAACACCACTAGCAACATCAACACCACCACAACCAGCAACATCAACACCACCACCAGCAACATCAACAACACCACTAGCAACATCAACACCACCACAACCAGCAACACGAACACCACATCCAGCAACACCAACACCACAACCAGCAACATCAACACCACCACCAGCAACATCAACACCACAACCAGCAGCAACACCACACCCAGCAACATCAACACCACAACCAGCAACACCAACACCACCACCAGCAACATCAACACCACAAAAAAGCAACACCAACACCACAACCAGCAACACCAACACCACAACCAGCAACATCAACACCACATCCAGCAACACCAACACCATAACCAGCAACACCAACACCACATCCAGCAACACCAACACCACATCCAGCAACACCAACACCACAACCAGTAACACCAACACCACAACCAGTAACACCAACACCACAACCAGCAGCAACACCACAACCAGCAACATCAACACCACAACCAGCAACACCAACACCACCACCAGCAACATCAACACCACAACCAGCAGCAACACCACACCCAGCAACATCAACACCACAACCAGCAACACCACAACCAGCAACATCAACACCACAACCAGCAACAACACAACCAGCAACATCAACACCACAACCAGCAACATCAACACCACAACCAGCAACATCAACACCACAACCAGCAACATCAACACCACAACCAGCAACACCAACACCAGCAACATCAACACCACAACCAGCAACATCAACACCACAACCAGCAACAACAACACAACCAGCAACATCAACACCACAACCAGCAACATCAACACCACAACCAGCAACATCAACACCACAACCAGCAACACCAACACCACAACCAGCAACCTTTAACCTTAGATATACCTTTGACGAATTCCAAGAGTTTTTCTACTCCCAGCGTCCGGCCATGGGCCAGCCTCGTCTGGTGCTTGCCTGGTCAACCAGACTGTTGCTGCTGGTGGCCCAGTGACCCACGCACGTTGATAGCGTTCCCTTATTGTGCCAGTTGCACCCCTGCTTTTCACTTCCTCCTATATCTCTCACTCCAGAAAGTTGTTATAGCAGTGTGCAGATTTGGGACCAGGCACTCAAGTGCTTTCCAGGAACATATGAATTTCTCTCTCCTCTGCTCCAGTGAGTACATATTTAGGACTTTAAGGCGTTCCAAGTAATTCAAATGTTTTATTGGCTCTATTTGTGTCGTAAACGATCTCTATATCTGTTCCAGCTCTGATATTTCTCCTGCCATTAACGGCATCGTCAACACTGAACAATATTCCTAACAAGAGAGCACAATGATTTAAAAAGTGTCACTACCGGCATTATTTCCCTTTTAGTGAAAGTTCTTATTATCTACCTGGTCATCTTTCTGGCTGTCGTGACTAACACCACTCCCAGTAAGACTACTAACACCACTCCCAGTAAGACTACTAACACCACTCCCAGTAAGACTACTAACACCACTCCCAGTAAGACTACTAACACCACTCCCAGTAAGAGTACTAACACCACTCCCAGTAAGACTACTAACACCACTCCCAGTAAGACTACTAACACCACTCCCAGTAAGACTACTAACACCACTCCCAGTAAGATCACTAACACCACTCCCAGTAAGACTACTAACACCACTCCCAGTAAGATCACTAACACCAATCCCAGTAAGACTACTAACACCACTCATAGTAAGATCACTAACACCACTCCCAGTAAGACTACTAACACTACTCCCAGTAAGATCACTAACACCACTCCCAGTAAGACTACTAACACCACTCCCAGTAAGATCACTAACACCACTCACAGTAAGGCTACTAACACCACTCATAGTAAGATCACTAACACCACTCACAGTAAGATCACTAACACCACTCCCAGTAAGACTACTAACACCACTCCCAGTAAGACTACTAACACCACTCACAGTAAGACTACTAACACCACTCACAGTAAGACTACTAACACCATCCCCAGTAAGGCTACTAACACCACTCCCAGGTAAGACTACTAACACCAGTCCCAGTAAGACTACTAACACCACTCCCGGTAAAACTACTAACACCACTTCCAGTAACGCTACTAACACCACTCCCAGTAAGACTACTAACACCACTAACAGTAAGACTACTAATACCACTCCCAGTAAGACTACTAACACCACTCATAGTAAGATCACTAACACCACTCACAGTAAGATCACTAACACCACTCCCAGTAAGACTACTAATACCACTCCCAATAAAACTCCTAACACCACTCCCAGTAAGACTACTAACACCACTCCCAGTAAGATTACTAACACCACTCCCAGTAAGACTACTAACACCACTCCCAGTAAGATCACTAACGCCACTCACAGTAAGACTACTAACACCACTCATAGTAAGATCACTAACACCACTCACAGTAAGATCACTAACACCACTCCCAGTAAGACTACTAATACCACTCCCAGTAAGACTACTAACACCACTCCCAGTAAGACTACTAACACCACTCCCAGTAAGACTACTAACACCGCTCCCAGTAAGACTACTAACACCACTCCCACTAAGACTAACACCACTCACAGTAAGACTACTAACACCACTCACAGTAAGACTACTAACACCATCCCCAGTAAGGCTACTAACACCACTCCCAGGTAAGACTACTAACACAACTCCCAGGTAAGACTACTAACACCAGTCCCAGTAAGATTACTAACACCACTCCCGGTAAAACTACTAACACCACTTCCAGTAAGACTACTAACACCATTAACAGTAAGACTACTAACACCATTAACAGTAAGACTACTAATACCACTCCCAGTAAGCCTACTAACACCACTCCCACTAAGATTACTAACACCAGTCCCACTAAGACTACTAACACCACTCCCACTAAAGTAATAACACCAGTCCCAGTAAGACTACTAACACCACTCCCAGTAAGACTACTAACACCACTCCCAGTAAGACTACTAACACCACTCCCAGTAAGACTACAAACACCATTCCCAGTAAGACTACTAACACCACTCCCAGTAAGACTACTAACACCACTCCCAGTCAGACTACTAACACCACTCTAAGTAAGACTAGTAACACCACTCCCAGTAAGACTAACACCACTCCCAGTAAGACTACTAACACCACTCCCAGTAAGACTACTAACACCACTCCCAGTAAGACTGCTAACACCTCTCCCAGTAAGACTACTAACACCACTCCCAGTAAGACTACTAACATCACTCACAGTAAGATCACTAACACCACTCACAGTAAGACTACTAACACCACTCCCAGTAAAACTACTAACACCACTCCCAGTAAGACTACTAACACCACTCACAGTAAGATCACTAACACCATTCCCAGTAAGACTAATAAACGAATTTCGAGTAGGATTTTTTAAACCTGATCATCTGATTTAGTAGGATTAATGGTCTGTATGGGTGGTCTTCAACGTTTGGGATTTATGGTCTGTAAGCATGGTCCTTGGTGTGTATGCTTTACGGTCTGTAAGCATGGTCCTTGGTGTCTATGATTTACGGTCTGTAAGCATGGTCCTTGGTGTCTATGATTTACGGTCTGTATGCATGGTCCTTGGTGTCTATGATTTACGGTCTGTATGCATGGTCCTTGGTGTCTATGATTTGAACAGGTTAATAACGTTCTTGTGTACTTTCTTGTTTATTTTGTTTAAGGCTAAGATACACTACCGCAGCTCATGTTCTGATGTATCATCCCCCATCCCCAGGATGTAGTAGCCAGGCACCTATTCACTGCTACGTGAAGAGGGAGTAGAAAGTGTAGGGTGACTTGTACTGGATCAGCTAGGACAACAAGCCTGACATCTTGACGGCACACCCTAATATGACTGACACTTGTCGCCCTCCACTGTGATAACACCTTGAAAGGTACCTTGACTGTCGCTATCACCTTCTAAGATGGTGACTCATTAAATGGCTAGCTTTTATTCCCACGGTGTAACTATCATGGAGAATACAGTAGCAACGCATTGCGGGTGTTTTCAATAAATAATTATCATACAGAATAGCATACCAACACACTAGGGAAGCTCCCATTGTGGAACTATCATATAGAATAGGGTAGCAGCACACTGCGAGTGTCCATGATTTTGTTGAATAGTCCCCTACCTCTTTAGGCCTACTTACCTCTCACAGCGCGACATCTTTCATTTTGAGAGTGGCATTGTGAGGCCTGGGATCATAAAGCGTGTGAGGAGAACGTGTAGACAGCCAACCCACCCTAAGCCTACCTGCGGTGTGGCCTTCTCATTATTGTAGGGTTCCCCCATCCACAATAGCTACCATACCTCGCAACCATCACTACCACCATCACCATCACTCACCGTAGTTCAGCTGTCATCGTCACACTTACCACCACTAACAATTCCAGGTCTACCACCATTACCATTAATGTAACATTGCCGACACTAACTCCTGCAGTCCTAACAGCATCTACGTGTGCAGTCCTACAAAAGAATTCCCATATCCTAGTAGATAAAGAAAAACGTGGTCCTGACAGCATCCACGCGTATAGCCTTGCAGGAGAATCCTTCTATCCTGGTAAAGAAAACGTCTGTCTCTTGCGGATTTTCAGAGTTAAATTAAGGTCCTACTGCGCGTGTTAAACAAAGAGCCGTAGCATTAACAGGTAAAAAAAAAAAACGCATCCATAGGAACCATTTACGAGTATTATGTATATACCTGCATACAGACTACCACATTCCAGAAGAACCAGTGAAACAGATACATAATGATGGTAGCAATTCACTGTGGAATGCTCCACTGATCTTCGTGCCCAAAACTATACTTCTCACCTTGTTATTAGTAGATCATCGCAAAATTAAATTAAAAAAAAAACGACCCCCACATCGTTTTCCACTGCCAGTCAGTAGTGACTTGCTAAAACTACATAGTATAACAAGGTCTTCTCAATAGTGGTTCTGGCAGGACCCACTTTGTGAGAAAATGATCATACAGGACGCCACTGCTCTCTCAAAATTTACATCTAACGTTTTGAAGGTTCGTGACAAACATAATTCGTGATTCTTATAGGCAACAATCTAATGGTTTATCTGGATGATTTGCTCGTCACGCCAAAAGATGTGCAATAGAATCTTGAGAGATTAAAGTACTGATTAGAGTACTTTAAGCTAATCTAAAAATAAATATATAAAAATGCAAGTTTTTCAAGTCAGAAATCAAATTATTTTGCCACTTAAAGGATTACAACAGACCAGAGTAAAATAACAGCTGTTCAGAGCTTCCCAACCCCACAAGCCCACAACCCCACAAGCCCACAACCCCACAAGCCCACAACCCCACAAGCCCACAAGCCCACAACCCCACAAGCCCACAACCCCACAAGCCCCACAAGCCCACAAGCCCCACAAGCCCACAAGCCCACAAGCCCACAAGCCCACAAGCCCACAAGCCCACAAGCCCACAACCCCACAAGCCCACAAGCCCACAACCCCACAAGCCCACAACCCCACAAGCCCACAACCCCACAACCCCACAAGCCCACAAGCCCACAACCCCACAAGCCCACAACCCCACAAGCCCACAACCCCACAACCCCACAAGCCCACAACCCCACAAGCTGCTCATTTCTACATTTTCATGAAAAAGCACATCAACCTCTTAAGCTAAAATTAACTTCTACTCATATTCTCAAGTTTCTTTATTTTGAGAAGCCTTTCGTTTTAAAAACTGATGTTTGTCCCGTTGGGTCAGGTGCAGTCCTAGCGCAAAGTGTATATGATAAATTATTTGTTAGTAGACTTGTAGCTAAAACTATAAAGAACTATATAATAACTGAATAGGAAATATTACCTATTGTTTGGGCTCTCGGGCACTTCCATGATATCCTTTACCAGTATTAGTGTCAAGTTGACCAGGCAAGCAACACACAAGTCTGGCCCCAGGCAGAGCTGCGTCACCAGGGAGATTCTCGAAACCGGTCACAGGAAGGTTATAAGTGCAGGTATGACCATGAGCTTTTTATCCCTATGTTTCAGAATAAACAACCAACGGAAAGGTTAGCGAAATGGTTTTTGACCATTCAGGAATATAATCATACCACTGAGAAAACAAAGTGCTTCAGCTGATGCCTTGTCAAGGCATGTACAGTAGGCGCTATCAATGATAATCTTTTCAGGGGAGGAAAGAGCTCAACGAGCAGATCCCATCTGGTCTAATGCGATCAAGTTCCTGACCAAAGATGTTACTCTGCCAGCGAAGCTTCAGTGTCCATAAGAAAATCAGTTACGAGTCAACGATTGTATCAGGTAACTAGGCTTGGTCTGCTAGTTGAGTAGTTTATCAGCTGAGTGATACTTAGGTTCTTAGTGGTTACAACCTATACCTAATTTAAGATGCCCGAGGTGCTGCAAATGCTAGAAACAATCGTTCTATCAAGAAAACTGGTATGAAGTACTATTAGTCTCGCACAGTATATGTTCAGAAATGCATGTGTATGCATTACAAGGGAAATGCAGGCGGACCTAATACCATCCAGGGGAATCCAACTGCTAGTGAATCTTAGGAAAGATTACCTAATGATCTTTTGACTAATTTTCAGACTTCACTTCAGGGGAAATAAGTACGTATTTGTGCGCGATAACTGACAATTTCTTGTGATATTGCGAATTAGATCCCATTTCAATTAAGACTATGGAAACACCTGCTATTATTTCATTCAATGGTGAAGAATTTTGAAATGGAGTTCTAGACAAATTGTGTACCCTATATAAGATCAATAATAGCAGGTGTGTTCATAGTCTTAATTGAAATGGGATCTAATTCGCAATATCACAAGAAATTGTCAGTTATCGCGCACAAATACGTACTTATTTCCCCTGAAGTGAAGTCTGAAAATTAGTCAAAAGATCATTAGGTAATCTTTCCTAAGATTCACTAGCAGTTGGATTCCCCTGGATGGTATTAGGTCCGCCTGCATTATTATAGCTCATCGCACAAACAGTAACAGTTTAGCTGAATGCTGCAATAAGAAAGTACTGGATTCAAGCAGCTATACTGGAGTTGAAGATATTCCTGATACTCAGTATCCAATTAGCTTTTCACTTAATGTCTCAGCAGACAATACACCCCATTTTATTCTTTACGGTTTAAATAAAAACTTCTTAAGGAGTTGCTGTACCTACCTCCGGTACCTAACTATAATTGCGAAGACGATGTGATAACAAAGACTTATAATGCTGAAAGAATTTTTAGGGGTGTGAAGGAAATCTTGTAACAATCTACAGCTGATATGACTAGAGTATAAAATTCTCGTAAAATTAAGGTTGGTTCAAAAGTAATTAATGTTGACGAATTTCAAGAAGACATCGGCATGGCCAACGTAAGTTCATTTAAGTGGGAATAAATACAGAGTTAGTGAAATAGCTAGCGGTTAACATAGAGAATGTTAACATAGAGAATCGCATTTAATACGATGAAATCCATTTGTAATGATGACGAGCCTTGTTAATTACATGAGAGACGAGGTAGCGTCTAGTGACACCATACCGTCCTGTTGTGACCAGACGACTGATGCAGCGCCAGCTGCTCCATGTCAGTATGTAGTGAGTTCTAAAAATGTAGTTGTTCCCATGTAAACTGTGGCATGAACAAACAATAATGCAGTGTTATATTCAAGTCTCGGATCACTGTTCCTTCTGATGTATAGTTGTTATTTATGTGTCTTTTCTCACTTGAGTTAGTCAAGTAATCTAATGTAGTTATACTGTGATTTAACAAAGCATCAAGTAATGACTCTGTTATTTGTACCGTGTCACAGTATGTGAAAAATTCTAATCTCTTGCAATTTCTGGACCTTAGAACTATATAAACTCTCTGTGCACCAAGTTGTCATTGTTGTAAACATTTTGTTCCAGGATTCAGAGACTAATCGAGTATCGATCAGCCCTTTTTGAACTGTACAGATTCAAGACTGTTTTGAATAGCCAATTCTCATTCAAATAAAACTTTGTGTAGAGCCAAACAGCCCATTATTATCCGATTAATATTGCATTCATTAAGTTCAATCTAGCTATTGCACGGGGTTGTCATATCAATCAAGGAGTGACCTGTCAGTAGGCGTTCCTCGTTTAATAGCATTTCCTGGTCTAAGCATTTCAAGCTGACAGTAAAGTCTAGTTTAGTCTATTCTTTGTCCACATGCACAGAATATTCAAATGGCTCAGAGCTGCCCGGTTTCTGCAGTCAGACTCTGAGGCCTAGATGATAGGTGGTACACGACTATAGGATTGCTAATCCTAAATTTTCATAATAAAGACGGACTAGTGGGAGCGCTTTGTATTCTTCTCCGAGCCTCTCTTCACGCCTGGGTTCACCTGGAAACTCCATGACATTAGGAAAAAAATACCACACTGCTGCACCTACACTGTTGCTTCCAGATCTTGGAGAACGGGACTATAGCTGTCGATGAACAAGTAGCGAGTTTCAGTGCCGGATTTACCTATACGCCTGGTAGGCTGAAGCCTAAGGACTCAAAATCTAGGGGCTCCCCGGCCAAGGTGTATAATATTTTTGACACATTCATAGACCTTTCTTACACATGCTGTCATAAAACACTGTAGTCTCTAAACAACCCTTCAGTATTGTTCCTTGCACTCCATTTCAGAGTAATACTGTCTTAAGCCAACAACTCGACACGAGCATTGATTTCTATATTAATTTTGCAATATCAGGAAAGCAGTGAGATAGATAAGTTGAAAACACAGCTGTGCAAGTATCTGGAGAGCCGCAGAGACGACGCTACCGTTCTCACAAGTCAGGTTAGTAATAAAACTACGCTAATTTGTAGCGTTTTTGTTAGCGATAGGAAAAAGCATACTCATTTTATAAACGATTTTTGGAAGCAAATTTGATTCAGATTTTGCAATATGATTGTCATTAAGGAAAAATTCTTTAATTAAAAATACATTGCCCAAACATTATACAGTTTCTGTATAATGTTTGGGCAATGTATTCATTTTTTTGGGGCAATGTATTCATTTTTTTTCTTCATTGAAGTGGACCCAATTGTGTGAGAACGTCCCTTCATATTTTCCTTTCTAATAACTGTTGAAGATTAATTTTACTTTTAATTTTCAGATTATAATATAAACATGAGTAAAAGATTCGAAAGTGATGCTAGTAAGCGCAAGAGAAAGATACTTAAAAACGATATGGTAAAGAAGTTAAGATCAATCACTGCTTTCTTGCATCAGCCACTGACAGAAGCAACAAGTGTCAGCGGTGACGCAGATCCATTGATACTAACACAAGGAAATCAGTGTGGTGGAGCTATCCAGCCAACTACTAGCATTCAACCAGAAGAAAACCTCCCTGATACAGAAACAGCGAAGCAGGACGCGAAACAGCAAGCTGATTATGAGAAAGCAGCCATGATGTAGGCTCATAATGCAAATATAGAACTAATCCAAGAGTCACTTACCGGACATGCAGAGACTAAAGAGCCACAAGAAAATATGTGGATAATCAGAATTTTCAGCTCATACCTGTTAAGTCCAAGCTATTCCAGACACAGATATAAATGATGCCAAACATAGATCTACTGTAACAGACGTTGGTTTATGGACAGAATTATCACAAGAGGAAGTATCCTATTGGGTAGAGAGGGGCCCCACTCTCAAGTTCAGCATCGTCGTGGACCATTTTCAAATTCCAAGCGAGTGTACAAAAAGCAGTCCAGGTTTTGCACAAAAGATCTTTCTTATTGAACAAAAGTTAATGGGGAAACATTTAGCCGAGAGTGGCTTGTGTATTCTCCCTCAAAAGGTCAGATTTATTGTTCTGTTTGTAAACCCTTTCCGAATCTTGAATCTTCCACTACAGCTTTAGCTGTTTAAGAGTTTGATGACTGGCAAAACTCTTATCCAAACTCACGAAAACTCAGAGAGGCACAGGAATGTCATGTTGATCTACCTAACAAAGAAGCAAGGGCAAAAGTTAACTTCAAAACTAGAGGAACAAATAGAAGAAGAGCAGTACTGACGGCATGTCATGGAGAGAATTATCGCTGTAATATACACTCTTGCAGAACCAGTCTTACCATTCAGAGGAGACAATGAAAATTTGGATCTCCAAATAACGGCAATTGTCTTGGTATTTTAGAACTTGCTCATATCAATCGATATGTTAATTCCGGATCAGGAAAGGACGCAATTCTGGTTGACTTGAAAAACGCTGGACATTTCAGCTTGTCAGCAGATTCCATCCCTGACATTTCACATAATGAAATTATCAGATAAGTATCATCTAAAGACGGTTTACCATGTCAGAGATTTTTAAGTTTTCTTGAGCTAAAAGACCACTCAGGAGAAAGCGTGACTGATTTAGTGTTTAACTATCTCACTACTGAGACTGAAATTGACTTTAGAGAGTATCGAGGGTAGTCTGACGACAATGCTGCCAACACAGCTGCTTGGTACAACGGTATGCAGCAAAAAAATCATCGAAAACACAAATTTACAAGATTTATTCTATGCGCTGGTCACTCTTTAAATTTGGTAGGCCGTTCGGCTGTTGATTGCTGCCTTGATACAGTGAACTTATGGGGCATTATCAAAGAAATTTATACCTTCTTTTCAACCTCCACAAATAGATGGGCAGTTCTAAAATAATTTTTACAACCTCAGTCAAAAATACCTAAATATTTGTCAGACACTAGGAGGGCGGTACATGCAAAAACCACAGAAGCTATTTTTAGAAAGTTGCAGTGTAAACACTGAGAACCTCAGTCATTTGTACTCTGATGTTAATGAGAAGAGTGATATCAGGCTTCACGCTAATAAATCTTTTGCAGAAAATGGAAGAACTGGAATTTGTGTTCATGCTGCATTTTTGGGCCCGTGTGCTAGGTTATTTTCACAAGGTCAGCAAAGCCATTATTGAGGAATTGCTCATGTTTGTACAGTTCACTTCAGGATTTTTCAAGCAAAATCAGAGAAAATTTTGATGAGCTTAAGCAACAAGCAAAAGCCACCTTGTCAAATGTTAACTACAGAACTGTCACAAGGAGACAAAGAGTAAGGAAACGGCAAGGAAATGACGGAAGTGCATCTGGTCCTGATGCCTTAGGGCTTAGATGAACTCTCTTCAAGAGATAAGTGTAGGATAAAAATCCTTTATTCCTATACTAGATGCACTTGAAGCCAATGTAAGAAGAGCTACTGCGTACAGTGATGTTGCACAAATGTTTTCCTTCCTTGCTATTTGACAGCATCTAAATAAGAAATTTAGCAAGGTGTTGAACTGTTGATGGCAGAATAACCCAGAAATTTTCACCTGAAACTTACTGATGAACTTTTGCACTTATACTTGTACGTGAGATAAAGCCGTAGGCCTACAGAAGACCAGTCACCGTCTTATACAGACCTTTATCAAATTATATACAAGGAAAAAAAAAAATAGATGGCCTTCTCTAATGTGGAAGCAATCAGCAGCTATTTCTTAGCTTAATGGTCACTAACTTCTCTGGAGAGAAGTCTCTTTCAAGCCTCAAAAGAATTAAAAATGAATTAAGAGCCACAATGTGTCAAGAGAGGTCGTCCTCACTGAACATTATGTTCACTGAAACTGACAAACTTACACAAATTTTGATGAACTTTTGAATTATTTTGCTATGAGGAAGGCTAGAAAAAAGCCTTTTTAGTCTTCGTGTATTTGAAAATTATTGTTTCTTTATTTCTTAATATGTATTTTAAAGGATATAATAGTAAATTTACAATTTCATTTTCCTAAAAATTCCTGCTTATTCCACAAAATATTTACAAAGTTCGGTTGTTGCAAAAGTTTTTGAGTATTAAATTTAACATTTATGTTTTTTTTCTCAAACACTACGGTATTTAACAATAACATCTTATGTCCTTTAGAGAAGAAATTGTGAACTATGGAATTTTAAATACCATCATCCTCGGCTTCACTGAATTTTATTTAAAACACTCTTCCATCTTCCTCTGGTGGTGAGGACGGAGGATTGTGAGGGACCTCATAATCTCTTCATCTAAATCCGGCACTGGTAGGTTTGTTCTGATACCTGGTAGTAATGGCGCACAATGAAGACGCCTGGGCGCGTCGACAGTGACTTGCTTGGGAGACACCTTGACTACACGCCAACTATTATTGTTCTGGAGGAAGATGGCTTGGCAATGATAAGTTAACAGCTTTCCAGAATCTCTTGTGAAAGAAGACTGCTACTCACGCAAACTATACTCGGCGTGACAAATGGTTCTCGAGAACAAAGATACTTGCCTGTTTGTATTTTCGAAAGGTTAGGAATATATTCCCTATCCCCTAGGAAAGCTCAGGGCCATTTGTTTTGTGCAAGCGCAGAAACAGACTAGCTGTAGGTAAGATATGAAAAGCCTACATTAGGTGTCCAGTGGTCCGGTTGGTAGCGCCCTCAACTCTCATACTGAGGGACTGTGGCTCGATGCCTGGCACGGGTGGAAACGTTAAGCATGTTTCCTTACATCTGCTGCCCCTATTCACTTAGCAGTAAGAAAGTGCCTGGGTGTTAGTCGACTGCTACAGGTGGCATCCTGGGGGTGGCCGTATACCTTAGATAGGGCTGGGTTTTGAAATGAGCAGATGTACGATAACTCATAGTTTGTAAAACTGGAAAGTGTAAAAAAATGGTTAAATGAGGAGCCCTTACTGACATGTAAGAGAGAGAGAGAGAGAGAGAGAGAGAGAGAGAGAGAGAGAGAGAGAGAGAGAGAGAGAGAGAATGAGAGAGAATGAGAGAGAATGAGAGAGAATGAGAGAGAGAATGAGAGAGAATGAGAGAGAGAATGAGAGAGAATGAGAGAATGAGTGAGAGAGAGAAAGAGAAAATGTGTGCTCGTGTGCACGTTACGTCTGGATACGTGTTTCGCACCACGTGTGACGCACTGTCGCCTGATATTCGATATTTTTTTTAATATGATCTGCCTGTGATTATTACTAGTACCGGCGAGGCCAACCTTGTAACACTAACTGCACGTTCTGACGAAGGCAGGAAGGCAGGCAGGCATGCAAGCAGGCAGGCAGGCAGGCAGGCATGCAAGCAGGTAGGCAGGCAGGCATGCAAGCAGGTAGGCAGGCAGGCATGCAAGCAGGTAGGCAGGCAGGCATGCAAGCAGGTAGGCAGGCAGGCATGCAAGCAGGTAGGCAGGCAGGCATGCAAGCAGGTAGGCAGGCAGGCATGCAAGCAGGTAGGCAGGCAGGCATGCAAGCAGGTAGGCAGGCAGGCATGCAAGCAGGTAGGCAGGCAGGCAGGCATGTAAGCAGGTAGGCAGGAAGGCATGCAAGCAGGTAGGCAGGCAGGCATGCAAGCAGGAAGGCAGGCAGGCAGGCATGTAAGCAGGTAGGCAGGAAGGCATGCAAGCAGGTAGGCAGGCAGGCAGGCATGTAAGCAGGTAGGCAGGCAGGCAGGCATGTAAGCAGGTAGGCAGGCAGGCATGCAAGCAGGTAGGCAGGAAGGCATGCAAGCAGGTAGGCAGGCAGGCATGCAAGCAGGTAGGCAGGAAGGCATGCAAACAGGTAGGCAGGCAGGCAGGCATGTAAGCAGGTAGGCAGGCAGGCAGGCAGGCATGTAAGCAGGTAGGCAGGCAGGCAGGCATGTAAGCAGGTAGGCAGGAAGGCATGCAAGAAGGTAGGCAGGAAGGCATGCAAGCAGGTAGGCAGGCAGGCATGCAAGCAGGAAGGCAGGCAGGCAGGCATGTAAGCAGGTAGGCAGGAAGGCAGGTAGGCAGGCATGTAAGCAGGTAGGCAGGAAGGCATGCAAGCAGGTAGGCAGGAAGGCATGCAAGCAGGTAGGCAGGAAGGCATGCAAGCAGGTAGGCAGGCAGGCAGGCATGTAAGCAGGTAGGCAGGAAGGCATGCAAGCAGGTAGGCAGGCAGGCATGTAAGCAGGTAGGTAGGCAGGCATGCAAGCAGGTAGGCAGGAAGGCATGCAAACAGGTAGGCAGGCAGGCAGGCATGTAAGCAGGTAGGCAGGAAGGCATGCAAGCAGGAAGGCAGGCAGGCAGGCATGTAAGCAGGTAGGCAGGAAGGCATGCAAGCAGGTAGGCAGGAAGGCATGTAAGCAGGAAGGCAGGCAGGCAGGCATGTAAGCAGGTAGGCAGGAAGGCATGCAAGCAGGTAGGCAGGAAGGCATGTAAGCAGGTAGGCAGGAAGGCATGCAAGCAGGTAGGTAGGCAGGAAGGCATGCAAGCAGGTAGGTAGGCAGGAAGGTATGCAAGCAGGTAGGCAGGAAGGCAAGGAGGAGAGGAAAAAAGAATGATATAGGGGAAACATGCAAGGAGGGCCTGAAGGAGGCTAGTAGAGGCAGAGAGAAAGGGGTTACATAGGGGGTGGAAGGTAGTCAGGAAAGGATGTAATGGGGAGGGAAAGGAGAGAGAGAGAGAGAGAGAGAGAGAGAGAGAGAGATTCTTACAGCGTCTACTGCAGAACAGATACGAGATACAGCAACTGAGACGTACATAGCATCTGCTCGACAGTAGAGGAACAAGTATGCTCACACTCTGAGTATGTTCCACTTTCTTGGATTGCCTGCACCTCCCCGTCTCACCTGCTACTTCTTGACAGAATAGAGAACAGAGCAAGACGACTTATTTATCAGCTGAAAGCCAGCTTGGATACATCTGTCATTTCAGCATGGCCTTCAACATAGGAGGTAAGTGAGTGTCCTTACCGTTATGTACAAAGCCAATGTTAATAAGGTACCACACTGGGCTCCACTTGGTGATCAGTGAGAAGACAGCTTCTACACAACAAGACGGGAAGCGAACAGCAACTACACTCTGGCTGTACACTTCTCGAGAACACCACTTCATCTGAGATCATTCATTCCTGGAATGACTCGAGTCTGGAACATGAAATGAAATCGCTCGCCTATAGACTGTTCCAACTTTATTCTCTTCCATATTTTTATGAATTATAACAACACAAAGGCTTTCAAATGAGATGAGGTAGTTAACAGGTTTTAACTTATAAATAAAGGTAGGAACTCGTATACTAATCTTGTAAAATCACTGAGTATATAAACAGAGAGAGAGAGAAAAGGGTTTATCTAGGCAGGTAGTGGTGGGGTGACAGAGTCTTCCGTAGTGACGCAATACCCTCCCCCTACCAACCAAACTAACACCCACTTCCCCTTCAGCACATTTGATGCCCCACTGGCCAATCACACCACAGCAGCAGGAAGTGCGGCCGCTGGCTGCCCAGGCAACACCACCTATAACCATCCCTTCCCTAGGTCCGTGTAACACACACACACACACACACACACACACACACACACACACACATATATATATATATATATATATTTCTATATATATAATATATATATATATATATATATATATATATATATATATATATATATATATATATATATATATATATATATATATATATATATATATATATATATGTCGTGCCGAATATGTAGAACTGGTCAATTAGGAAGAACTCATTTAAAATTAAGTCCTTTCTGAAATTTTCTCTTATACGTTTAAAGATATATTTTTTTCATTATGGTTGATGTAATAATTTTTAATTTTGCACCAAAAGAATCTTAGAAAACTTACCTAACCTTATTATAACAAGAGCAATTTATTTTAGCCTAACCCAACTAAATATATTTTAGATTTGTTTACAATAATTTAATACTAAACATACACAGTGAAATATATTTTTTTTCGTTAGGTTCAGAATGATTTTGGCGAAATTATTGCATACACAAATTTTTGCTTGTCCTATATGGAAAGATGAGCGTTGCTATTTAAGCCAAGATCGCAAGTTCAGCCTATTCGGCACGACATATATATATATATATATATATATATATATATATATATATATATATATATATATATATATATATATATATATATATATATATATATATATATATATATATTTCTATATATATAATATATATAATTTATATATATATATATATATATATATATATATATATATATATATATATATATTTATGCAATAAGATCACAGTAAACAGTTCCTTGATAATGTGAGTAGTCACGAAAGCGCTTGGAATTTCTCTATCCTTTCAGAGTGGTTGTTTTGCATATATATATTTATATACATATTTTTTCTCTCTCTCTCTCTCTCTCTCTCTCTCTCTATATATATATATATATATATATATATATATATATATATATATATATATATATATATATATATATATATATATAAAATGTCGTGTTAAATAGGTAAAACTGGTCAATTAGCAAGAACTTATTTAAAATTAAGTCCTTTCTAAAATTTTCTCTTATACGTTTAAAGATATATTTTTCATTTCTTTTAATGCAAAAATTAATAATTTTATACCAAAAGAACCTTAGAAAACTATTATAACAAGCGCAATTAATTTAGCCTAATCCAACTAAATATATTTTAGATAAGTTTGCAATAATTTAATAATAAACAAACACAATAAAATATATTTTTTTCGTTGGGTTCAGAATGATTTTTGTGAAATTATTGCATACACAAATTTTCGCTTGCCTTATTCGGCAAAAAGAGTGTTGCTATTTAAGCCAAAATCGCATTTTACCTATTCGGCACGACATTATATATAAAACACACACACATATATATCAAACAACAATATTGCGACTTGCCGGAGATCGAACATTACATATCCTTAGTCCACGACGCCTTAGTCCACTACGCCATCATTCTACAAACGTCAGGTGCCCAGTAACTACACTGGGCATGCCACTCCTGACGCCAGCACATTTGTGACTGTGGATAACTACAGGAACAAATTCCATTCTCCTTCCGTTTGGGATACCAGTCTCACGAGCAGTAGTACGCATATTAATGCATGCACGAAACGAGTGGCTTTAAAGCAAATAACAATACTGCGACTAGTCAGGGATCGAACCCGAGATATTTAACCAGCCTCCCGGGACGCTAGGTAAATTTTTCAACGCCTTGGTCCAGTACGCCACCATCAAGCTGGGTGAACTTATGCATGTCCTAATAGCTGGCACGACAAATTCGTGAGAAGAGTATGAGTCATCTACTGATACGTGTACAGTCTGTTGTAACTATCTCGAGTGTAATGAAAAGTGGTCATGTCGTTGTTAATAGTTACTCGTGCAATATAAGGGGTTTGTTCCTAGAACTATCACCGTATGTTCTACAAGATGGTGAAGTTCATCTTTTAGTCACAAATGTTACTTGCAGTAGTTTCCACCTCAAGACTAACACCAAGCTGGTGGATCTTGTACCCTATGGTATCCTTTTCTGGTTGAGGATGAGCTCCCATCCGATCACTGGGTTGGTGTTGTTTCCACAGTAGCGGGGGGAATGATGAGCACTCTTCCGAGAGTCTATCTATCCCACCAGTGAAAGAGAAACACCTATCACCTACAGGTTTTCCCAATGCAGTTGGACTACCGCAAGTAGCAACAGCTTCATCTAGAGAAAAGATGTGGCCTACAAACCTAATATTACATCATATACCAGGCCCATATATGCCAGCCCTTCACTTTGTGTAGGCTCACTATGTGCGATTTCACTTACATGCAGAGACCCTGTTTCTAACAGGAATTTGCTGAAAGCTCAAATTTGTTTTTATGGGGGAGGGCGGCAGGTGGTCACTGTGCACTTTTTTGCATGTCACTGCGTGAGGCATTGTGGGAGTGAACCTCTACATCATCAAAACAACAGATACGCTTTATTTACTGAAGTGTTCGCATCTCTGGATCTATGTAAGACATTCCCGGGTGCTTCCATTGCAGGTATCATTATGGCATCTCAGCATCTTACCAAATCACCTCCTAGCCCTGTCACTGATCCACAGAAGAACCGCAAGAGGTCTTCTCTAACAATGGCGATGAAGTTGGAGATTTTGAATCATGTATTCAATGTTAGCGAGTCAACTATTCGTTCCATTAAGAAGAATGCTGAAAGTTCTCTATGCCACTTAATGCTAAAGTAACCCATTGTTGGAGATGAAGAGAATGCTGGCAGTGTGGGTGAAGGGCCAGAACCAAAGGAAAATGCATCTCTGCTCATCCTGAATCAGAGTATGGCTCTGGAAATTTATCATCAGTCACTTTACACAAGAGAAAAGTGATGCACGGGAGCCCTTCATGGCAAGTAAAGGCTGGTTTGACAAATTCCTTGAGCATCAAAATCTGCACAACATTAAAGTGCAAAGAGATACTGCAGGTGCTGATCATCATCTTGCTGGAATATTTCCTGATGACTACCGTCCTAAGTTTTGTATGCAGATGAGACAGGTTTTTATAAGAAACGAGTCATTTAAGACATACATATCTAGGGAGGAAAAGGTTGCAGGTGGATTCAAAGCAGCGAAGGACAGGCTCAGTGTCCTACTGTGCAGTAATGCTGCACGAGATTTCAAGTGTAAACTGATGCTAGTGTACCATACCCTCAACCCACATGTATTGCAAGAACATGATGCCTGAACACTAGGCTACAAACAAGAAGGGATGGGTGACAGGCCAAGTTTTTATAGTTTGGTTCATACATCACTTCGTCATTAGACTTCCTTTAAAGTCTTGTTCATCCCTGACAATACCCCTGGACACCCTAAGCACTTTGAACATGTCAACCCAAATGCCAGCATATTGTTCGTTCCATCAAACACAACATCGTTGATCCAGCCTCTTGATGATAGAGCTATTTTAACATTCAAGACCTACTACTCAACAGTTCGTGAGTGTGGGAGTCCTATAACGCGAAGGATACAATAAAAGAACATTAAGGCTTCATGGACCGAAGTAAAGTTTTTACCTTGAATGGTGCTTGAAGCACATTTGGGAGGACTGTGGTAAGAATTTCAAGGGCTTCCCGAGATTGTCAACGAGTGTGAGAGAACTTGAGCTCAGACGAAAGGTGGGAGGTTTCTCAGACCCTCAAGAAGATATATTGGAGCTTATTAAATCCCATAACGAAGAATTAAGTGCTGATGATGTCACTGAGATTTCTACAGTTAAAAAAGAAGAGGAGGGGGAAGAGGATGAAGTGTGCCTTGATGTAAAGGATATGACTACGAAGAGGCTTGGGAATCATTTGTACACGATGAAAAGCTTTCCAAATTCGCCATGAACACTGACTCGCCTGGAAAGGAGTCTAAAGTTTAAATGTGGTGTGAGCAATGCCCTTAGTGCCTACATAATGCATACTCAGAAGCAATGAATGGCTAAGCAGTCTTCCATGTTGCAGATACTTAAGTCTCCACCCACATCCAGCCCCACTCTAGGTGAACATTCAACCTCTACACCCTTTCCACTGGTATTGTCTGAAGATGACAGCTACTTGCATGTGCCTTCTCTTGATGTTACCCTGCCTCCTACAAGAGATGTGGAATGTGACCTTGACCATTCTGCGCCATCCTCTCCTCATATCAAGTAATCCTTCAGCACAACCCTTGTGTGTCTGCTGGTCTTGGTGAGTACCAGTTCACATTTTTTCCTTACATGCCTTTCAAAGTCATTTTTTTTTATATTTGACTATTTGATGATTGTGTTGTAAACTCATATTTTTTGGTAAATATTAATGGAAAAGTGAAACTTGGTAGTCTTAGAATGAATGCTTATCTATTACATGTTATAATGGGGTTACTTTATGATTTTGTTTTATGCGACATTAGCCAGGAACAAATCTACTGCTTACAGACTTCTACATACTTGGTGCGCATTTGCCAAGGAACTTATCGCCAAGATGCTGGATGGCAAGGTTGTCGCTCTGTGCAATTCCTCATAGAATGCGCCACTGATTCTTGTGTTCGTCATTGACTTTCACCAACTCAATGCAAACATGATCCTAGACCGTTTTCCACTGCCTATTCTGAGTTTTGGACAATCGGTGACAGTTTTTCAGTACTCAACTTGTTACAGAGGTTTTAGTAAGTCGCTCTTCAAGAGGACAGCCAAGAGTTAACAGCCTTTTCCATCCGTACAGGTTATTATTACTTCCTCAGAATGGCATCTGGGTTAAGGTCAAGTCTCATTACATTTCTAAGTCAGTGGTATGACTCTAATGGTGTACTTAGATGTGATTGTCATGTCTCACAACATGAAGACATCTCTGAAGACTGGACGTGGTACTGAAGAAACTAGTTTATGCTAACCTAAAGATCAGGCTTTCTAGGTGTCAATTTCTGAAATCATAGATAATTTCTTGGTCACATAATCACTCCTAGAGGGGGTTATGACTGACCAAAGTAGCTGCCATCTGTAATTTCCCCAAGCCACAGACTGCAGAAGCCGTAAGATCGTTTGTTAGCTTTGCAGGATTCTACAAATCATTAATCAAAAAATTATCCTCTATCGCAGCTTCCTTGACAGACTTGTTCAAGAAAATGTGCCATTCAACTAGACCATCAGTCAAGAACGAGCAATCCAAACATTTAAATCAAAACTCACTTCTGTTACTAATTTTCAAAAATCTTTTTTGTCATAGTATTATTAAGTTCCTGACCAAGGAGGACAACAACTTACCAGTTAAGTCACCTGTACCAGTCAGTGACTTAGTAATAGACAACGATTTGCGGCACATAGTTGCCAGTATTAGTAGTGCTAGTCACATTGCTCATCAGTTATACCATGACGTGCCAAATGTCGCTCACCCAGGACAGGACCGCTCCTTGTAAACATTACCTCCTGAGGATGCAAGGAGACGTGTGTGTACTCGCCTAGTTGTGATTGCAGGGGTCGATTCAAAGCTCCTGGCCCTGCCTCTTCACTGATTTCTACTAGGTCCTCTCTCTCTCTCTGTTCCATGAGCTTTATCATACCTCGTCTTAAAACTATGTATGGATCCCGCCTCAATACGTCACTTTCTAGGCTATTCCACTTCATGACAACTCTCTGACTGAAGAAATACTTCCTAACATCCCTGTGGCTCATCTGAGTCTTCAACTTCCAAGTGTGACCCCTTGTTTCTGTGTCCCATCTCTGGAACATCCTGTCTTTGTCCACCTTGTCTATTCCACGCAGTATTTTATATGTTGTTATCATGTCTCCCCTGACCCTCCTGTCCTCCAGTGTCGTCAGGCCAATTTCCCTTAACCTTTCAACGTAGGACAATCCCCTTAGCTCTAGGACTAGTCTTGTTGCAAACCTTTGCACTTTGTGTGTGTGTGTGTGTGTGTGTGTGTGTGTGTGTGTGTGTGTGTGTGTGTGTGTGTGTGTGTGTGTGTGTGTGTGTGTGTGTGTGTGTGTGTGATCTTCCAACGGAGACAGTTCCAACAGGAACAATTGTTAACGACACAGTGAAGCCAGCTAGTGAAGACATCTCAGCGAAGGCCATCTCTACTAAGACCGTCGATAACGTCATGCACACCGCCAGTTGAGGTAAGGACATTATTCCTGAACAGCTGCGAGGGTCGCTAATAATTGTAATTTATAGTTAATTATTGTACACGGGGGTCTTCCCTATTATACTTATGATTGTGAGCTGTAAATTTCTCTCTCTCTCTCTCTCTCTCTCTCTCTCTCTCTCTCTCTCTCTCTCTCTCTCTCTCTCTCTCTCTCTCTCTCTCTCACACACACACACACACACACACACACACACACACTACACACAAATGGTAACTAACACATGCACACACACATGCACACAGGCCAAGTGTCTAATCGACATGTGCCTAGGACAAAATGGTAACTAACACACACACACAAGCGGTAGGGGTGGGTAATGCAAGAATGGTTGGGTAAGAGTAGGACGGGATAGGGAAGGGTAGGGTGGGACGGGATAGGGAAGGGTAGGGTGGGATGGGTACCGGATATACCTCTGATATATTTTCGATGAGTTTAGAATTTTTTTCTACTCCCAGAGCCCGGCCTTAGGCCAGGCTCCTCTGGTGCTTGTCTGGTCAACTTGGCTGCTGCTGCTGGCAGCCCGCTGGCCGCCATGACCACCACCAGGACTATACTCTACGAGCACCACTACTACAACTTTTAACTGACACCTCCACCACCATCAACACAACCTACAATCACCAAGACAACCTACCTACATCACAACAACGTACAACTACTACCATAATCTCCTCCGTACCACCACAACTACACTCCCACATCTCCATGCAATCACTACCCCGTGCCACAGGGCAGGAGCGAGCATACGAATGCTGTACCTGTCAGCTACCTGGCACAGAACAATACACGGTCATGTCTTGGGCTTCAATGAGAGGTAAAATGTAGCGTTTATCACCACCACCACTACCACCACTACCACTACCACCACTACCACTACCACCACTACCACTACCACCACTACCACCCTGGTCAGGTAAGCCTGAAGTCACCAACATCCTGGCCAGGTGAGCCTGGAGTCACCACTACCTTGTTCAGGTTCAGGTGACCCTGGAGCTACCACCATGGTGCCGACCAGGTGAGTTTACAGTGCTAGTCACGGCATTATGCCGCCCCTCCCACACACACGTACCAAAACACAAACACATACAATGAAAGATTATAATATATATATTTGTACACTTACTGAGGTTTTAATACTTGGTCTGCGTCCTTTACGCTTAATCATGCCTTGTAGGAAGACTCACATAAATTCTTGAGGGTTTGAGGTACATTATTCCATGCCTCATGTAGAGCAGCCTCCGGCTGCAGAGTGGAACTGATATCCTTGCCCAGTAAACTTCATTTCACTATTGACCAGAGGTTCTCAATTGGGTTTTTGTCTGGGGAATTGCTTGACCAGTCATTAAAGAACCTCACTTCCTTAAGCCAATGAACTACAGATTTGGCGGTCTGACATGGTGCACCGTCCTGCATAAAAACCGTAGCCCCACACTTGTCGAATGCCTCAGGTAAACTGTCACACACTAACTCCAGGTAATTATACTGGTTTTTGGGAAGCACAAAGAGTTCACCAATACTCTGAGCAGTGAAACACCCCCAAACCATGAGCGAGTCTGGGTGTTTGGTGGTCCCACAGGTGTAGCGTGGATCTAGAGGGTCACTATCTCTGGGTTGATACACACGTCTCCCATGGTTACACGTGACCGTGAAGGTTGCTTCATCACTCCAAAGTACTTCAGACCACTATTGAGGATTTCTTTGCATAATCCAGCCTATGTTTCTTCTGTGGCTTGGAGAGGATTGATTTCTTAACCCGGCAGTGACTTCTGTAGCCCAGTTCTGACACGTGTCTGTTAACAGTTCTTACAAACACCTCTAAGAGAAGATTTGGGTTCTTTTCTTTCAATTCTCTAGCAGTTATCTTAGGTGTACTCTCTAACTGCTTCTCTAACACAGTTAAGGTACAAACAGATGTCTTCTTCCAGGGGCCAGGCCAAGGTGTGGCAGATAATAACTCGACACTGCCACCAACCCTGAAATGCTGCACCCAGTTCCTCACTGAATGCTCACACACACCAACATTCTCCACTATTTCTTTTGTCTGGTGCCCAGTTTTGTGAAGCCCCATAATTTAAGCTATAGTTTCAAGTGTTAAAGACTTCCTTTTACCCATAATCAAACATGTTTAACTTTAAAAACCAAAAGGAACACTGGACAAAAGATGGGGCAGATGAGAAACAAAAGTGCAACATTTCCTCTCACCACGGCAGCCACGTGAGTACTGAGGAGTCACTGTGGAGTGTGGCGGCAGGCCAACACATCATGCTAACGGCTGCTACCCGGCATAATGCACTGCGAAAAAAGACCCCCTTTATGGTAGGCCGTGATTAGCAATGTAGATCTAGGTGAAATACCAATTTTCATCTTGTCGGTAATGTATACCATTCTTGTACAACTTGTCAGACACTGCAACATCATGGAATCTTGGTTCAGAAAACATCTACATGACCTTCTTCAAGGCTACTACAATTACAACTTATCCATCCCTCTGGGTATGACCTACTTGCACTGGGGAATCCCGCTTACCAGTGACTATGCCCTTGTCTGCTACCTGTCTCACTCCACCTGACGTTAGCATATAAGCACCAGCTTCCTTGCCTTTGCTCCAGAATCTTCATGACTGCAGTGCTTTCACACCAACTCCAAGGCTGAGGGACTGATTACCTCATCTTTTCTATATAGTTCTACTGTCTTCAAATTATGTCCTAGAATCTGTATTGATGAAGCCACTGGATGGCAAAACGTCTACAATAAACATACCCAGATGTTGCATATATGTCTCAGTGTTTATCTTGTCAGTATTGTACACCATTCTTGTACAACTTTATTTTGAATATTGTCTTTTAAACATATCCCTGGGGTATCCTGTCAATATCTGCTGTTTTCAACCCTAGTACTACAGCCTGATTGTTTCACACAAACACCCATACCTCTATAATCTATCAGTTTAAAGTCCTTGAGAAGTCATCAATGACCCCCTCAATCGAATTGGCTAATGTAACCACTCCAGCCCCAGAGAGATGAACCCCATCCCTTGCATACACATTACGTTTGCCACAGAATTTGTCCCAGTTATCAATGAATTGGATTGCAAGTTCCTTGCAGTACCTGTCTAGCTAGCAATTTATACCAAATGTCCTACACATCCAATCACTGCCCACTTCCCTTTTAGGCAAGATGCTACATACAATTGCAATCCCTCTCTTAGACCTGACTACATCTATGGCTGACCTGTACTTATCCAGCAGCTCCTGTCTCCTGCCCTTCCCAATGTCCTTTCCACCAGCACTAAGACAGATAATAGGTTTGTTCCCATTACCTGACATATCCAACCTGCTATGTCACACCAGCTCCTGGGAGGCACACTCTCTGTCTGACCTTCCTATCTTTGTTACAAAAAGTATAGTCCATATATCTTACCTGAGAGTCTCCCACAATCAGAATATTCTTGCCTTGATTAGCAGGGGAGTCAGAGGTACCTTTAACCTTACTAACCACTGAAGTGCACTCGTCCTGGAGAACAAAGAATCGATTTCCTACTTTCAATCTTCTCTATTATACTTCCTTATCATCCTTCTTCTTGAATTGTGAACCACTTGCCACTTAAAGCGTCTGCCACTCTCCAACTCACTGCTGGTAACCTTTTCCTCCTCACCAGCTCCAACCACCTCACACTCACTCCCAGACCCATCTAGGCAAAGCTTCAGCCTCCTATTTCCCTCCTGAAGAAGTAGAACCTCCTTCTTCAACACTTTAACCTGAGATTCTACAGCACTACAGCAAGCCATGATCCTCGGTAACACCCTATGCTAATTCCCAGATGGCTTAGGACAGGAACGCCTCAAGGGGTATCCCAAAATGATTGTTTTCGATTTTTTGTTTAATTACTGACTGTAGCGGAGGAGACAGACACACGACAATATATACATGGAAGGTACTCGAGGGCCTGGTCCCCAACCTGCCATTACAATACAAGAGTGGGAGATATTGGAGAGAATAGACAATAAACCCAGTGAAAAGCAGGGAAGACATAGGCACAGAGAACACTGTATCAACATCCGCTGTCCCAGAGTACTAAACATCTTACCAGAGGACATAAACTCAGCTGGGACAAGCGCTGAAGAGGAAACCGGACAGGTACCTCCTCCAAATACTCAGCCTCCACTCTCCTGAACTCCATTAATACATGAGTTACCTGGAGGCTACCTGGAGGTTATTCCGGGGATCAACGCCCCCGCGGCCCGATCCATGACCAGGCCTCCCGATGGATCAGGGCCTGATCAACTAGGCTGTTACTGCTGGCCGCACGCAGTCCAACGTACGAGCCACAGCCCGGCTGATCCGGTACTGACTTTAGGTATCTGTCCAGCTCTCTCTTGAAGGCAGCCAGGGGCTTATTGGCAATTCCACTAATGCTTGATGGGAGGCTGTTGAACAGTTTTGGGCCCCGGACACTTGTGGTGTTTTCCCTTAGTATACCAATGGTGCCCCTACTTTATATTGGGGCATTTTGCATCGCCTGCCCAGTTTTTACTTTCGTAGGGAGTGATTTCTGTGAGCAGATTTGGGACCATTCCTTCCAAGATTTTCCAAGTGTAGATTATGATATATCTCTCCCTCCTGCATTCCAACGAGTACAAGTCAAGTGCTTCCAAGCATTCCCAGTAGTTAAGGTGCTTGACAGAACTTATACATGCAGTAAAGGATCTCTGTACACTCTCTAGATCTGCGATTTCACCTGCTTTGAATGGAGATGTTAATGTACAGCAGTATTCCAGCCTAAAGAGAACAAGTGATTTGAAAAGGATCATCATGGGCTTGGCATCTCTCGTTTTGAAAGTTCTCATTATCCATCCTATCATTTTCTTTGCACGTGCGATCGTGGCACTGTTGTGATCCTTGAGAGTGAGATCCTCAGACATTACTACTCCCAGCTCCCTTACATTATTTTTCCGATCTATTGTATGGCCGGAGTCAGTAGTATACTCTGTTCTAGTTATTATCTCCTCCAGTTTTCCATAACGGAGTAGTTGGAATTTGTCCTCATTGAACATCATATTGTTTACCGTTGCCCACTGGAAAACTTTGTTTATATCTTCTTGGAGGTTAACCGTGTCCTCAGCAGATGACAGCCTCATGCAGATCCTAGTATCATCCGCATAGGATGATACGGTGCTGTGGTGTATATCTCTGTCTATGTCTGATATGAGGATAAGGAATAAGATGGGGGCGAGTACTGTGCCTTGTGGAACAGAGCTCTTCACTATGGCAGCCTCCGATTTAACTCTGTTGACCACTACTCTTTGTGTTCGATTTGTTAGGAAGTTGAAGATTCATCTCCCCTCTTTCCCAGTTATTCCTTTAGCACATATTTTATGGGCTATTACGCCATGATCGCATTTGTCAAATGCTTTTGCAAAGTCTGTGTATATTACATCTGCATTCTGATTTTCTTCCAGTGCATCCAAGGCCATGTCATAGTGATCCAGTAGTTGTGAGAGGCAGGAGCGACCTGCCCTGAACCCATGTTGCCCTGGATTGTGCAGATTTTGGGAATCCAGGTGATTTGCAATCCTGCTTCTTAGCAATCTTTCAAAGATTTTTATGATGTGGGATGTCAGAGCTATTGGTCTATAGTTCTTAGCTAATGCTTTGCTGCCACCTTTATGGAGTGGGGCTATATCTGTTGTTTTAAGTGACTGTGGAATTTCACCCATGTCCAAGCTCCTCCTCCATAGTGTACTTAGGGCATACGAGAGGGGTTTCTTGCAGTTCTTAATGAAAACAGAGTTACACAAATCTGGGCCTGGGGCTGAGTGCATAGGCATGTTGTCAATGGCTTTTTCGAAATCTATCGGAGTTAGGGTAATGTCGGAAATCTGGCATACATTTATGGAGTTTTGAGGCTCATTCATGAAGAACTCATTTGGGTCGTCGATCCTCAGACCGATTAGTGGTTCACTAAACACAGAGTCGTACTGGGATTTCAATATTTCACTCATTTCCTTGTTGTCATCTGTGTAAGTCCCATCCTGTATGAGTAAGGGCCTGATACTAGATGTGGTATTTGCCTTGTTTTTGGCATATGAAAAGAAATATTTTGAATTTCTTTCAATTTCACTAATAGCTTTAAGCTCCTCCTGCCTCTCCTGGTTCCTGTAAGAGTCATTTAACTTAAGTTCGATAGTTTCCACTTCCCTGGTCAGCACCTCCTTTCGTGTATCAGATATTCTAGCACTCCTGAGGAGCTCAGTGACTCTTCGTCGTCTTCTGTAGAGGGAGCGTCTTTCTCTCTCCAGTTTACTCCTGCTCTTCTTCTTTCTTAGGGGAATATGCCTAGAACATGCTTCGGCTGCCAGGAAGTTGATCCTTTCAAGGCACTGGTTTGGATCCATGTCATTTAAGACATCTTCCCAACATGTTTCGTTTAGGACATGGTTTACCTGGTCCCAGTTGATGTTCTTGTTGTTGAAGTTGTATTTTGTGAAGACACCTTCACAGGTACATGCATTCTGCTGATCAGGACCCCTATGCATGTACGTCTGGACTTTGATTAGGTTGTGATCGGAATTAGTTGTTTTTGATATTCTTATGTCTCTCATCAGGTCCTCATTATTTGTGAAGATAAGGTCAAGTGTGTTTTCTAGTCTTGTTGGCTCCACTATCTGCTGGCTTAAGGTGTGTTTTTCGCAGAGACTTAGTAGCTCATGTGTGTGTGACCTTTCATCTGCGCTACCTCCGGGAATTGTTTCAGCTATAACATTATTTGCTACATTCTTCCATTTTGTATGCCTTAGGTTGAAATCACCAAGCAGTAAGATGTTTGGGGATGGAGCTTGAAGGTTTTCCAGACAGTAATCAATTTTCAGTAGCTGTTCCTTGAACTGTTGTGAGGTTGCATCTGGTGGCTTGTATACAACCACAATGACTAGGTTTTGGTTCTCGATCTTTACTGATAGAACTTCAACTACCTCATTTGTGGTGTTCAGCAACTCCATGCAGATAAGGGACTCTTTGACATACAGGCCAACCCCCCCTTGTTGCCTGTTTTTTCTGTCGCATCTAAAAAGGTGCTCTTATTTCTTTCTATTCTACTGAAGAGGGCCTCACCTGGAGGTCGAAATACACACAGTGCCCCTTCTTCCTCGTTTTAATCTCATGTGAGACTTCTTCTCATTGTCCAGTACACTATATATATATATATATATATATATATATATATATATATATATATATATATATATATATATATATATAATGATCGATTATATATATATATATATATATATATATATATATATATATATATATATATATATATATATATATATATATATATATAAATATATATATGAGATGAAAAGCTGTAAGCCTTCTCTCCCTGAAAGCTGGCTGCCTTGGATCGAAGTCTAGCACAAGCTGGACTCCAAAGTATTGGTCCAGTGTGGGTAGATTGGTAAAGCACTGCGTACCTTGTTCCAAGGCTCGTAGGTCCGAGTCTCCTTCAGCCAGAGATCAGTGTTTGTGTATATTTCGCCTGCTCTTGCGAATTCCTTGCATATATATATATATATATATATATATATATATATATATATATATATATATATATATATATATATATATATATATATATATATATATGTCGTGCCGAATATGTAAAACTGGTCAACTAGCAAGAACTCATTTAAAATTAAGCCCTTTCTAAAATTTTCTCTTATACGTTTAAAGATATATTTTTTTCATTAATGTTAATGTAAAAAATTATAATTTTGCACCAAAAGGAACTTAGAAAACTCACCTAACCTTATTACAACAAGAACAATTTATTTTAGCCTAACCCAACTAAATACATTTTAGATTTGTTTACAATAATTTAATACTAAACAAACACAGTGATATATATTTTTTTCGTTAGGTTCAGAATGATTTTGGCGAAATTATTGCATACACAAATTTTCACTTGCCCTATATGGCAAGATGAGCGTTGCTATTTAAGCCAAGATCGCAAGTTCTGCCTATTCGGCACGACATATATATATATATATATATATATATATATATATATATATATATATATATATATATATATATATATATATATATATATATATATATATGCAAAACAACCACTCTGAAAGAATAGAGAAATTCCAAGCGCTTTCGTGACTACTTATTGCATATATATATATATATATATATATATATATATATATATATATATATATATATATATATATATATATATATATATATATATATCATGATCGTGTAACAAAGTGTACTGGATAGAGGTGTACCACCTCTATAACTGGACTGGGGACCCTCATCCTCAGAGAAGACAATTAACGTACCTCAGGGAAAACTCAAGGTTCTCCCCGGAGCTGTTTGAATATTTTCTTCTCGTATATAGGTAGTACATAGGTAGTATATAGGTAGTACGGACTTTGATGCAGTGTGTGTAGGTTCATACCCTACTGTGGACCGAGAGTTCATGTTTATATACATATATATAATATTTCCTGTCTAATTTAAAAGGCCTCGGGAACGATGATTCCCAGACTCATGAACAAGTATTTAGGTTATTTATCCTGACTGCTTCCTAGTGGACGCTTAGAAAAAAAGTTTCATCAATATTTAATCCAGATCAATAGCCGCTATTGTTTTTTAATTACCATCATAAAGTTTAAGAACACCAGAACACTTCCGAGGTTAATGTGTGGGCCTGGGGTGGGGGATGGGTGAGGGCAGGGGTGGGGGGTGGGTGAGGGCAGGGGTGGGGGGTGGGTGAGGGCAGGGGTGGGGGGTGGGTGAGGGCAGGGGTGGGGGGTGGGTGAGGGCAGGGGTGGGGGGTGGGTGAGGGCAGGGGTGGGGGATGGGTGAGGGCAGGGGTGGGGGGTGGGTGAGGGCAGGGGTGGGGGATGGGTGAGGGCAGGGGTGGGGGGTGGGGGAGGGCAGGGGTGGGGGGTGGGTGAGGGCAGGGGGGGGGGATGGGTGAGGGCAGGGGTGGGGGATGGGTGAGGGCAGGGGTGGGGGATGGGTGAGGGCAGGGGTGGGGGGTGGCTGAGGGCAGGGGTGGGGGATGGGTGAGGGCAGGGGTGGGGGATGGGTTAGGGATTGGGGTGAGGGATGGGTTATGGACTTGGGTGGGTATGGGTGATGGACTAGGGTGGGGGATGGATGAGTGCCTGGGGTAGGGAATGGGTGAGGGACTGGGGAAGAGATGGGTCGTTGGTGCGTGGGTCATCGGGTCTACTCAACACAGCCAAAACTTTTGGCTCCCAGGTCTGGAATGGAATATTTCATGTTTTCACCTGGTATACCAAGCCTAAGTCCATCTTACAACCTGACTTACCTACCAGGTGGTGCATCTCAGCCACCAGCTGTACTTCTTTTCGCTCTTCCCCCCCCACACCCACCCCCTCTCCTCATCAGTGGTCAGACCTACTTGCGACTGGTTTCGAGAGTTCTCTGGCAGCTGGGTCCGAGGCAAGAATGTATTCTAATGTAAACAAGACTCTGTGAAGCTGAACCCAGCCCAGTGCCAACTGGGGTCACCAGCCTCACTGGTTCACCCAGCCCAGTGCCAACTGGGGTCACCAGCCTCACTGGTTCACCCAGCCCAGTGCCAACTGGGGTCACCAGCCTCGCTGGTTCACCCAGCCCAGTGCCAACTGGGGTCACCAGCCTCACTGGTTCACCCAGCCCAGTGCCAACTGGGGTCACCAGCCTCACTGGTTCACCCAGCCCAGTGCCAACTGGGGTCACCAGCCTCGCTGCTTCACCCAGCCCAGTGCCAACTGGGGTCACCAGCCTCACTGGTTCACCCAGCCCAGTGCCAACTGGGGTCACCAGCCTCACTGGTTCACCCAGCCCAGTGCCAACTGGGGTCACCAGCCTCACTGGTTCACCCAGCCCAGTGCCAACTGGGGTCACCAGCCTCGCTGCTTCACCCAGCCCAGTGCCAACTGGGGTCACCAGCCTCACTGCTTCACCCAGCCCAGTGCCAACTGGGGTCACCAGCCTCGCTGCTTCACCCAGCCCAGTGCCAACTGGGGTCACCAGCCTCACTGGTTCACCCAGCCCAGTGCCAACTGGGGTCACCAGCCTCGCTGCTTCACCCAGCCCAGTGCCAACTGGGGTCACCAGCCTCGCTGCTTCACCCAGCCCAGTGCCAACTGGGGTCACCAGCCTCGCTGGTTCACCCAGCCCAGTGCCAACTGGGGTCACCAGCCTCACTGGTTCACCCAGCCCAGTGCCAACTGGGGTCACCAGCCTCACTGCTTCACCCAGCCCAGTGCCAACTGGGGTCACCAGCCTCGCTGCTTCACCCAGCCCAGTGCCAACTGGGGTCACCAGCCTCGCTGGTTCACCCAGCCCAGTGCCAACTGGGGTCACCAGCCTCACTGCTTCACCCAGCCCAGTGCCAACTGGGGTCACCAGCCTCGCTGCTTCACCCAGCCCAGTGCCAACTGGGGTCACCAGCCTCACTGGTTCACCCAGCCCAGTGCCAACTGGGGTCACCAGCCTCGCTGCTTCACCCAGCCCAGTGCCAACTGGGGTCACCAGCCTCGCTGGTTCACCCAGCCCAGTGCCAACTGGGGTCACCAGCCTCACTGGTTCACCCAGCCCAGTGCCAACTGGGGTCACCAGCCTCGCTGCTTCACCCAGCCCAGTGCCAACTGGGGTCACCAGCCTCACTGGTTCACCCAGCCCAGTGCCAACTGGGGTCACCAGCCTCGCTGCTTCACCCAGCCCAGTGCCAACTGGGGTCACCAGGCTCGCTGGTTCACCCAGCCCAGTGCCAACTGGGGTCACCAGCCTCGCTGGTTCACCCAGCCCAGTGCCAACTGGGGTCACCAGCCTCGCTGCTTCACCCAGCCCAGTGCCAACTGGGGTCACCAGCCTCGCTGCTTCACCCAGCCCAGTGCCAACTGGGGTCACCAGGCTCGCTGGTTCACCCAGCCCAGTGCCAACTGGGGTCACCAGCCTCGCTGGTTCACCCAGCCCAGTGCCAACTGGGGTCACCAGCCTCGCTGCTTCACCCAGCCCAGTGCCAACTGGGGTCACCAGCCTCGCTGGTTCACCCAGCCCAGTGCCAACTGGGGTCACCAGCCTCGCTGGTTCACCCAGCCCAGTGCCAACTGGGGTCACCAGCCTCGCTGCTTCACCCAGCCCAGTGCCAACTGGGGTCACCAGCCTCGCTGGTTCACCCAGCCCAGTGCCAACTGGGGTCACCAGCCTCGCTGCTTCACCCAGCCCAGTGCCAACTGGGGTCACCAGCCTCACTGGTTCACCCAGCCCAGTGCCAACTGGGGTCACCAGCCTCGCTGCTTCACCCAGCCCAGTGCCAACTGGGGTCACCAGCCTCGCTGGTTCACCCAGCCCAGTGCCAACTGGGGTCACCAGCCTCGCTGGTTCACCCAGCCCAGTGCCAACTGGGGTCACCAGCCTCGCTGCTTCACCCAGCCCAGTGCCAACTGGGGTCACCAGCCTCACTGGTTCACCCAGCCCAGTGCCAACTGGGGTCACCAGCCTCACTGGTTCACCCAGCCCAGTGCCAACTGGGGTCACCAGCCTCGCTGGTTCACCCAGCCCAGTGCCAACTGGGGTCACCAGCCTCACTGGTTCACCCAGCCCAGTGCCAACTGGGGTCACCAGCCTCACTGGTTCACCCAGCCCAGTACCAACTGGGGTCACCAGCCTCGCTGGTTCACCCAGCCCAGTGCCAACTGGGGTCACCAGCCTCGCTGCTTCACCCAGCCCAGTGCCAACTGGGGTCACCAGCCTCACTGGTTCACCCAGCCCAGTGCCAACTGGGGTCACCAGCCTCGCTGGTTCACCCAGCCCAGTGCCAACTGGGGTCACCAGCCTCGCTGGTTCACCCAGCCTAGTGCCAACTGGGGTCACCAGCCTCCCTGCTTCACCCAGCCCAGTGCCAACTGGGGTCACCAGCCTCGCTGGTTCACCTAGCCCAGTGCCAACTGGGGTCACCAGGCTCGCTGCTTCACCTAGCCCAGTGCCAACTGGGGTCACCAGCCTCGCTGGTTCACCCAGCCCAGTGCCAACTGGGGTCACCAGCCTCGCTGCTTCACCCAGCCCAGTGCCAACTGGGGTCACCAGCCTCGCTGCTTCACCCAGCCCAGTGCCAACTGGGGTCACCAGGCTCGCTGCTTCACCCAGCCCAGTGCCAACTGGGGTCACCAGCCTCGCTGGTTCACCCAGCCCAGTGCCAACTGGGGTCACCAGCCTCGCTGCTTCACCCAGCCCAGTGCCAACTGGGGTCACCAGCGTCGCTGCTTCACCCAGCCCAGTGCCAACTGGGGTCACCAGCTTCGCTGCTTCACCCAGCCCAGTGCCAACTGGGGTCACCAGCCTCGCTGCTTCACCCAGCCCAGTGCCAACTGGGGTCACCAGCCTCGCTGCTTCACCCAGCCCAGTGCCAACTGGGGTCACCAGGCTCGCTGGTTCACCCAGCCCAGTGCCAACTGGGGTCACCAGCCTTGCTGCTTCACCCAGTCCAGTGCCAGCTGGGGTCACCAGACTCGCTGCTTCACCCTGCCCAGTGAAAGCTGGGGTCACTTATCTACCTACCTGGAGGGCATTTCGGGGATCAACGCCCCCGCGGCCCGGTCCACGACCAGGCTGTTACTACTGGCCGCACGCAGTCCAACATACGAACCACGGCCGGCACCGACTATAGGTATATGTCCAGCTCACTCTCGAAGACAATCAGGGGTCTATTGGTAATTCCCCTTATGACTGGTGGGAGGCTGTTGAACAGTCTTGGGCCCCGGACACTTATTGTGTTTTCTCTTAGTGTGCCAGTGGCGCCCCTACTTTTCACTGGGAGTATGTTGCATCGCCTGCCAAGTCTTTTGCTTTCGTAGGGAGTGATTTCTGTGTGCAGATTAGGAACCAGTCCCTCCAGAATCTTCCAGGTATAGATTATGATATATATCTCTCGCCTGCGCTCCAGTGAGTACAAGTCAAGTGCTTCCAGGTGTTCCAAGCAGTTAAGATGTTTGATGGAACTTATATGTGCAGTAAAGGTTCTCTGTACATTCTCTAGATCTGCAATTTCACCTGCCTTGAATGGAGTTGTTAATGAACAGCAGTATTCCAGCCTAGAGAGAACAAGTGATTTAAAAAGGATCATTGGCTTAGCATCTCTTGTCTTGAATGTTCTCATTATCCATCCTATCAGTTTCCTCGCAGATGTGATAGTGGCATTGTTGTGGTCCTTGACGGTGAGGTCTTCGGACATTACCACTCCCAGGTCCTTCACATTGCTTTTCAGCTCTATTGTGTGATTAGAGTTTGTAGTATAGTCAGTCCTAGCTAATATTTCCTCCAGTTTTTCATAACGGAGTAGTTGGAATTTTTCTTCATTGAACATCATATTGCTCTCCGATGCCCATTGGAAAACTTGGTTTATATCTTGGAGATTTGCCGTGTCCTCAATGGATGACACTCTCATGCAGATCCTAGTATCGTCTGCAAAGGATGATACAGCGCTATGGTTTACATCTCTGTCTATGTCTGATATGAGAACGAGGAACAGGATAGGGGCGAGTACTGTGCCTTGTGGGACAGAGCTCTTCACTATGGGAGCTTCCGATTTAACTCTGTTTACCACTACTATTTGTGTTCGATTGGTTAGAAAGTTGAAGATCCATCTGCCTACTTTGCCAGTTATCCCTTTAGCACGCATTTTGTGTGCTATTACACCATGGTCGCACTTGTCAAAGGCTTTTGCAAAATCTGTGTATACTACATTTAATTCTGCTTGTTTTCCAGTGCATCTAAGACTATATCATAGTGGTCCAATAGTTGTGAGAAGCAGGAGCGACCTGCTCTGAAACCATGTTGCTATGAATTGTGCAATTTTTGGGAGTCCAGGTGGTTTGTTATCCTGCTTCTTAGAGCTCTCTCAAAGATTTTTATAATGTAGGACGTTAAAGCTATTGGTCTATAGTTCTTAGCTACTGCTTTGTTGCCACTTTTGTGGAGTGGGGCTATATCCGCTGTTTTTATTGACTGTGGAGTCTCACCTGTCTATGCTCCTTCTCCCTAGCATACTTAGGGCACGTGAGAGGGGTTTCTTGCAGTTTTTAATGAACACAAATTTCCACGAGTCTGGGTCTGGTGCTGAGTGCATGGGAATGTCGTCGATGGCTTTCTCAAAGTCTAGTAGAGCTAGGGTTATGTCAGAAATTTGGCATACATTGGCAGTTTTGAGGCTCATTCATTTCTTTGCTATCATCTGTGTAGGATCCGTCTTGTCTGCAGTGGTTTTTGTCTTGTTTTTGGCATATGAAAAGAAATATTTCGAATTTCTTTCGATTTCACTAATCGCTTTTAGCTCCTCTTGACCCTCCTGGATCCTGTATGAGTCCTTTAACTTTAGCTCAATATTTTCCACTTCCCTGGTTAGCACTTCCGTGTTTCAGATAATCTGGCATTCTTGAGGAGCTCAGTGATTCTTCACCTTCTCCTGTAGAGAGAGCTCTCTCCAGTTTACTTCTTCTCTTCTATTTTCTTAGGGGAATATGCCTTGAACATACTTCAGCTACCAGGAAGTTGATCTTTTCAAGGCACTGATTAGGGTCTATGTAATTTAAGATATCTTCCCAACATGTTTCGTTTAGAGCATAGTTTACCTGGTCCCAGTTGATGTTCTTGTTGTTGAAGTTGAATTTGATAAAGGTACCCTCTCATCTGAATGTATTTTGCTGATCAGGACTCCTGTGCATGTAAGTCTGGACTTCGATTAGATTGTGATCAGAATTAGTTGTTTTTGATATTGTTATGTTTCTTACCATGTCCTCATTATTTGTGAAAATAAGGTCTAGTGTGTTCTCCAGTCTTGTTGGCTCCACTATCTGCTGACTTAGGGTGTGTTTATTGCAGAAATTCAGCAGGTCATGTGTGTGTGTGACTTTTCATTTGAGCTGCCTCAAGGGATTATTTATGCTACAACATTATTTGTTATATTCTTCCATTCTGTATGTTTTAGATTGAATTCACCAAGCAGCAAGATGTTTGGGGATGGGGCTGGAAAGTTTTTCCAGACAGGAGTCAATTTTTGACAGCTGTTCTTTGAACTGTTGGGAAGTTGCATCCGGTGGCTTATATACAAGTACAATGACTAAGTTTTGGTTTGGGTAAGGTTAACTAGTTACTTCACAGTACTTACTATGATAGTCTTGGAGTCAGTGACCTTGTTAACTACCTACTTCACAGTACTTGCTATGATAGTACACTCTTATCTTCCTTGGTCCCTCGTCTCACCACCACCAGATAAAATATTTATAGAACTGGCTCCTAGAAACATTTCTGTACATTGTTATCCATGTAACCAGAGTGGGAGTGCACACAGGGAGAGACGAGAACTCACTTCACACTGATCGCGTCTGACGGCATGAAAAAATGCGTAATTTATTCGTAGTATAAAAGAAATTAGGAGTATAAAGTAAATTCCAATCACACAATACAGCGAAAAACTAATGTGAAAGACCTGGGAGTGATAATTTCAGAGGATCTCCCTTTCAAAGATCACAACAATTTATCTACCACAACTGATAGAAAGATGATGGGATGGATAACGAGAACCTTCAGAACTAGGGAAGCAAAGCCCATGATGATTCTTTTCAAATCGCTTGTTCTCTCTAGACTGGAATATTGCTGTACACTAATGGAGCCTTTCGGCAGGTGAAATTGCTGACCTGGAGAATATACAGAGAACCTTCATGCCACACATAAGTACGATAAAACACCTAAATTACTGGGAATGATTGAAATTTTTTGACCTGTATTCCCTGGAATGCAGGCGAGAAAGATACATGATAATATACACTTGGAAAATTCTAGAGGGATTAGTACAGATCTGCACAGGAAAATCACTCCGTAGGAAAGCAAAAGACTCGGCAGGCGGTGCAACAACCCTCCAATGAAAAAAGCAGGGGCGCCACGAGTACGCTAAGAGACAACAGAATAACTGTCAGGGGCTCAAGACTGTCCAACTGCCTCCCAGCATACATTAGGGGGATTACCAATAGACCCCTGGCTGAATCAAGGCGTTGGATAGGCACCTAAAGTCAGTACCTGATAAGCCGGGCTGTGGTTCGTACGTCGGTTTACGTGCGGCTAACAGTAACAGCCTGACTGATCAGACCCTGATCCACCGCGAGGCCTGGTCAGAGACCGGGCCCCGGGAGCGTTGACCCCCGAAACCCTCTCCCTCGGGAGCGTTGACCCCCGAAACCCTCTCTAGGTATACTCCAGGTATGACAAAAGTAAGTACAATTAGACCTCCCAGAAAGTAAACACACGAGTACAAATATATCCCGTTGTCCTCTTACTTACTTAAACATACACACACACACACACACACACACACACACACACACACACACACACACACACACACACACACACACACACACACACACATTATATATATATATATATATACTGTAAAACTAATAATATCTTCCATATAACATCAGATACGTGATGACGTGGAAAATATTTTCAGTGGAGTGTCGGGAATTCGAACTCAAGAGGTGAGTGTTCGCACTCTAGTGTGACCTACTGAGGTGCGTGTAACACCACTCTCCCAGAATAGTTATGATAAAGCAGTCCTTGTATCACCGTGGTGATACAAGGACTGCTTAGTATAGGACCAGTCCTAGTATGGGACTGATCCCATGCTAGGCCACCTGGTTGGTGACCTGATCAGTGAGGCTGTTGCTGCTAACAGCACCGTAAATTATGACAGGCATCTCTCAGAGCTTGAAGAAAATTTTAAAAGAAAGCATAGTTTTACACTCGGTCCTAAAATATGACATAAAAACTGAAGCGATAAAATTTAATGAGGTAAACACACAAAGCAATATACGCTGACCCTCATCTAGACCAAAAAAAAAAAAAAATAATAATCAAGAAAGTTCCAATACTGATTTTTTGTTAGGTTAGGTAAGATCTGTCAGGAAACAGGACAAGTATTTCCTGACGCGGGTCTTAGTCGTATGATGGCCCGCAGCTGGAGCTTTTCGCCATCTGACTGAGACCTTCCGCTGGCTTATCCTTCCACCCCCTTTAAAAATTATAGTTACGATTATAATCATTTCATGTTTATCTGATAGTTTTTGTTACTTGACAGCGCGGAGACGAGTTCAGTAAGGAGCAGCGCCTGTGTCAACAACACTGCCATTACCCAACATCACAGATACTTCACACACTGCTGGAGGAGATGTTCCCCTCAAGGAAGGTTCCTTGATGTTGGGGAGGGGCTCTTGATTTAGGGAATTGGATCTGTGCTCCAGTTCCCCGAATTAAGCCTGAATGCCTTCCACATCCCCCCCAGGCGCTGTATAATCCTCCGGGTTTAGCGCTTCCCCCTTGATTATAATAATAATAATGGAGGAGATGTTGACAACACATTAAGTACGCTCTGACGCTCACCAAAACCATACAAAATTAATATTAACCACATAATGAAAATGAAATTTTTATAGGGAAAATAACTAGACAAAGAAAACGTAACTCAAGGGGAAAAACATGGAAAATGTAATTCATAAAGGAAAATGTAATTCATAAAGGAAAATGTAATTCATAAGAACATAAGAACATAAGAACGAAGGAACACTGCAGAAGGCCTACTGGCCCATGCGAGGCAGGTCCAAGTCCCTACCGGCTTAAGCCAATGCACCCAACCTAGTCAGGTCAGGTCACATTGACTTAAGGGAGGAACACGGCAACCGACCTGTTAGCACAAGCTATCAGGTCCAACTCACACCCACCCACATCTACTCATGTATTTATCCAACCTATTTTTAAAGCTACACAACGTTCTGGCCTCTATAACGGTACTTGGGAGTTTGTTCCACTCATCCACAACTCTATTACCAAACCAGTACTTTCCTATATCCCTCCTGAATCTGAATTTTTCCAACTTAAAACCATTGCTGCGAGTCCTGTCTAGGCTAGATATTTTCAGCACACTATTTACATCCCCTTTATTTATTCCTGTCTTCCACTTATAAACCTCAATCATATCCCCCCTAATTCTACGTCTTTCTAGAGAGTGCAGTTTCAGGGCCCTTAGTCTATCCTCATAGGGAAGGTTTCTGATACATGGGATCATCTTTGTCATCCTCCTTTGTACATTTTCCAGAGAATTTATATCCATTCTGTAATACGGTGACCAAAACTGTGCAGCATAATCTAAATGAGGCCTAACCAAGGATGTATAGAGTTGAAGAACAACCTGAGGACTCCTATTATTTATGCTTCTTGATATGAAGCCAAGGATTCTATTAGCTTTATTGCGAACACTTATGCACTGTTGTCTTGGTTTCAGATTACTGCTAACCAGAACTCCTAAATCTTTTTCGCAATCCGTAATATTAAGATCTACATTATTTAGTTTATATGTGGCATGGTTATTGTCCTGTCCAACATTTAGAACTTTGCATTTGTCTATATTAAACTGCATCTGCCACTTCTCCGACCACTGCATCAGTCTATTCAAATCCTCCTGGAGTGCTCGAATGTCCTCGTCAGAATGAATTCGACGGCCTATTTTGGTGTCATCGGCAAACTTGCCGATGTCGCTCTTTATGCCCTCATCTATGTCGTTTATGTAGATTGTGAACAGCAGGGGGCCCAACACTGACCCCTGTGGAACACCGCTCGTGACGCTTCCCCACTCTGATTTCTCCCCATTTATGCAAACTCTCTGCTGCCTATTTGTCAACCATGCCTCTATCCAGGAAAAAATTTCTCCTCCTATTCCATGTGCTTTAATTTTCCTCAATAGTCTCTGATGTGGGACCCTGTCAAAAGCCTTACTGAAGTCCATATACACAATATCATATTCATTACCATGATCTACCTCCTCAAATACCTTAGTGAAAAAAGTTAATAAATTCGTAAGGCAGGAACGCCCCTTTGTAAAACCATGCTGAGATTCGTTGATTAATTTATGCTTTTCAAGGTGGCTACGAACTGCCTCGGCAATTATTGATTCCATAAATTTTCCCACTATGGAGGTTAGGCTTATTGGTCTATAGTTCGAAGCTAAGGACCTGTCACCTGTTTTGAAAATAGGTATCACATTTGCCATTTTCCACTTATCTGGCACCATGCCAGTTTGTAGTGATATGTTGAAAAGATTAGCCAAAGGTGTGCTAAGCTCCTCTTTACATTCCTTTAGAACCCTTGCATACAGTTCATCAGGGCCTGGGGATTTGTTAGGTTTTAATTTATCTATTTGCCTAAGGACCATGTCACTTGTGACCCTAATAGTGCACAGTTTATTATCGTCCTGTTCTACATAATTTATCATTACTGGAATATCGCTGGTATCCTCCTGTGTAAAAACTGAGAGGAAGTATGTGTTAAAAATTCTACACATTTCCTTATCACTGTCAGTGAGCTGACCCGAGGAACTTTTGAGTGGGCCTATCTTGTCCCTGATCTTACTTCTGTATACCTGAAAGAATCCTTTTGGGTTAGTCTTCGATTCTCTTGCAACTTTAACCTCATAATCTCTATTTGCTTTTCTAATTCCCTTTTTTATTTCTCTCTTTAACTGAATATATCGATTTCTTAATTGCCCCTCTCCTCTTTTGATTTGCCTATATATGCCTCTCTTTTGACCAATCAGATATTTTAATCTATTGTTCATCCATTTAGGATCATTTTTGTTTGATCTGATTTCCCTATTTGGAACATAATTTGACTGAGCAGCTAGAACTATGCCCTGGAAAGCATCATATCGGCAACCATCACCACCTACCTGACCCCTATTCAGGTCATTCCAGTTCAGCCCACCTAAGTAATTTTTCAGTCCTATGAAATCAGCCAAGCGAAAGTCAGGGACGGAGACTTGATTGCCATTATTAGGGGAATTCCATGATATGTTAAAACTGAGTGATTTGTGATCACTCTCCCCAAGCTCATCATTAACCTCAAGATTATTAATTAGTGTTTCCCTACTGGCAAGAACCAAGTCAAGGAGGTTATTTCCCCTAGTTGGCTCTGTCACAAACTGTTTTAAAAAACAATCCTGGATCGTATCAAGAAAGTCACCCGACTCTAAATTTCCTGTCAAATTGCTCCAGTCAATCTGTCTATAGTTGAAATCTCCCATTAGCACAACATTTTCGTATGTAGATGCCTTACGAATTTCGTCCCATAGAAGTTTACTGCACTCCCTATCAAGATTTGGGGCCCTGTAAATCACACCCAAAATTAGTTTTTCTCGGCCCTCGAGAAGCTGTAACCAAACAGATTCAGTGGCTGACGCTTCTAATTTAATATCTTGTCTAACACAACAATTTAAATTGTCTCTGACATACATCGCTACTCCACCACCTTTCCTGTTGACCCTGTCAGTGTGGAATAATTTATAGCCTTGTATGTGACATTCAGAGGGCATCTCTCTATCTTTCAGATTGAGCCAGGTCTCTGTTATAGCAATAATATCTATGTTTCCTGCACTTGCAATTAATCTTAGCTCATCTATCTTATTTCTAACACTCCTGCTATTAGTATAGTAAACCTTAAGGGAGCTAGTCCCTTGCTGCCCTCTGCTGTCCCCCTTTGTTTGCTGACCTGTTCTATTGTCTTTATTTATAACTTCATGCTGAATGCCTTTTATACATTTACTGTTTCCAACCCTAGTGTTGCAACCTGCTTGTTTCCCACACACACCCATACCTCTATCTTCCATCAGTTTAAAATCATAGGCATTTCACCAATGGCCTTCTCAATCGAGTCTGCAAGTGCTACCACCCCTGCCCCAGAGAGATGAACCCCATCCCTTGCATACATATCATGTTTGCCATAAAAGTTGTTCCAGTTGTCAATGAATGGGATTGCAAGTTCCTTGCAGTATCTGTCTAGCCAGCAATTTACACCAATTGCCCTAGACAACCATTCATTTCCTACTCCCCTTCTAGGCAAGATGCTACATATGATTGGGATCCCTCCCTTAGACTTAATGAAATCTATAGCTGACCTGTACTTATCTAGCAGCTCTTCTCTCCTACCCTTCCCAATATCATTTCCACCAGCACTGAGACAGATAATGGGCTTGTTCCCATTACCTGACATGATATTATCCAGTCTGTTGACAATGTCCCCAACACCAGCTCCAGGGAAGCACACTCTATCTCTCATCTTCTTATTCCTATTACAAAAAGCACGATCAACATATCTTACCTGAGAGTCACCAACCACAAGAATGCGCTTACCTTCATTAGCAGGGGCAGTAGTACCCTTACCTTCACTGGCCACTGAAGTACATTCATCCTGGAGAACAGAGAAGCGATTTCCTACCTTCAGATCTGCACTCTTAACTTTCCTTACTCTGATGCGCCTCCCATTACTGTGAACAACTCGCCACTTGTAGCAGGTGCTGGGCTGCACCTCACTGCTGGTAGCCGTTGCTACCACCCCACCTACAGCCTCCTCACAGTGAGAGACAGACTGCACCTCACTGCTAGAAGCCTCATTCCCCACATCTCCAACCACCTCACACTCTCTCCCAGGCCCATTGAGGTGGACCTTCAGCCTCCTAATCTCCTCCTGGAGAAGCAAGACCTCCTCCTTCAACTCTCCAACCTCAGCTTTTAAAACACTGTAGAAGCAAGCCATGCTTTGTAACCGTCCACGCTAATCCCCAAGCAGCTCAGGGTCTGTGACCTCACGTGACGACTCACACCTCACGTGACGACTGACCTCACGTGACGACTCAAAATACTATCAACAATGGGAAAAAATATCAGCGTCTAAAGGTAACATTAGAATGTCACTCTAACTTAAGTGCATCCAGGTCACTGTGACACCTTAGGTCACTGGAAATATAAACACTTAAGCAATATAATGCTATCCTTTATTGACAACGTTTCGCCCACACAGTGGGATTTATCAAGTCACAAACAGATCTGTTTGTGACTTGATAAAGTCCACTGTGTGGGCGAAACGTTGTCAATAAAGGATCACATTATACTGCTTAAGTGTTTATATTTCCATTGTGTCGGTATTTTATACCATTTATTTCTACCTTGGGTCACTGTTGGTATCTCTAGGCCACTGTGACACCTTAGGTCACCATCCTCTACTACTACACTTTTATAGCTCATATAAGTGTGAGTCGTGAGCTGAGAACTCTGAGAGATGTTCATGCACGCCTCCTCATGTTATGAGACGTTTGTTAGGTAAGACACATTTGCAACAGTTAGGTATCTTCATTTCGAAACGTTTCGCCTACACAGTAGGCTTCTTCAGTCGAGTACAGAAAAGTTGATAGAAGCAGAAGATACTTGAAGACGATGTAATCAGTCCATCACCCTTGAAGTTTTGAGGTGGTCAGTCCCTCAGTCTGGAGGGACTGACAACCTCAAAACTTTTTATACCATTTTAATGTTCATGAGAAGTTTGCACTCTCTACCCTCATTACCCCTCACCTCCGACCCTGAGTCAATGGTCACAGCCTCACAAATGGTGTGCCCATTAGTCTTATCTACAACCATCCAATTATCTCTGGATCCCAGAAGTGAATCTTATAAAAAAAGGACAAACACGTCAGTAAATTATCTATGAAGAGGAGAGGGTGAGTAGCAAGTGAGCGCAAGAATAAGGTGGTTTCTCGGTGGGATTTTCTGACGATTACTTTTAAGGATGTGAGGCATCCTACATGGTCCGTTAGGGGCAGAAAATATAGATGTAATGAAGAATGGTCACAAAACCATGGTTAGAACAAGTCACCAAAACCCCGCACTTAGGAGGGGAAGGGATGCGGATTGTTGGTGAAAGGTGTAGCGAATTGCAGATCAGCTTGTAAATTACTGCTCCACAAGAGTAAGATATCCCCTTGAAATTTTAAAAAAATAAATAGGGAACTGCTAAAGAGAATTTATTAATAGGGAGCTGCACCAGCTAAGAGCACAGCCTTCCTATTTTCTTTTTTTTTTAACATTCAAGAGAACACGCAGGTCCTGCGTGTTCTCTTAAATGTTAAATACATGTATAGATTAATATACCTTAACCTAACCTACGAGTATCTTAAGAGAGAATAATAAATATTACATTACGGCAAAATGTTAGATCGCGCAGCAATGATCCAACAGAAAATGAACGGAAAAATGTAGGCTCTAACTGAAGAACTGGTTGAATAGCACTCTAGATCTTCGTTTTACTAAGATACTCATCACATACTATCAATGGAAGTTCGAGATCGATAATAAAAAAAAAATCAATTTATCATTTGGAAATCTTACTCACCGCAGGAAGAATCTTACTGAGGCATATCTAACTACCAACACACCTCACTTAATAACTTCCCCTCACTAAGTGTCCCTAAAGTGCTTTCATTAATCAGACTTTTCCAGAGAGGTGATTGAAACAGTCAAGTGGTGTACCAGGTGAGAGAGGCCAGTGGACGACGCTACCCCATCCATCACCCTCCCTTACGTCACCTAACCCTGGTGAAGGTGACTCAAGTCCAGTTATGCACCAAATATGTCTACATATTCGTCGACAAATGCAGTTTTATATACTACTTCCAGCGTGAAAAACATCTCGTCTACTACGCCTGACTCTGTCCCAAAGATGCGCAAGCTACACACACACACACAAAGGGTGGACTTTTGTAATGACAAACTTAAGCTCACGAGAGTTCAAAAACTACAAAGTGGAAAGTCACAAGCAAAGTTACAGGTAACAGAGAATTTCAATCAAGAAGAAATGATTGAGAAAATTTGAACCGGCGTGGATGGTCAGAAACATAGAAAGCAAAGTTAACGGAAGCAGCGATGGAAAACTCCAAGCCAACATGTGAGAGAATCTAGAAGAATGAGCGGTAACGATGAGCTGGCAGGATTAAATTTTATAGTCACTAAATGAAACATACACGTGTAATTGACTGTGGAATACCACTAGGCGCAAGTGATTACTCTGTATTGAGATTTATTTTTATTTTTAAAGAACTAGTGAAAACGGAAATATGACAGATAGCCAGACTACAATAGATGAGACTCGGAAAGTATGAGGAATTTCCGAAAGAAGTTCACTTGGAGAGGGGACTAATAGCCAAGACAGACTAGGAGATGCAGAAGGGCATATAAGAGATTACAAACAAAATATAGACACAGTTCGTGGTTCAACCAGGCCTGTTGGGAGGTCAAAGCAAAGCCAAAAAAAATGTGGAAGAAATATAGAGCACAGACGACAGAAGAAAATAGAAGCAAGCAGAAGAGCCAAGAAGGACTATGTATGAGTATGAAGAGAACCTGAGACAAAATATGAAAATAACATAACAGAGAAGGCTAAAACAGAACCTGAACCGCTTCATAGCCACAAAAGAGAAACGACTCTAAAGGACTAAGTGAAAAGACTAGGGCGAATTACTGACACCTGACGACACAGTTGTATGCGAAGAGCTGAAAAAGTTTGGAGACGAACTCAAAGAGCAAGAAATGATGCCAGGTAATGTAGGAACAACTACAGATTAACCCATACTAAAATCTGGCTAATGTAATATTAAGAAAGGAGTATAGACAGGAGGCGCTCAACTACAGGCCGGTATCACTGAAGCCTATCGTTTCAAAAGTAATGGAGATTATCAGGAGAATACTAGATCAGCACCTTCATCAGTAAAAACCAACATGAATTCGGAGATGGGAGAGCCAGTCTGACCAACCTGCTCGAGTTGTACTGACGTAAAACAAGGAAAAAACTAGAAGAAGCAGACTACATCTTCCTGGCCTGCAAGTATTCGAAACAGTTCCCTACCAAAGACTGATTCACAAGCTTGAACAGCAAGCAAGAATACAAAAAGTCAAACGGTCAATCAGAGAGTATCCGAATACCAAGACAAAGAGTGACAGTACGGTCGAGCAAGTGGTCAAGCAAATAGCTGCTGGAGTTAAATCGAAATACTAGAAACGTCATGAAATTTGGTGAATGGGATGGAAGATCAGAGATGGAATGCATACTGAGACATGAGAAGCTACAGGTATCGATGAAAGAAAAAGATTTGTAGATGAATGGTTCAGAGAACCGACATGTTGATAAATTACACACATGTGCAACTCTTGGGTATCTTTATTGAGGAAACGTTTCGCCACAAAGTGGCTTCATCAGTCCATACAAAGGAGAATCTTGAAAAACAGGAGGAGAATGAGGTAATCAGTCCCTCAACCTTGAGTCGATGTGGTCAGTCCATCAATCTTGAATAGAATGCGGCATACGTGCGGAGAAGGAGCTTATAAACCGTTGGTAGGAGAGGTGCAGCAATCAAAGGTGGTGTCACATATGTTCAATGTGGAAGTAGGTCGTGCACAAGAAACAGGCAAGCGAAGAATTCCCAAGTATTAAGATCCCAAGAAGTTGCAGTGTCTGACAGGTTTGTAGATGAATGGTTCAGAGAACCGACATGTTGATAAATTAGACACGTGTGCAACTCTTGGGTATCTTTATTGAGGAAACGTTTCGCCACACAGTGGCTTCATCAGTCCATACAAAGGAGAATCTTGAAGAACAGGAGGAGAATGAGGTAATCAGTCCCTCAACCTTGAGTCGATGTGGTCAGTCCATCAATCTTAAGAACATAAGAACATAAGAAAGGAGGAACACTGCAGGAGGCCTGTTGGCCCATACTAGGCAGGTCCTTTACAATTCATCCCACTAACAAAACATTTGCCCAACCCAATTTTCAATGCTATCCAAGAAATAAGCTCTGATGTGTAAGTCCCACTCAAATCCAACCCCTCTCACTCATGTACTTATCCAACCTAAATTTGAAACTACCCAAAGTCCCAGCCTCAATAACCCAACTAGGTAGACTGTTCCACTCATCAACTACCCTATTTCCAAACCAATACTTTCCTATGTCCTTTCTAAATCTAAACTTATCTAATTTAAATCCATTACTGCGGGTTCTCTCTTGGAGAGACATCCTCAAGACCTTATTAATATCCCCTTTATTAATACCTATCTTCCACTTATACACTTCGATCAGGTCTCCCCTCATTCTTCATCTAACAAATGAATGTAACTTAAGAGTCTTCAATCTTTCTTCATAAGGAAGATTTCTAATGCTATGTATTAATTTAGTCATCCTACGCTGAATGTTTTCTAACGAATTTATGTCCATTATGTAATATGGAGACCAGAACTAAGCTGCATAATCTAGGTGAGGCCTTACTAATGATGTATAAAGCTGCAGTATGACCTCTGGACTTCTGTTGCTTACACTTCTTGATATAAATCCCAGTAATCTATTTGCCTTATTACGTACGCTTAGGCACTGCTGTCTTGGTTTAAGGTTGCTGCTCACCATAACCCCCAAGTCCTTTTCGCAATCTGTATGGCTAAGTTCTACATCATTTAACTTATAAGTACTAGGGTTATGGGCACTCCCAAGCTTCAGAACCTTGCATTTATCTACATTGAACTGCATCTGCCACTTTACTGACCAAGAATAGAGTTTGTTTAAATCCTTCTGAAGTTCCATAACATCTACGTTTGAATCAATTATCCTACCTATCTTTGTGTCATCGGCGAATTTGCTCATATCACTAGTAATTCCCTCATCAAGATCATTGATATATATTATAAACAACAACGGGCCCAAGACTGATCCCTGTGGAACGCCACTTGTTACAGATCCCCACTCGGATTTAACCCCATTTATGGACACTTTCTGCTTCCTGTCAGTGAGCCATGACTCGATCCACGAGAGCACTTTTCCCCCAATGCCATGAGCTGCCACTTTCTTTAACAGTCTATGGTGCGGAACTCTATCAAAAGCCTTACTAAAATCTAAGTAAATATCAAATTCTTTATCGTGGTCAACAGCCTCAAAAGCTTTACTGAATAAAGTTAATAAATTAGACAAGACCGGCCTCTTGTGAATCCATGCTGAGTATCATTAATCAAGCTATGCTTATCGAGATGGCTTCTTATAAACTCAGCTATAATTGACTCTAGTAATTTGCCTACAATTGAGGTCAGGCTTATTGGGCGGTAATTTGACGGTAACGACTTGTCCCCTGTTTTAAAAATAGGAATTACATTAGCCATCTTCCACATATCAGACACTACACCTGTTTGAAGAGATAAATTAAAAATATTAGTTAATGGTTCACAGAGTTCCATTTTGCATTCCTTAAGAACCCTTGAAAAAACCTCATCAGGACCCGGCGACTTATTTTGCTTCAGTCTGTCTATCTGCTTCACAACCATTTCACTAGTGACTGTGATGTTACATAATTTATCTTCCTCTGATCCACTATAAAAATTAATTACCGGAATATTATTAGTGTCTTCCTGTGTAAAAACCGAGAGAAAATAATTATTTAAAATCGAGCACATTTCATTCTCTTTGTCAGTAAGGTGCCCATAGTTATTTTTAAGGGGACCTATCTTATCTCTAACTTTTGTTCTATAGACCTGGAAAAAACTTTTTGGGTTAGTTTTAGAATCCCTAGCAACTTTAATTTCATAGTCCCTTTTAGCTTTTCTTATCCCCTTTTTAATGTCCCTCTTAATGTCAATATACTGATTCATAAGATGACCCTCACCTCTTTTGATACGCCTATAAATTCCTTTCTTATGCCCTAGTAGATATTTCAGCCTATTATTCATCCATTTTGGGTCATTTCTATTTGATCTAATTTCTTTATATGGGATAAACGTTCTTTGAGCAGCATGTATAGTGTTCAGAAAACTGTCATATTGATAGCTCTCTTCGTTACCCCAGTCAACAGATGATAAGTGTTCTCTAAGCCCATCGTAATTTGCTAAGCGAAAATCTGGGACTGTTACTGAGTTATCGGTACTATCGTACTTCCATTCAATGCTAACAGAGCGGCTAAAAGAGGTCAATATATCTGAAATGCGTAGGGAGACACTGGTCAGAGAAATAGCAAGCATCGAACTTAAGCTAAAGGAATCTTATAGGAGTCAGGAATCGCGGGAAGAACTAAAAGCCATAAATGAAATCGAAAGAAACCCAAAGCATTTCTTCTCCTATGCCAAATCAAAGTCGAGAACAACGTCCAGTATTGGGCCCCTACTTAAACAAGATGGGTCCTACACAGATGACAGCAAGGAAATGAGTGAGCTACTCAAGTCCCAATATGACTCAGTTTTTAGCAAGCCGCTAACCAGACTGAGAGTCGAAGATCAAAATGAATTTTTTATGAGCCACAAAATTTGATTAACACAAGCCTATCTGATGTTATCCTGACGCCAAATGACTTCGAACAGGCGATAAATGACATGCCCATGCACTCTGCCCCAGGGCCAGACTCATGGAACTCCGTGTTCATCAAGAACTGCAAGAAGCCCCTATCACGAGCCTTTTCCATCCTATGGAGAGGGAGCATGGACACGGGGGTCGTCCCACACTTACTAAAAACAACAGACATAGCCCCACTCCACAAAGGGGGCAGTAAAGCAACAGCAAAGAACTACAGACCAATAGCACTAACATCCCATATCATAAAAATCTTTGAAAGGGTCCTAAGAAGCAAGATCACCACCCATCTAGAAACCCATCAGTTACACAACCCAGGGCAACATGGGTTTAGAACAGGTCGCTCCTGTCTGTCTCAACTATTAGATCACTACGATAAGGTCCTAAATGCACTAGAAGACAAAAAGAATGCAGATGTAATATATACAGACTTTGCAAAAGCCTTCGACAAGTGTGACCATGGCGTAATAGCGCACAAAATGCGTGCTAAAGGAATAACAGGAAAAGTCGGTCGATGGATCTATAATTTCCTCACCTTCCATTGCAGACACTGCAAGGCTCCAGGCGGACATCAACCAAATCTTTCAGTGGGCTGCAGAAAACAATATGAAGTTCAACGATGAGAAATTTCAATTACTCAGATATGGTAAACACGAGGAAATTAAATCGTCATCAGAGTACAAAACAAATTCTGGCCACAAAATAGAGCGAAACACCAACGTCAAAGACCTGGGAGTGATCATGTCGTAGGATCTCACCTTCAAGGACCATAACATTGTATCAATCGCATCTGCTAGAAAAATGACAGGATGGATAATGAGAACCTTCAAAACTAGGGAGGCCAAGCCCATGATGACACTCTTCATGTCACTTGTTCTATCTAGGCTGGAATATTGCTGCACACTAACAGCACCTTTCAAGGCAGGTGAAATTGCTGACCTAGAAAATGTACAGAGAACCTTCACGGCGCGCATAACGGAGATGAAACACCTCAATTACTGGGAGCGCTTGAGGTTCCTAAACCTGTATTCCCTGGAATGCAGGCGGGAGAGATACATGATTATATACACCTGGAAAATCCTAGAGGGACTAGTACCGAACTTGCATACGAAAATCACTCACAATGAAAGCAAAAGACTTGGCAGACGATGCACCATCCCCCCAATGAAAAGCAGGGGTGTCACTAGCACGTTAAGAGACCATACAATAAGTGTCAGAGGCCTGAGACTGTTCAACTGCCTCCCAGCATACATAAGGGGGACTACCAACAGACCCCTGGCAGTCTTCAAGCTGGCACTGGACAAGCACCTAAAGTCGGTTCCTGACCAGCTGGGCTGTGGCTCGTACGTTGGTTTGCGTGCAGCCAGCAGCAACAGCCTGGTTGATCAGGCTCTGATCCACCAGGAGGCCTGGTCACAGACCGGGCCGCAGGGGCGTTGACCCCCGGAACTCTCTCCAGGTAAACTCCAGGTAAATGTAATTGATTTGTGGTCGCTAGCACCCATTTCCTATGAAATTTCTAAATTATTAACAAGGGATTCATTGTTTGCCATAACTAAGTCAAGCAGGTTATTTCCCCTTGTAGGTTCTGTCACAAACTGCTTCAAAAAAAATCCTGAACTACTTCTAAGAAGTCGTATGATTTTAAATTCCCAGTCAAGAAATTCCAATCAATATGACTAAAGTTAAAGTCTCCTAGAATTACTACATTATCGTGCCTTGTGACCTTAACAATTTCCTCCCATAGTAGTCTCCCTTGGTCCCTATCTAAGTTTGGGGGACGGTATATCACTCCTAAAATCAGTTTTTCATGCCCCTCTGAAAATTCTATCCAAACAGACTCTGTATGTGTTACTTCACTCTTAATACCCGTTTTTATGCAACAGTTTAAGCGATCTCGGACATACAATGCCACCCCACCCCCCTTCCCGATACTTCTGTCTACTTGGAACAATTTAAAACCCTGAATATGACATTCCGCAGGCATCTCCCGACTTTTTGAATTAAACCACGTCTCAGTTAAGGCAAATACATCAATGTTACCTGCACTAGCAACTAATCTCAACTCGTCCATCTTATTCCTAGCACTACGGCAATTAGCATAATAAACATTAAAAGACTCTCCTTTCTCTTTACCCTTCCTGCTCATTTCTGTTTTTCTACTAAACCTATTACTGTCCTTATCACCCAAGGTCCCTGGCTTTTCAATATCTACCTATCTACAATATCTACAATATCCTGCCAAAACCCATACCACTAACTATTCCTAGTTTAAAGTCCTAACAGCTCCCTCCACTGCAGTTGCCAGTGCTTCCACCCCACACCTAGATAAGTGAACCCCATCCCTGGCATACATGTCATTTCTGCCATAGAAGAGGTCCCAGTTGTCAATGAATGTTACCGCATTTTCCTTACAGTATTTGTCCAGCCAGCAATTGACACCAATTGCCCTGGACAACCATTCATTTCCAACTCCTCTCCTTGGCAAAATACCACATATGACAGGGTTCCCACCCTTACTCCTAATTATTTCTATTGCTGACCTATACCTGCTAATCAGGTCTTCACTCCTACGTCTGCCAACATCGTTGCCTCCAGCACTGAGACAGATAATAGGATTGCTCCCATTACCTCTCATGATGTCATCCAGACGGCTAACAATATCCTCCATCCCAGCCCCAGGAAAGCAAACTCTCTGTCTCCTACTCCTGTCCTTCAAGCAGAACGCCCTATCCATATACCTAACTTGGCTATCCCCAACAACAACAATATTCTTACCTTCCTTGATGTCATTCGTCGTGACGTTTCCAGTAGTCGACTCACAGTCGTCGGGTAGCACTGAGAATGTATTAGATGTTTCCACAACAGTTTCCACGGCAGTCTCTGTCTTCTTCATCGTTTCTACCTTTCCATTCGTCTTCTTGATCGTCAACTTCGTTCCCTGCTGTCCAACCACTGACCAGTTTCCCTTCTTGACCTGAGGACTCAAAACAGGAGGACTACTACGAATCTTCTTGTTTTCCTCGATCAGTCGCCGAATCTCCATCTTCGCCATCCTCAATTCTTCCTTAAGCTGTTGGTAAAGTTGCTCGATGGAGGGCATCTTGCTTTAATTCGTAGAGAGAGCGCAAACAGGTCTTCACAGAGCTAAGTACACGTCACCACTGCGCAAAAGCCAACTCAATCAGGAGCGACTGCGCAGGATGCGAACACTGAATAGAATATCTTGAATAGAATACGGCATACATGTGGAGAAGGAGCTTATAAACCGTTGGTAGGAGAGGTGCAGCAGTCAAAGGTGGTGTCACATTTATTCAATGTGGAAGTAGGTCGTGCCCAAGAAATAGGCAAGCGAAGAATTCCCAAGTATTAAGATCCCAAGAAGTTGCAGTGTCTGACAGGTTTGTAGATGAATGGTTCAGAGAACCGACATGTTGATAAATTAGACACATGTGCAACTCTTGGGTATGGACTGATGAAGCCACTGTGTGGCGAAACGTTTCCTCAATAAAGATACCCAAGAGTTGCACATGTGTCTAATTTATCAACATGTCGGTTCTCTGAACCATTCATCTACAAACCTGTCAGACACTGCAACTTCTTGGGATCTTAATACTTGGGAATTCTTTGCTTGCCTATTTCTTGGGCACGACCTACTTCCACATTGAAAAAATGTGACACCACCTTTGACTGCTGCACCTCTCCTACCAACGGTTTATAAGCTCCTTCTCCACACGTATGCCGTATTCTATTCAAGATTGATGGACTGACCACATCGACTCAAGGTTGAGGGGCTGATTACCTCATTCTCCTCCTGTTCTTCAAGATTCTCCTTTGTATGGACTGATGAAGCCACTGTGTGGCGAAACGTTTCCTCAATAAAGATACCCAAGAGTTGCACATGTGTCTAATTTATCAAAGAAAAAGATGCAGGAGTGAGCAACACAGCATACTGCTAGAAGAGCAGGTAAACAGTAATACTTCAAACAGCATACTTGAGGCTAGTAAATCTCGAAGTAGAAATGTCAATAAACTTTTTAGGAGTGTTCACAACATACGTTAGGACTATCTTAGAATATCAGCACCAATATGGAACCTCCACCTGATTAAGAATGTTCAAAAATTTGAAAATGTATAAAAGTTTGAAAAGATATTTATTCCATACTGGTATATTATGAGATACTAAAAAAATGAATTTGTCTAATGTAGAAGAATGCGAGGACATGGAGGACACATGATTATGACGTATAAAATACTCAAAACATTTCATAAGGCTGATAAGGAAAGACTTTACGATGTGAGGACCAAAAACAATACAATGAAAGTTGGTATAATGAGGTCTGGTTCGGTGAGAACGAGTTGTGCCTCGTTCCAGTTCATCAAATGCCCCGTGGAGCCTCTGTGGAGGACACAGGCGTACCTTACATCGTCTCTGTTAGAGGCATTTCGATGTTCATTCAGGCGGACTGCAAGATCTCTGCCTGTCTCGCCTACGTATTTCTTGGGACAGAACCCACAGGGGATAGTGTAGACGCCTGCTGTAGAAGTTAGAGGTGTGGGGCTGCGTTTCGTAGTGAGGTCTTTGATAGATGATGTGTTTATGGTGGAAACGTTGATGTTACTCATAGCAAGTGCCCGGCGAGTATTCGTGGCAACATCGCCACATGGGAGTACTATGAACTGTTTTGGGGGCTGTTCCAAGGGCGGTTTGTTGAGGATAGCTTGTGCCTTGAGTCTGCAATCTCGGATGAAGAAAGATGGGAACTGAAGACGTGTAAAGGCTTGTGTTATGTAAGTGCATTCATCTTCTAGAAAACAAGGGCTGGAGATGCGAAGAGCTCTCAAGAAGAAGCCAATGAGGACTCCTCTCTTAGTGCGGGTGTCTTGGTGTGAATAAAAATGTATAAGATCGTCCTTGTTGGTAGGTTTTCTATACACTTTGAAGAGAAGTTTGTCACTGTCGGGAGATCTGCACAGTAGAACGTTGAGGAAAGGAAGTTTGCCATCATTTTCGAGTTCAAGTGTAAACTTTATTGATGGTTCAACTGCATTGATCTTGTTGAGAAGGGCCTGGATATTGAGACGTCTCGGATAGAAAACCAATATATCATCAACGTATCTTAGCCAGGTAACGGTGTTGGGAATGAGGGTGCTGAATTTCTCTGTCTCCAGGTTTTCCATGAAGAGGTTGGCAAGCACAGCACTGAGTGGGCTGCCCATTGCCATCCCAAAGCATTGTTTGTAACAGTTGTCCTGATACTTGAAGAAGTTGAAATTAACACAAAGTTCCACTAGATTGATGAAATCTAGAAGAGGTAAAGGGAGGTCGTGGTTTTCAGTGAGCCTCTGTCTCAGAATGTTGATTGCAGCGTCAGTAGGAACGTTGGTAAAGAGGGCTGTGACATCGAAGGAAGCCATGCTTTTGTTTTTGACATTCAGGTTGGAAATTTGGGAGAGAAGGTCACCCGAGTGTTTGAGGTGGGCTTGACTGATGGTGCCCAGAAGCGCTGAAAGGTATTTGGCAAGGTGGCCGGCTAGTCTGTGTGGTGCACTCCCTATCCCCGAAGTGATAGGCCGTAGTGGGATGCCAGGTTTGTGTGTCTTAGGAAGGCCATACAGGCGTGCTGGTTTCGGTTGACCTGGTAAAAGTTTAAGTAGTTTTTGGCCTTGTTCTGATTTTTGTAAGATGCTACGAGCCTTCTGAAGGAAAGTCTGGGTACTTTGAAGTAGCACTGATTCCGATACAGGCTGGTATGTGTTGGCATCGTTGAGAAGATTTAAGACTTTATTGTTGTAGTCAACAGTGTTGAGTAACACCACACCACCTCCTTTGTCAGCGGTTGTAATGACGATATCATCGTTGTTGGCCAAGTTCCTGAGTGCTTGGATGTATCTTCTGGGAATGACCGGTCTTGAAGGCTCAGCTGCAGCAGCAGTCTACCCGTCCTCATCATAGGTAGTTGTTGTTTTGATAAGGACCTGTCTCGCATGGGCCAGTGGGCCTTCTGCAGTGTTCCTCCATTCTTATGTTCTTATAACATTCCTCAGGTCACGTGCGTCACATCTCACTCTCCGCCTATATATATAATGTCTTCCTACCTCTGTATGTTAGAAGTGATCAAGGTCCCAGGACCGAAACGTTTTCTAATAAATATGTTATAGTGTTTGCTTACGTGTCTTTCTAAACCACAATGAAAGTTAAAAACACATGAGTTACAGGGATGTTAGGAAGTACTTTTTCGATCTCAGGGAAGGAAGAAAGTTGAATGAACTAGATGTGAAAGTGGACAGGGAGAACTCCATACACAGTTTCAAGAGTAGAGAGTGCTTAAGAAACTAGAAATGCAGGAATGCCGGTCTATGAAGCTTAATTTGCCCGGCCTAGAAGCCACAATTCGACCCTCACAAACACAAGTCGGTGAGTATAAATTCCAGTCAATTCAATTTACTTGGATATTATTTCAAAGTTGAATTTTATTTCAGTGCTTAATTTGCCAAACAAACAAACAACTGAATGAGGCTGCACCCGACTAAGACAGGTAGATGACTGCGCGAGTAATGGTATCTACCACACCCGACCAAGACAGGTAGATGACTGTGTGAATAATGCTATCTACCACACCCGACCAAGACAGGTAGATGACTGAGTAATGCTATCTACCATACCTGACCAAGACAGGTAGGTCACTGTGTGAGTAATGCTACCACACCTGACCAAGACAGGTACGTGACTGTGAGAGTTACATTTTGTTATATACTCGGTTATATACAAGGTTCCCAAAGTAACGATATACCTGCTTGTTTCTGAGTGGTGCAGTGATATAAAAATTGCTTGTGAGATCAGAACATACAGGAGGACAATGAAAAAGCTTGAAACCAGGCTTGAGCTCCACTGACGTGCAGGGGCTGGGAAAGAAACATATCTTGTAAACCAGGCTTCCCAGCGTATGAGGTATCTGTGGCCGAGTAGTGTAGAGTGTTACTTTGGGAACCTTGACAAGTCTCCCTGTTGTGGGATCGAATCCTGCTGCCTGCGATCTTTCTCTGTATATACCCGCTTATTTCTGCGTGGTGCACTGCATATATATATATATATATATATATATATATATATATATATATATATATATATATATATATATATATATATATATATATATATATATTATAGTGTTCTGTGTATACAAAAGATGCTGGTCCTGCGGTCGCCACTAGGTCCACTCTCTCCCTGCTCCATGAGCTTTATCATACCTCTTCTTAAATATATGTATGGTATTTGCCTCCACTATCTCACTTTCCAGATTATTCCACTTCCTGGCAACTCTATGACTGAAGAAATACTTCCTAACATCCCTGTGATTCACCTGAGTTTTCAACTTCCAATTGTGACCCCTTGTTGCTGTGTCCCATCTCTGAAACCTCTTGTCTCTGTCCACCTTGTCGATTCCTCTCAGTATTTTAAATATCGTTATCATGTCCTCCCTGTCCCTCCTGTCCTTCAGTGTCGTCAGGTCAAGTTCCTTTAACCTTTTCTCGTAGGACATGCCCCTTAGCTCCGGGACTAGTCTCGTTGCAAACCTTTGCACTTTCTCTAATTTCTTGACGTACGTGTGTGTGTGTGTGTGTGTGTGTGTGTGTGTGTGTGTGTGTGTGTGTGTGTGTGTGTGTGTGTGTGTGTGTGTGTGTGTGTGTGTGTGTGTGTGTACTGTACTGGTGGACTTCAGTAAGACAATGAGGATATCGTCAAGTATTACACTAGGGGAGCAGCAGCTACAGGTTCGAAGATTTCGTTTCAACAGACCTTGGAATTACCATCTCTCATGATGGCTTATCCTATACACAAGAGAATAGCAGCTTTATGAAGTTATCATCACAGAGCTGATCAAAAAATATATATATTCAAGAGTAAGATGATAAAAAGAGGAAGAGAAAGAGAAAAATTTGGACTACGTTATATACGTCTAAGAATACGTACTTACCTCAATATATAAAGACTGCAGATTCATTTTCACAATAACCTCTCGATATTACACAACTATATTATATTTCTAAAAACACATATTTGCACTAGCCTTCGCGACAACCACTGACGGCACCCATTCAACTTGCAGTAAATATTGTAAGTACTGTGTCAGCTGTTGTGGGTGGTATCCTGGGCAAAGTGGTAGTGGTGTATCTCAGGGCTGACCTTTAAGATAAGCTGAGGTAGGATAACACCTCTAGTTAGGTTACAATATGAATGGCCTTGGTGAGATGTCTGCGTGAACGTCACGAGTGGTGATTCATAAGCCGGGGTCAGGGGGCCAGGGGGCCAGGGGGCCAGGGGGGCCAGGGGGACCAGTGGGCCAGGGGGGCCAGTGGGCCAGGGGGGCCAGGGGTCAAGTAGTACACAACTTCAGATGAACAGAAATAATAAAAAGGCACAATATTGTGACTGTAATAAGACAAATAACTCGCACACCTCTCACCGCCACACCTCTCATCTCCACACCTCTCACCTTCACACCTCTCACCTCCACACCTCTCACCTCCACGTCTCTCACCACATCTCTCACCTCCACGCCTCTCACCACATCTCTCACCTCCACACCTCTCACCACATCTCTCACCTCCACACCTCTCACCACATCTCTCACCTCCACACCTCTCACATCTCTCACTTCCACACCTCTCACCATATCTCTCACCTCCACACCTCTCACCTCCACATCTCTCACCACATCTCTCACCTCCACACCTCTCACCTCCACACCTCTCACCTCTGAGGATCTCACTTTCAAGGATCACAACAGTGCCACGATCACACGTGCAAAGAAAATGATAGGATGGATAATGAGAACTTTCAAAACGAGAGATGCCAAGCCCATGATGATCCTTTTCAAATCACTTGTTCTCTCTAGGCTGGAATACTGCTGTACATTAACATCTCCATTCAAAGCAGGTGAAATCGCAGATCTAGAGAGTGTACAGAGATCCTTTACTGCACGTATAAGTTCTGTCAAGCACCTTAACTACTGGGAACGCTTGGAAGCACTTGACTTGTACTCGTTGGAACGCAGGAGGGAGAGATATATCATAATCTACACTTGGAAAATCTTGGAAGGAATGGTCCCAAATCTGCACACAGAAATCACTCCCTACGAAAGTAAAAGACTGGGCAGGCGATGCAAAATGCCCCCAATAAAAAGTAGGGGCGCCATTGGTACACTAAGGGAAAACACCATAAGTGTCCGGGGCCCAAAACTGTTTAACAGCCTCCCATCAAGCATTAGGGGAATTGCCAATAAGCCCCTGGCTGCCTTCAAGAGAGAGCTGGACAGATACCTAAAGTCAGTGCCGGATCAGCCGGGCTGTGGCTCGTACGTTGGACTGCGTGCGGCCAGCAGTAACAGCCTAGTTGATCAGGCCCTGATCCATCGGGAGGCCTGGTCATGGACCGGGCCGCGGGGGCGTTGATCCCCGGAATAACCTCCAGGTAACCTCCAGGTAACATCTCTCACCGCCACACCTCTCACCTCGACACCTCTCACATCTCTCACCTCCACACCTCTCACCACATCTCTCACCTCCACACCTCTCACCTCCACACTTCTCACCGCCACATCTCTCACCCCCACACCTCTCACCACATCTCTCACCTCCACACCTCTAACCTCCACACCTCTCACCTCCACACCTCTTACCGTCACACCTCTCACCGTCACACCTCTCACCTCCACACCTCTCACCAAACCTCTCACCGTCACACCGCTCACCGTCACACCTCTCACCTCCACACCTCTCACCGTCACACCTCTCACCTCCACACCTCTCACCGTCACACCTCTCACCGTCACACCTCCACACCTCTCACCTCCACACCTCTCACCACACATCTCACCACCACACCTCTCACCTCCACACCTCTCACCTCCACACCTCTCATCTCCACACCTCTCACCTCCACACCTCTCACCTCCACACCTCTCGCCTCCACACCTCTCACCTCCACACCTCTCACCTCCACACCTCTCGCCTCCACACCTCTCACCTCCACACCTCTCACCTCCACACCTCTCACCTCCACACCTCTCACCTCCACACCTCTCACCGCCACACCTCTCACCTCCACACCTCCCACCTCCACACCTCTCACCTCCACACCTCTCACCTCCACACCTCTCACCTCCACACCTCTCACCGCCACATCTCTCACCTCCACACCTCTCACCTCCACATCTCTCAGCTCCACACCTCTCACCGCCACACCTCTCACCGCCACACCTCTCACCGCCACACCTCTCACCGCCACACCTCTCACCTCCACACCTCTCACCTCCACACCTCTCATCTCCACACCTCTCACCTCCACACCTCTCACCTCCACACCTCTCGCCTCCACACCTCTCACCTCCACACCTCTCACCTCCACACCTCTCGCCTCCACACCTCTCACCTCCACACCTCTCACCTCCACACCTCTCACCTCCACACCTCTCACCTCCACACCTCTCACCGCCACACCTCTCACCTCCACACCTCCCACCTCCACACCTCTCACCTCCACACCTCTCACCGCCACACCTCTCACCTCCACACCTCTCACCGCCACATCTCTCACCTCCACACCTCTCACCTCCACATCTCTCAGCTCCACACCTCTCACCGCCACACCTCTCACCGCCACACCTCTCACCGCCACACCTCTCACCGCCACACCTCTCACCTCCACACCTCTCACCTCCACACCTCTCACCTCCACATCTCTCAGCTCCACACCTCTCACCGCCACACCTCTCACCGCCACACCTCTCACCGCCACACCTCTCACCGCCACACCTCTCACCTCCACACCTCTCACCTCCACACCTCTCACCTCCACACCTCTCACCGCCACATCTCTCACCGCCACATCTCTCACCGCCACACCTCTCACCGCCACACCTCTCACCGCCACATCTCTCACCGCCACACCTCTCACCGCCACACCTCTCACCGCCACACCTCTCACCGCCACACCTCTCACCGCCACACCTCTCACCTCCACACCTCTCACCGCCACACCTCTCACCTCCACACCTCTCACCGCCACATCTCTCACTTCCACACCTCTCACCTCCACATCTCTCAGCTCCACACCTCTCACCGCCACACCTCTCACCGCCACACCTCTCACCGCCACACCTCTCACCGCCACACCTCTCACCGCCACATCTCTCACCGCCACACCTCTCACCGCCACATCTCTCACCGCCACATCTCCCACCGCCACACCTCTCACCTCCACATTGGTTTATATTCTTATTACACTCTGCTTGACACAGACCGACTTTAAAAGTAACTTCTTCTATGAAGATAATTCCTCTGATTATCTTAGCAACTACTCAGAGAGTAGTCAGTCACTGTGAGACTGAACACAAAAGAAATGTATACTAATTTGTTTCACTTTGATTTTTTTTACACTTATACCTGTCTTCTCCAAAGAGTATGTTGTTAAGAGTCATCAGGTAAGTCAAGAGTATTCAGTGATGACACAAAATTAGTCACTATCAAGGAGTCAAGCACTTTGTCATTAGTTAACTTCAGTGTCATCAGAATGGTAAACGGGTTAGTTTGTAATGTAGAAATCCAAATGTTAGTCCTTATGCCGCCCAACTTAACCAGGATCTTAATATTGTTATCTGAGGGAGTAGCAACAAGAGCAGACTCGGCCCTGCCAGTGGACTCTTGTTTACATTCATTAAGTGTATATTATTCTTAATATTTGCTGACTAAAAGTTAGGCGACATTTATTTTTGGTGAGTTGATTTTGAAATTAATTTAAGGGAAGTCTATACTTCTTGAGAAATATTTTAATCAACATGGAAGTATAAAGTGGTCATGTAGTCTACGATAATCTTGTACACTTCATTCACGTTATGGAACTTAATATTACTGCATGATTTTCTTATCTGTTTGAAACTATGTTTACTTGTAGACATTTATTAAGATGTGTGGTGACAACACAAGAGGGAGTCACATCAATAAAAGCTCCTTCTTATACACTGTTCATTTTTAACGCGTTTACATATACGTCAATATCTGAACGAGCTAAAAAAAATGCACAAAATTAAATATTACGTATTTAGGCCAAGTTAAATTACTTTTCGTTAACCTAAATTATCACATATTTACGTAAAATTAACCGCTACCCATAACACAAAAAAAGGAGGATAATGTTTAGCAGAGGAGCATACAGTCTCGTAATGTTTAGCAGAGGAGCATACAGTCTCGTAATGTTTAGCAGAGGAGCATACAGTCTCGTAATGTTTAGCAGAGGAGCATACAGTCTCGTAATGTTTAGCAGAGGAGCATACAGTCTCGTAATGTTTAGCAGAGGAGCATACAGTCTCGTAATGTTTAGCAGAGGAGCATACAGTCTCGTAATGTTTAGCAGAGGAGCATACAGTCTCGTAATGTTTAGCAGAGGAGCATACAGTCTCGTAATGTTTAGCAGAGGAGCATACAGTCTCGTAATGTTTAGCAGAGGAGCATACAGTCTCGTAATGTTTAGCAGAGGAGCATACAGTCTCGTAATGTTTAGCAGAGGAGCATACAGTCTCGTAATGTTTAGCAGAGGAGCATACAGTCTCGTAATGTTTAGCAGAGGAGCATACAGTCTCGTAATGTTTAGCAGAGGAGCATACAGTCTCGTAATGTTTAGCAGAGGAGCATACAGTCTCGTAATGTTTAGCAGAGGAGCATACAGTCTCGTAATGTTTAGCAGAGGAGCATACAGTCTCGTAATGTTTAGCAGAGGAGCATACAGTCTCGTAATGTTTAGCAGAGGAGCATCCAGTCTCTTAATGTTTAGCAGAGGAGCATCCAGTCTCTTAATGTTTAGCAGAGGAGCATCCAGTCTCTTAATGTTTAGCAGAGGAGCATACAGTCTCTTAATGTTTAGCAGAGGAGCATACAGTCTCTTAATGTTTAGCAGAGGAGCATACAGTCTCTTAATGTTTAGCAGAGGAGCATCCAGTCTCTTAATGTTTAGCAGAGGAGCATACAGTCTCGTAATGTTTAGCAGAGGAGCATCCAGTCTCTTAATGTTTAGCAGAGGAGCATCCAGTCTCTTAATGTTTAGCAGAGGAGCATACAGTCTCGTAATGTTTAGCAGAGGAGCGCACAGTCTCTTAATGTTTAGCAGAGGAGCATACAGTCTCTTAATGTTTAGCAGAGGAGCATACAGTCTCGTAATGTTTAGCAGAGGAGCGTACAGTCTCTTAATGTTTAGCAGAGGAGCATCCAGTCTCTTAATGTTTAGCAGAGGAGCATACAGTCTCTTACTGTTTAGCAGAGGAGCATACAGTCTCTTAATGTTTAGCAGAGGAGCATACAGTCTCTTAATGTTTAGCAGAGGAGCATACAGTCTCTTAATGTTTAGCAGAGGAGCATACAGTCTCTTAATGTTTAGCAGAGGAGCATCCAGTCTCTTAATGTTTAGCAGAGGAGCATCCAGTCTCTTAATGTTTAGCAGAGGAGCATACAGTCTCGTAATGTTTAGCAGAGGAGCATACAGTCTCTTAATGTTTAGCAGAGGAGCATACAGTCTCTTAATGTTTAGCAGAGGAGCATACAGTCTCTTAATGTTTAGCAGAGGAGCATACAGTCTCTTAATGTTTAGCAGAGGAGCATACAGTCTCTTAATGTTTAGCAGAGGAGCATCCAGTCTCTTAATGTTTAGCAGAGGAGCATCCAGTCTCTTAATGTTTAGCAGAGGAGCATACAGTCTCGTAATGTTTAGCAGAGGAGCGCACAGTCTCTTAATGTTTAGCAGAGGAGCATACAGTCTCGTAATGTTTAGCAGAGGAGCGTACAGTCTCTTAATGTTTAGCAGAGGAGCATACAGTCTCTTAATGTTTAGCAGAGGAGCATCCAGTCTCTTAATGTTTAGCAGAGGAGCATACAGTCTCTTAATGTTTAGCAGAGGAGCATACAGTCTCTTAATGTTTAGCAGAGGAGCATACAGTCTCGTAATGTTTAGCAGAGGAGCATACAGTCTCTTAATGTTTAGCAGAGGAGCATCCAGTCTCTTAATGTTTAGCAGAGGAGCATACAGTCTCTTAATGTTTAGCAGAGGAGCATACAGTCTCGTAATCCGTTGGAAACAATACGCTCATTATGTAGGACTTGAGGAGTCAAGTGGAGTGCCTGTGAGTGTTGATGATGGCAGTGCATGGTAATGGCAGGAGTGCCTGTGAGTGTTGATGATGGCAGTGCATGGTAATGGCAGGAGTGCCTGTGAGTGTTGATGATGGCAGTGCATGGTAATGGCAGGAGTGCCTGTGAGTGTTGATGATGGTAGTGCATGGTAATGGCAGGAGTGCCTGTGAGTGTTGATGGCAGTGCATGGTAATGGCAGGAGTGCCTGCACGAGTCTAAATCTTCATGGTAACCATGATACAAAAACATTCAGAAAATTTAACAATATTTTATCGTCACTTTAGATTATGGTCATGCACAGATATTTTTCTTAAATGAAAACAGAGAAATAAATAAAAGTGGATGGGGATAAGAGAGTAACCGGAGGAGCACCACACGTTCCTGCACACCGGAGGAGCACCACACGTTACTGCGCACCGGAGGAGCACCACACGTTACTGCGCACCGGAGGAGCACCACACGTTCCTGCACACCGGAGGAGCACCACACGTTACTGCGCACCGGAGGAGCACCACACGTTACTGCGCACCGGAGGAGCACCACACGTTCCTGCGCACCGGAGGAGCACCACACGTTCCTGCGCACCGGAGGAGCACCACACGTTCCTGCGCACCGGAGGAGCACCACACGTTCCTGCGCACCGGAGGAGCACCACACGTTCCTGCGCACCGGAGGAGCACCACACGTTACTGCGCACCGGAGGAGCACCACACGTTACTACGCACCGGAGGAGCACCACACGTTCCTGCGCACTGGAGGAGCACCACACGTTCCTGCGCACCGGAGGAGCACCACACGTTCCTGCGCACCGGAGGAGCACCACACGTTCCTGCGCACCGGAGGAGCACCACACGTTCCTGCGCACCGGAGGAGCACCACACGTTCCTGCGCACCGGAGGAGCACCACACGTTCCTGCGCACCGGAGGAGCACCACACGTTCCTGCGCACCGGAGGAGCACCACACGTTCCTGCGCACCGGAGGAGCACCACACGTTCCTGCGCACCGGAGGAGCACCACACGTTCCTGCGCACCGGAGGAGCACCACACGTTACTGCGCACCGGAGGAGCACCACACGTTACTACGCACCGGAGGAGCACCACACGTTCCTGCGCACCGGAGGAGCACCACACGTTCCTGCGCACCGGAGGAGCACCACACGTTCCTGCGCACCGGAGGAGCACCACACGTTCCTGCGCACCGGAGGAGCACCACACGTTCCTGCGCACCGGAGCACCACACGTTCCTGCGCACCGGAGGATGTGATGTAGTCCAGCTGGGCTTGTGAGGTCTCTGGGGAGACCTAATTTAACCAATTATATGGTCACACCTTGCCTTGGCAAACGTCTGTAGCCACGCCCACGTCTGAGGTCTTTTGTTCTTGACGCCTCAGACCTAGGCGTCAGGTCGTACACGTGGTTGTGGAGGGTGCTTGGACCACCATAAAAGCCCAAGGAAGAGCATGATCATGAGATTGGAGCGGAGCTGCTGCTGGGGCGCAGAGCTCCTGAGCAGAAGATTCGGGCAGAGCTCTGGCCTGGGTGCAGAGCTCTGAGCAGAGACATTTCGAGAGGAGCTGCTGCTGGGGTGCAGGGCTCGGGAGAAGGCTGCTGAAGTCTCTGGAGGAGACTGTTGGAGGCATTGGGCAGAGTACTGGCTTGGCGCAGTACTCGTGCTGTGTAGGTCTTGGGACCTGTGGCTTAGTTCCTGTAGTGAACTGTCCTCTGTGCTATATTGTAAGTTACATTCATTTTGGTCAAGTTGATTGTGTTCCCTGTCTCACTGCTTATGTGTACCACCCCATTTATCTAAACCACAATAATGTTCTGTTCCCAAATATATTATGGTACAAAGACGTAATAATAAACTGTGTTTGAGTAGAATAGTAATAATCACTGTCCCCGTTATTAGCTATTCCTATTTCTCATATTTTATTATGTTTATATGAGTGAAGAGTGGGCGAGGCATATGTTAGTGAGTAGTGTAGAGTTAATGAGAGTGTCGTGGTGGTCACCACTGACCTGTCATTACCTACCTACCTCCGCTAATCATCTCACTCCTAACACCGCGCCAGCCTCTCCCCTGCCTACATAATCCCTTACTCCCATATTCCCCACTTATATCCTATTCAATCATTACCCCCCTACATGACATGGTGTCTAAGCGGTGGTGGTTCTTATTATTTTTATAGTAGGAACCAGTCCCATGTGCCTTATTTTTGACTGCTCGGTTATACTTGTTATGCTACCATTTGCTACCACTTTTTTTTTCTTGTGTGTAAAATCTAAAGTGAATATCTGTATGATATTATAATCCTAGTAACCTTAACTGTCCTTTTTTGACGGTGGGTCTGAATAATTGTTTGGTTGTAATAATATATTTGGTGGAGTTGGTTGTTGGTTTGAGATAAATGGGGGAGAATATCAGTATTTGGGTGAGACTTTTCGGGGAAGCAATTACTGGCCGAAATTGAATATTTACAGAGGAATGAGAAGTCACCCAGCCCACCTTGGAAGACTCACCCACAACTGTCACCCATTGAAGAGTTGCCTATAATTGCTGTCCACCTGATATGCCCAGTCACCCAGCTGATGTGCCCCAGTAGATGTATTGCTGCCCTGATCTGTCATCCAGTGTAGTGGGTGTCTGTCTGCGTCACCCAGCCTCTGTGACCATCACCCACGGACCGCCAGTTACCCGCAGTTGCCAGGGATGGGTGACCGCACCTGCTGTTGATGACCTGAAGTGACCTCACCTCACCCCGAGCAACTGACCATAGCCTGCTACTGCTGATGTGGGCTGCTGTGATGCTGCCGAGATGCTGTAGCCGTGCTGCTATGCTGTGGCCGTGCTGAGATGCTGTAGCCGTGCTGCAATGCTGTGGCCGTGCTGTGTGCTGCTGTGATGTTGAGATGCTGCGGCCGTGCTGTGATGTTGAGACGCTGCGGCCGTGCTGTGATGCTGGGACCGTGCTGCGATGCTGTAGCCGTGCTGCGATGCTGTGGCCGTGCTGTGTGCTGCTGTGATACGGCCGGAGGAGCACCACACGTTCCTGCGCACCGGAGGAGCACCACACGTTCCTGCGCACCGGAGGAGCACCACACGTTCCTGCGCACCGGAGGAGCACCACACGTTCCTGCGCACCGGAGGAGTACCACACGATCCTGCGCACCGGAGGAGCACCACACGATCCTGCGCACCGGAGGAGCACCACACGATCCTGCGCACCGGAGGAGCACCACACGATCCTGCGCACCGGAGGAGCACCACACGTTCCTGCGCACCGGAGGAGCACCACACGTTCCTACGCACCGGAGGAGCACCACACGTTCCTGCGCACCGGAGCACCACACGTTCCTGCGCACCGGAGGAGCACCACACGATCCTGCGCACCGGAGGAGCACCACACGATCCTGCGCACCGGAGGAGCACCACACGTTCCTGCGCACCGGAGGAGCACCACACGTTCCTGCGCACCGGAGCACCACTTGTTCCTGCGCACCGGAGGAGCACCACACGTTCCTGCGCACCGGAGGAGCACCACACGATCCTGCGCACCGGAGGAGCACCACACGTTCCTGCGCACCGGAGCACCACACGTTCCTGCACACCGGAGCACCACACGTTCCTGTGCACTGGAGGAGCACCACACGTTCCTGCGCACCGGAGGAGCACCACACGTTCCTATGCACCGGACACAATGTACCGGAGGAGCACCACACGATCCTGCGCACCGGAGGAGCACCACACGTTCCTGCGCACCAGAGGAGCACCACACGTTCCTGCGCACCGGAGGAGCACCACACGTTCCTATGCACCGGACACAATGTACCAGAGGAGCACCACACGATCCTGCGCACCGGAGAAGCACCACACGTTCCTGCGCACCGGAGGAGCACCACACGTTCCTGCGCACCGGAGGAGCACCACACGTTCCTGCGCACCGGAGGAGCACCACACGTTCCTGCGCACCGGAGGAGCACCACACGTTCCTGCGCACCGGACACAAAGTACCGGAGGAGCACCACACGTTCCTGTGCACCGGACACAATGTACCGGAGGACCACCACACGTTCCTGCGCACCGGAGGAGCACCACACGTTCCTGCGCACCGGACACAAAATACCGGAGGAGCACCACACGTTCCTGTGCACCGGACACAAAGTACCGGAGGAGCACAACACGATCCTGTGCACCGGACACAAAGTACCGAAGGACCACCACACGTTCCTGCGCACCGGAGGAGCACCACACGTTCCTGCGCACCGGACACAAAGTACCGGAGGAGCACCACACGTTCCTGCGCACCGAACATCATAACAAGACAAATAATCACACACACTTACATAAAACTGATTCCTGTTAATCACAGCAAGATTAACAAGTTGGAGTGCCCATGAGGCAAGAAATATTACACACACCAGCTTTGTAGAGCAGTAGACGTGCTCTGTGCTGCATGACATTGTTTGGTAGAGCAGTAGACGTGCTCTGTGCTGCATGACATTGTTGGGTAGAGCAGTACACGTGCTCTGTGCTGCATGACATTGTTTGGTAGAGCAGTAGACGTGCTCTGTGCTGCATGACATTGTTTGGTAGAGCAGTAGACGTGCTCTGTGCTGCATGACATTGTTTGGAAGAGCAGTAAACATGCTCTGTGCTGCATGACGTTACACACATTGCTACCTGGAGTCTACCTGAAGTCGATTTTGTGGGGTCACCGCCCCCGCGGCACGGTCTCAGACCAGGCTTCTCTGTTGCCGGCATGATCAACCAGGCTGTTCAACGTGTGCACCACAGCCCGGCTAATCAGGAACACAACACACAAACAAGCTTACCATCTAGTGCCTGAAGGTCATTTTTTTATAGATGTTGAGAAAAACTGGGGTTGTGAAGTTGGCATCACAGTGCGTAAACTCTGAGATACAACTGTGACATACCACTGACCAACCTGTGTGTGGTACTCTACACTCCACGCCCGCTTTAAGGCTAGCCTTGCTTGTACTCTAATCCCCATTCAAGGGATCAAAGTATTCCCAATGTTACTGTACAGATGAACTGCAGCATTAATGTGTTATGTTCAGTAGACAAAGCTTAAAGACGAAAAACTGGGCCTGGTCACCCGGAGGGCTGAGTGAAGACACAGGTGACTTATACAAGGATACAACAACAATACCATCACTTTACACAGTAACACACACTGTATACAACAACTGCCTCCAATTTATAAAGCGTGGGAGTTAAACAGCGACGGTATGTCCTGCAATACCAAACGCAAGTTCGTTTATGTCATTCCGTTATTGGGGGGTTTAACATGGTGTACTGGGGTATGTTAGAAGCATTCCTCAACATGGTTTACTGGAGTATGTTAGAAGCATTCCTCAACATGGTTTACTGGAGTATGTTAGAAGCATTCCTCAACATGGTTTACTGGGGTATGTTAGAAGCACTCCTTAACATGGTGTACTGGGGCGTGTTAGAGCTCCTCATCAAGGTATACTGGGGAGGGGAGAGGGGGGTCAAAAGCACTAACTTCCTCAACACAGCAACAGGTTCTTGCACCACCAGTGATATTCGTGCACATATGAACGTTGTCTGAAACTCATTACCCACTACCTGGACTAACGTACCGCCTCCATAACTGAATTTGCTCATTCATGGTAAAAGATACGTATTAATAAAGTTTGGTAACTTACCCTAACCTTAGCCTACTCTAACGTAACTTTAACTTGACCCCAACTTAAAATAAAAATATTTTAAAGTTTAGAGGGAATATTCATAAACTGACGTTGAGAACTGTGTTCAGAAATTTATTTAGTAAGATGAGGATAGATTGGGCAAAGCTAGCCAGACGGCACCTTGAAACCTCTTGGTGTTACTTACCCTTGAGACGCGGTATTTTTATCCCACAGCTCTCATAAAATGTTTTAAAGACTGGGCCAGCTTGCTTTTACACTCCTTAATACGTATGTGCATCAACTCCCTTCCTTAATGAGCTAATGTATTCCTTAAGTAGGCAAGCAGTAAAGGTGATTTTTGCATATTTGACGAAGGTGTTGGTGGTATCCTCATGAACCTTCTACACACACACACACACACACACACACACACACACACACACACAAGGAGCGTCGGGAATGCGGTTCATCAGGAAACAGGCGCCAAGGCTCCTTAAGCACTATACTGACGCCAGCACAAACACAAGTGAACCTCAACCTACTCCCTGCCTCTCCCCCTCCCTGCCTCTCCCCCTCCCTCCTTCTCCCCCTCCCTCCTTCTCCTAGTATTATATAACATTCTTCATAAGGATTCTAAGTTTGTAATATTTTTTTAGAACTAGGAATATATATCCACCTGGGACTTGGAGCTCCTGTTCACCTAGCAGTAAGTGGCTACCTCAGTGCTAGTTAACTGTTGTGGGTCGCATCCTGAGAAACAAGATTAAACGACCACAATAGAAATAATACAGACAGTCCTCGATGACGTACTGACTTTACTGGGTTATCCTGGGTGGCTAACACTCCCTACCCTGGGTTATCCTGGGTGGCTAACACTCCCTACCCTGGGTTATCCTGGGTGGCTAACACTCCCTACCCTGGGTTATCCTGGGTGGCTAACACTCCCTACCCTGGGTTATCCTGGGTGGCTAACCCTCCCTACCCTGGGTTATCCTGGGTGGCTAACACTCCCTACCCTGGGTTATCCTGGGTGGTTAACCCTCCCTACCCTGGGTTATCCTGGGTGGCTAACACTCCCTACCCTGGGTTATCCTGGGTGGCTAACACTCCCTACCCTGGGTTATCCTGGGTGGCTAACACACCCTACCCTGGGTTATCCTGGGTGGCTAACACTCCCTACCCTGGGTTATCCTGGGTGGCTAACCCTCCCTACCCTGGGTTATCCTGGGTGGCTAACACTCCCTACTCTGGGTTATCCTGGGTGGCTAACACTCCCTACCCTGGGTTATCCTGGGTGGCTAACACTCCCTACCCTGGGTTATCCTGGGTGGTTAACCCTCCCTACCCTGGGTTATCCTGGGTGGCTAACACTCCCTACCCTGGGTTATCCTGGGTGGCTAACACTCCCTACCCTGGGTTATCCTGGGTGGCTAACACTCCCTACCCTGGGTTATCCTGGGTGGCTAACCCTCCCTACCCTGGGTTATCCTGGGTGGCTAACACTCCCTACTCTGGGTTATCCTGGGTGGCTAACACTCCCTACCCTGGGTTATCCTGGGTGGCTAACACTCCCTACCCTGGGTTATCCTGGGTGGCTAACACTCCCTACTCTGGGTTATCCTGGGTGGCTAACACTCCCTACCCTGGGTTATCCTGGGTGGCTAACCCTCCCTACCCTGGGTTATCCTGGGTGGCTAACACTCCCTACCCTGGGTTATCCTGGGTGGTTAACCCTCCCTACCCTGGGTTATCCTGGGTGGCTAACACTCACTACCCTGGGTTATCCTGGGTGGCTAACACTCCCTACCCTGGGTTATCCTGGGTGGCTAACACTCCCTACCCTGGGTTATCCTGGGTGGCTAACACTCCCTACCCTGGGTTATCCTGGGTGGCTAACACTCCCTACCCTGGGTTATCCTGGGTGGCTAACCTTCCCTACCCTGGGTTATCCTGGGTGGCTAACCCTACCTACCCTGGGTTATCCTGGGTGGCTAACCCTCCCTACCCTGGGTTATCCTGGGTGGCTAACCCTCCCTACCCTGGGTTATCCTGGGTGGCTAACCTTCCCTACCCTGGGTTATCCTGGGTGGCTAACCTTCCCTACCCTGGGTGGCTAACCTTCCCTACCCTGGGTTATCCTGGGTGGCTAACACTCCCTACTCTGGGTTATCCTGGGTGGCTAACCTTCCCTACCCTGGGTTATCCTGGGTGGCTAACACTCCCTACTCTGGGTTATCCTGGGTGGCTAACACTCCCTACCCTGGGTTATCCTAGGTGGCTAACCCTTCCTACCCTGGGTTATCCTGGGTGGCTAACACTCCCTACTTTGGGTTATCCTGGGTGGCTAACCCTCCCTACCCTGGGTTATCCTGGGTGGCTAACACTCCCTACTCTGGGTTATCCTGGGTGGCTAACACTCCCTACCCTGGGTTATCCTGGGTGGCTAACACTCCCTACCCTGGGTTATCCTGGGTGGCTAACACTCCCTACTCTGGGTTATCCTGGGTGGCTAACACTCCCTACCCTGGGTTATCCTGGGTGGCTAACCCTCCCTACCCTGGGTTATCCTGGGTGGCTAACACTCCCTACCCTGGGTTATCCTGGGTGGTTAACCCTCCCTACCCTGGGTTATCCTGGGTGGCTAACACTCCCTACCCTGGGTTATCCTGGGTGGCTAACACTCCCTACCCTGGGTTATCCTGGGTGGCTAACACTCCCTACCCTGGGTTATCCTGGGTGGCTAACACTCCCTACCCTGGGTTATCCTGGGTGGCTAACCCTCCCTACCCTGGGTTATCCTGGGTGGCTAACACTCCCTACTCTGGGTTATCCTGGGTGGCTAACACTCCCTACCCTGGGTTATCCTGGGTGGCTAACACTCCCTACCCTGGGTTATCCTGGGTGGCTAACACTCCCTACCCTGGGTTATCCTGGGTGGCTAACACTCCCTACCCTGGGTTATCCTGGGTGGTTAACCCTCCCTACCCTGGGTTATCCTGGGTGGCTAACACTCCCTACCCTGGGTTATCCTGGGTGGCTAACACTCCCTACCCTGGGTTATCCTGGGTGGCTAACACTCCCTACCCTGGGTTATCCTGGGTGGCTAACCCTCCCTACCCTGGGTTATCCTGGGTGGCTAACACTCCCTACCCTGGGTTATCCTGGGTGGCTAACACTCCCTACTCTGGGTTAAAAAAATCTCAATAAATCTTATCTTTAATACGACGAGTGACCACTCCTGAGTCACAGGAGTGGTCACTCCTGAGTCACAGGAGTGACCACTCCTGAGCCACAGGAGTGGTCACTCCTGAGTCACATGAGTGGTCACTCCTGAGTCACAGGAGTGGTCACTCCTGAGCCACAGGAGTGACCACTCCTGAGCCACAGGAGTGGTCACTCCTGAGTCACAGGAGTGACCACTCCTGAGTCAGTCACAGGAGTGACCACTCCTGAGTCACAGGAGTGACCACTCCTGAGTCACAGGAGTGACCACTCCTGAGTTAGTCATAGTATTCACAACCATTCAGACCCAGAGATTTTTTTAGTGTTAAGAAGTGAAAAAGAACAAGAAGAACACAGCGTCACCTGGGAGTGCAGTTGGACTGGAAACATCGCCTCACATATTAATACCAACAACAAAAATTCACCCCGACAAATAATATAACTTTCATATTTGCATATACACAAGGTCTGAAAGCAAGCAACAACATAACTATTTATTAATGGACATCTCACCGAGTTTATTGTAATGTATACAGCATTCACGGAGACCTACACAAAATATTACTTTGACAACAAATATGTGGACCTAACTGCAGTCTACTTGGAGACCGAAAGAAACCGGCCGCAAGAGGGAGTTGGTCTCGATATTAAGAGTCGCTCATTTTCACTGAAGTTACTTAACATCATAAATGATGCAGTTGAAGTTTTTTAAGCAAAGTTTGAAAAAATCGGAATCTAGTTATTGTACTTGCATATAGAACACTTAGATACAACTTCCCAGCAGTTCAAAAACCAGTATGAAACTCTTGCAAATCCGGCCTCAAAACATCCTGTTGCTTGTTGATTTTAAGTTTAAGACATCTAAAATAAAGAATTTAGAAAATGCTGCAACAGCAAAGACAACCCCATGACTAGAAAATACTCATGATCTTACATTCACAAATAATCAGCATCTGGTAAGGAACATAAATTTCGAACAGAGCAAACTGGAACCACAACCTACCTGAAGGTCAGACCTACACACACTCTGGTCCTCAGCAGCAAAACAGTAATAAGGGTAAACTACGCAAATTCAACTTCAATAATAAAAACCAAATACAGTGGACCCCCGGTTAATGATATTTTTTTCATTCCAGAAGTATGTTTTGGTGCCAGTACTGACCGAATTTGTTCCCATAAGGAATATTGTGAAGTAGATTAGTCCATTTCAGACCCCCAAACATACACGTACAAACGCACTTACATAAATACACTTAAATAATTGGTCGCATTGGGAGGTGATCGTTAAGCGGGGGTCCACTGTATATCATGATCTTTGAAATATGCCGGAAGATTGTATGATTAAGATGAATTTTAACCAATATCTGGAGAGGATGGACTCGAAGACGCTCAAAGTGTGCTCCAGACTCAGACTAATAAGACAAAAGAATCCCCTAGTGGCTGACAGATGCTTCCTGTACAGGCGAAGATAAAAAAAAGTCAGTGAAATTCTCAAAAGTTTTTCACTTTCTCAAGAGCGAAAATATATACTGGTTAGAGTGACAGAAAATAATGAGTTAAAACTAAGTGCATCATACAGTATCCAGGAGATACAGAGGCAGCAAAAAGAATTAATGAAATTGGAACCCAAAATACTTTTGCTCATACTCAAAATCCATGGCAAAATCCAGATCCAGTATTGGGTCCTTGCACTGATGATGTAATGACCAAAATACGGAAGTCACAATATGACTATATTCAGTAAGATGTTATCAGAATAAAAACTGACAATCCGCATAAATTTCTGACATAACCTTCAGGTGCCTGTCCAGTGCCTTCTTCAAGAAGGCACTGGACAGGCACCTAAAGTCAGTACCTGACCAACCAGGCTGTGGTTCGCACGTCAGCTTGCGTGCGGCCAGCAGTACCAGCCTGGTTGATCAGACCCTGATCCACCATGAGGCCTGGTCTCAGACCGGGCCGCGTGGACGTTGACCCCCAAAACCCTCTCCAGGTAAACCTTAAACTCTGCCCCAGACTCACACTGTACAACTCCAGATTCATCAATAAATGCAATAAACTACTATCACATGCCTTAAACGTCTTACGAATGTGGAATCTGAACACAGAAGTTACCCTACAGTTATTAACAACTACGAAGAGTCCCATGGCACAAAGTTGGCAGCAAAGCAATTGCAAAAACTGTGGATCAATAGCACTGACGTCCCATAGTATCAAAATATTCGAAAGAGATTTAAGAAGTAAGATGGCTGAACACATGGAATAACAACGATTAATCTATAATAAATTCCTTGACTACAACCATACTATTTACTTCCTGACTGACTGTCTCGCAGCACAGACTGAACTTTTGTTACTGAAATCAACTTATACATTGTTAATTTTCTTTTTCCTAGCAATCTCTCGCAACGGTTTTATAAGCCTATAGTCTATTTTCTGGCCGGGTTGTTTTTCCTTTCAATTAGGTAGCAAAAACAAAATGTGTTTGAATTTCGCAAGGACTTGAGCCATGTTTGTAGTGCATCTGTCGAAGGTTATACCTCTTGAGAAGGCGCGTGTGTATGTGTTACACTAATTAAACATTAACCTTCAAGACATATCAGACGCAACAGCCACTATCACACACACACACACACACACACACACACACACACACACACACACACACACACACACACACTGAATGGCTTATATCAAAAAGTTGTAAGTGCCGTCTGTAATAAGTGAAGCCTATTACCACTATTAAAGCTGTTGTACCTCTTCCACCTCCACAATCCCAGCACAAACACCAACACCACAACTGCCTCCAGCACTACCACAAATACCTCCCCCCCCCCAACACCACTTCTAAGTTCGTACCCAGAAAGACAGAATATACTTCCCACAGTTTTGTATTCTGTAAAGTTTTTTTATTATTATCACACTGGCCGATTCCCACCAAGGCAGGGTGGCCCGAAAAAGAAAAACTTTCACCATCATTCACTCCATCAATGTCTTGCCAGAAGGGTGCTTTACACTACAGTTTTTAAACTGCAACATTAACACCCCTCCTTCAGAGTGCAGGCACTGTACTTCCCATCTCCAGGACTCGAGTCCGGCCTGCCGGTTTCCCTGAACCCCTTCATAAATGTTACTTTGCTCACACTCCAACAGCACGTCAAGTATTAAAAATCATTTGTCTCCATTCACTCCTATCAAACACGCTCACGCATGCCTGCTGGAAGTCCAAGCCCCTCGCACACAAAACCTCCTTTACCCCCTCCCTCCAACCTTTCCTAGGCCGACCCCTACCCCGCCTTCCTTCCACTACAGACTGATACACTCTTGAAGTCATTCTGTTTCGCTCCGTTCTCTCTACATGTCCGAACCACCTCAACAACCCTTCCCCAGCCCTCTGGACAACAGTTTTGGTAATCCCGCACCTCCTCCTAACTTCCAAACTACGAATTCTCTGCATTATATTCACACCACACATTGCCCTCAGACAAGACATCTCCACTGCCTCCAGCCTTCTCCTCGCTGCAACATTCATCACCCATGCTTCACACCCATACAGGAGCGTAGGTAAGACTATACTCTCATACATTCCCCTCTTTGCTTCCAAGGACAAAGTTCTTTGTCTCCACAGACTCCTAAGTGCACCGCTCACCCTTTTCCCCTCATCAATTCTATGATTCACCTCATCTTTCATAGACCCATCCGCTGACATGTCCACTCCCAAATATCTGAATACATTCACCTCCTCCATACTCTCTCCCTCCAATCTGATATCCAATCTTTCATCACCTAATCTTTTTATCCTCATAACCTTACTCTTTCCTGTATTCACTTTCAATTTTCTTCTTTTACATACCCTACCAAATTCATCCACCAACCTCTGCAACTTCTCTTCAGAATCACCCAAGAGCACAGTGTCATCAGCAAAGAGCAACTGTGACAACTCCCACTTTATGTGTGATTCTTTATCTTTTAACTCCACGCCTCTTGCCAAGACCCTCGCATTTACTTCTCTTACAACCCCATCTATAAATATATTGAACAACCACGGTAACATCACACATCCTTGTCTAAGGCCTACTTTTACTGGACAAACTTTTAAATCCCAATTTAATTTTAGATGTTTTAATTTCATTATTATTATTATTATTATTATTATTATTATTTAGTGCTACAAAGAATCGAGCCCTTAAAGGAATTTTCGTCATTAAAATTTAAGACTAAGCTTGCAGAAAACTTTCAGAGAGTAGCCTACTCTGGAGAGCACAAGAGGACAATACTTAAGACATGGTGGACAAAGTCAACTGTAAACCCAGAAACAGAAGAGGAAAAGCCACAGATGCAAGAGGAAAGAGGACAAGATGGAAGAAGACTAAATGAAATGAAGAAAGAGATGAAAGAGACGTAGGACGAGTTAGAGGAGGACGACGTGATAGAAATGTTGGAAATGAAAAGGACTAGATGCAAATGGAAGAAGAATTAATGGACGTGGGTGAAAAGGAAAAATAATTAACAGAAAATGAAGTTAATAGCAGCAGTGGGGGCGACGACGACGGCGGCAGCAGCAGCAGCGGCGGCGGCGGCAGCGGCAGTAGTGGGGGCGACGACGACGGCGGCAGCAGTGGGGGCGACGACGACGACGACGGCGGCGGCGGCGGCGGCGGCGGCAGCAGCAGTGGGGGCGACGACGACGGCGGCAGCAGCAGCAGCAGCAGCAGCAGCAGCAGAACAGAAGAAAAAGCTAGAAAATTTTAATATAATATACGACCTCCCAAAGTAAAGATTTTGAGAAAAAAAAAAGCTTAGTGAAATACGTAAAGTACGCTGCTAAATTATAATACCGATTGGACATGTACATGAGTGGGTGAGTGAGAGTTGGTGGTGCCCAGCACACGACAGTTGGCGTACTGCAATATTCCTTCATTCTTGTGCTCTTCAGCATGTAATATCATATGCTGTAGAAACTAGTGTCAGAGGAAATAGAAATCCCAGTGTCATAGGCTTTACAAATCATTGTAATAGGCTGCACAAACTAGAGATTAATCAGATGCGGCGTCAAAGTGTGTTTTAATAAACTTCGAATTATCGCGTCATCGGCTTAACAAAACGAACTGCAACAGGCTGTTGGAAAAATCGCGCTTATGGTGTACAAGTGAAGTACAACACAAGATTTTGATATTAATAGAGAAAACTAGAAGAATTATTGGCGCTGTGTTATGTTGGCTTCCTTGCCTTCACCCTGGTGTTGTGGAGTGCTCTCTGGCTGGGCATGCAGGCAGAGTAAATAACAGGTGTCCCACTGAAATTGACAAATCGGTGAAAATAGCCGAAGTTTTTGGTGAGGCTAGCGGATGTGTGTGTGTGTGTGAGAGTAAACCTCGTTGCATGTCTCACGGCCAGTGCCTTAGTCTTGGTATGTCTCAAATTGACTCACAATGCCTGCCGGCCAGTGTGCAGAGGGGATGAATTTGTGTATGTACTCAGCTGCATTCACTAGTTATGTTTCGGTGGGGGGTAGGGTCCTGTCTTAGCTCCTGGCTCCGCTTAACTAATTCCCTGCCTAGTGGATCCTGTTTACCTGTGATAGGTTTTTGCTAAAGGAATAACAGGAAAAGTCGGTCGATGGATCTATAATTTCCTCACTAACAGAACACAGAGAGTAGTCGTCAACAGAGTAAAGTCCGAGGCAGCTACGGTGAAAAGCTTTGTTCCACAAGGCACAGTACTCGCTCCCATCTTGTTCCTCATCCTCATATCCGACATAGACAAGGATGTCAGCCACAGCACCGTGTCTTCCTTTGCAGATGACACCCGAATCTGCATGACAGTGTCTTCCATTGCAGACACTGCAAGGCTCCAGGCGGACATCAACCAAATCTTTCAGTGGGCTGCAGAAAACAATATGAAGTTCAACGATGAGAAATTTCAATTACTCAGATATGGTAAACATGAGGAAATTAAATCTTCATCAGAGTACAAAACAAATTCTGGCCACAAAATAGAGCGAAACACCAACGTCAAAGACCTGGGAGTGATCATGTCGGAGGATCTCACCTTCAAGGACCATAACATTGTATCAATCGCATCTGCTAGAAAAATGACAGGATGGATAATGAGAACCTTCAAAACTAGGGAGGCCAAGCCCATGATGACACTCTTCAGGTCACTTGTTCTATCTAGGCTGGAATATTGCTGCACACTAACAGCACCTTTCAAGGCAGGTGAAATTGCCGACCTAGAAAATGTACAGAGAACTTTCACGGCGCGCATAACGGAGATAAAACACTTCAATTATTGGGAGCGCTTGAGGTTCCTAAACCTGTATTCCCTGGAACGCAGGAGGAAGAGATACATGATTATATACACCTGGAAAATCCTAGAGGGACTAGTACCGAACTTGCACACGAAAATCACTCACTACGAAAGCAAAAGACTTGGCAGACGATGCACCATCCCCCCAATGAAAAGCAGGGGTGTCACTAGCACGTTAAGAGACCATACAATAAGTGTCAGGGGCCCGAGACTGTTCAACTGCCTCCCAGCACACATAAGGGGGATTACCAACAGACCCCTGGCAGTCTTCAAGCTGGCACTGGACAAGCACCTAAAGTCAGTTCCTGATCAGCCGGGCTGTGGCTCGTACGTTGGTTTGCGTGCAGCCAGCAGCAACAGCCTGGTTGATCAGGCTCTGATCCACCAGGAGGCCTGGTCACAGACCGGGCCGCGGGGGCGTTGACCCCCGGAACTCTCTCCAGGTAAACTCCAGGTATCCCCGCATGTGATGTAGTCCAGCTGGGCTTGTGAGGTCTCTGGGGAGACCTAATTTAACCAATTATATGGTCACACCTTGCCTTGGCAGACGTCTGTAGCCACGCCCACGTCTGAGGTCTTTTGTTCTTAACAGCGTCAGAGCTCGGCGTCAGGTCGCAACACGTGGTACATACACCATTGGGGAGGGGGGTACTTTGACTACGATATAAGCCCAGGGAAGAGCGGGGCAAGGAGGTTGTTGGTGACAGGTCCGTCGAGCGAGAGCTCTGGACAGCCGCGTGTGTAGTGGACCACGCATTGGGAATCTCGGGTCAGCTGGTCGGTGAATTAAGAGTGAGTACTAGTCCGTGTTACTGATAACATCTACCCTTCCCCCTGGTAATAAGTCTCATAGGTCAATTGTTATATTGTGTAAATTTCCATCAGGAGATGTTGTATTCTAGCCCTTTTATGTTATTAAGTAAACTATAGCCATAGTTCCCATTTTTATTTGTACCTTCATATGCTATTCCCTAGCTTGTTAAGCACTGGGATATACGGGGGACGTGCTCACTCGCTGGGATACCTCCGGTAGAGTGGGTAGAGGTCTCACATGGTGGCAGCGTGGCATGGTGGTTTCCCTGCTGATCACCTGGTCAACCAAGCTATTTGTGCTAGTGGCTCACAGGCCCATAATTAAATCCGTGTATTTCTAATTAAAGAGATGTATCGAGTCTTCTGCCACCAAGTCCTCTGGTGATGTAGGTCATTTGCATTTTAACTTTTATTATGCCCTCTTGTCCTCAGTCCCGGTCGTTCAATCTGCCTCTGAACTACCTGTTAATTAAGTCCTCTGGATATCTCGTACATAGATACCACTTCTCGCCTGGTCCCTCTACTAACGTCGCGAAGATCAGTTCATTTAATTTCTCCTCGTAGGTCACCCTGCTCATCTCGGGGACCAGACTCGTTGAAAACTTCTAAATTATTTCTCATTTCTATACATACCTTATCAGGTATGTACACACACTGTTTAGAGGTATAGTAGTTTCTAAAGGATCCTGAACACCGTTCTTAGGTTCGGATGAGAATACCTGAAGGATAGCTGTAGGTCGCTTCCGGGGGGATGGGGGTCAATGCCCCCGCGGACCGGTCCCGGATCAGGCCTCCTAGAGGATCAAGGCCTGATCAACCAGATTGTTACTACTGGTTTCACGCAGCCCAACGCACGAACCACAGCACGGTTGGTCACTGATTTGATAAACTTATTAATTTCTCTAACTATACTTGCCTCAAGGTCCCTCTTAAGTAATTTTCTTTGCAACACTTCAAAAGTTATCAATTAATTTAAAACTCAACATAGGTTCATACAAAATAACATATTTGTAACAAATATACCTATCACTTTTCATAACCATCTTCAACATAAACAACGAGAGGAAGGTGGAGGATGTGATGTCAACAAGTTTTCCCTAAGCTTCTGCTGAAGTCTCCTCAGAGACTTCAGCAAAGTAAGGGCAGATGTCAGAGGTAGATATTTAAAGTTGGCCTCTGGAGGCCAATAGTCTGTTCTCTATATGATATACATGACATGGATAACCGGTATTGTAGATGGTTTTCCTGTTTCCACTTTAAACCTTACGTGAAACAGACAATTTTTTTTATTCCGTCTGGCAAGGTGAAGACTGGCAAGTGACTTAAAAAAATAATTATTTGCGATTAAAGACACTGCCATTTTACAGGGTTAACCTAACAGAAGAAGAATGATTATTAAATGATAGGCCAAGAATTATACTCCAAGGAAATCAAAGCGTTTCCTTGAACCCAGAGGTGAACATGTGACATAAACTGACGAAAGTGATCACTAGGAACACTGTTTAAACATTTAAATATGGATTTAAATACCGTGTCATTTAGCTTGACTTGACAGAACATTATAATGCCACGACTTGATGGAGCTTTGTGAGGTAATGATTGAGCTTTATCATATTGCGACTCTATATGAGCTTTATCATGTCAGAACTTGACAGAGCTTTATAATAACTTGATAGAGCTTTGACAATTTCGTGAATCATGATGACGGTTTTGAGGGGACTTGAGTTAGAGTTCATCACAGCCACGCTGGCGGGAGAGTCGTCTGTAAAAACTTGCATTTGTTGTCACAGTGTGGCCTATACTAACCTTCCTATGGTGTATAAATATACCTACCAGGAGGGCATTCCGGGGATAAACGCCCCCGCGGCCTCCCGGTGGATCACGGCCTGATCAACGAGGCTGTTACTGCTGGCCGCAGCCCGGCTGATCCGGCACTGACTTCAGGTATCTGTCCAGCTCCCTCTTGAAGACAACCAGGGGTCTATTGGTAATGCCCCTTATGGCTGGTGGGAGGCTGTTGAACAGTCTTGGGCCGCGGACACTTGCGTTTTCTTTTAGTGTACCAGTGGCGCCCCTACTTTTCACTGGGTGTATGTTGCATCGCCTGCCAAGTCTTTTGCTCTCGTAGGAAGTGATTTCTGTGTGCAGATTAGGGACCAGTCCCTCCAGAATCTTCCACGTGTAGATTATATATCCCTCGCCTGCACTCCAGTGAGTACAAGTGCTTCCAGGCGTTCCAAGCAGTTAAGGTGTTTAATGGAACTTATACGTGCAGTACAGGTTCTCTGTACATTCTCTAGATCTGCAATTTCACCTGCCTTGAATGGGGATGTTAATGTCCAGCCTAGAGAGAACAAGTGATTTAAAAAGGATCATCATTGGCTTAGCGTCTCTTGTCTTGAATGTTCTCAATATCCATCCTATCAGTTTCCTCGCAGATGTGATAGTGGCATTGTTGTGGTCCTTGACGGTGAGGTCTTCGGACATTACCACACCCAGGTCCTTCACATTACTTTTCCGCTCTATTGTGTGATTAGAGTTTGTAGTATACTCAGTCCTAGCTAATATTTCCTTCAGTTTTCCATATCGGAGTTGTTGGAATTTGTCTTCATTGAAAAACTTGGTTTATATCTTCTTGGAGATGTGCCGTGCCCTCAATGGATGACACTCTCATGCAGGATGATACAGCGCTATGGTTTACATCTCTGTCTATCTCTGATATGAGAATGAGGAACAGGATAGGGGCGAGTACCGTGCCTTGTGGAACAGAGCTCTTCACTATGGAAGCTTCCGATTTAACTCTGTTTACCACCAACTATCTAGTCGGTCTGGAGTTTTATGACTCTGATCGCGGGTTCTATCCCCGCCCGTGGTATGATTTGATAGAACTTTGTTATCTCACAATTTGATAGACCTTCATCGCGTCGTACCTTGATTGAGCTGTGCATAGTAACGGTGTGTGTGTGTGTGTGTGTGTGTGTGTGTGTGTGTGTGTGTGTGTGTGTGTGTGTGTGTGTGTGTGTGTGTGTGTGTGTGTGTGTGTGTGTATGTGTGTGTGTATGTGTGTGTGTGTATGTGTGTGTGTGTATGTGTGTGTATGTGTGTGTATGAGTGTGTGTGTGTGTGTATGTGTATGTGTGTGTGTGTGTGTGTGTGTGTGTGTGTGTGTGTGTGTGTTCCCCACTACCAGTGGTTGTACACCATCTGGAGCTGTGCGTTCGGTGAGCAGATATGCCTTACCTTTGATAAACCTTTGACGAGTTTCGAGAGTTTTTCTACTCCCGCAACCCGGCCCTGGGCCAGGCTTCTCTGGTGCTTTCCTGGTTAACCAGGGTATTGCTGCTGGCGGCTTGTCATGAACAGTTTAGCCGTGCAAGGGTGAGGATGAAGGCCTCTTGGTCCAAGTAACTGGACCTATCTTCTCATTCCTCGGATCAAGCTTGGCTGCCCCGCATTCACCTGTTATACAACCATTACGAGTCATACCTGAATACATGAAGAATAATAATGAAAATAAGAGTAAGACTTAGAAGACGAGGAACCAGCGATTACACTGTTGAGTATTAAACTCTTAAAACAAGTGTGGTTTTGATCCAGCAGACTGTTGGTACACGAGGCTGAGTCTATTTCCTTGGTAACTATCTCCTGGGGAATTAAATCTTGGCAATGAGGAATGAGCCAGCCAGGGCCGGCCAGAGTGAAAAATTACCTCTTTAGAATTTAAGCCATTTGAGTGCACATGGGGGTCATTAAGGTGCAATTTACCTGCTGACTAACAACCACCATACTTTACATACTAATATAATGGTTTAAGCAGTCGGTGTATACACAAGGTATTAACTTTTATGTATGCTGAGACATATATACCTCTCTCTGTGTATATGCTGAGACATATACACGTTTGTGTTTATACTTTGAGATATATACCTCTTTGTATATACAACCTCGGTGTATATACGGTTACATATAAAAAACTAGTTTATATGCAATTCGATATATACCATTAGTATGTGTGCACTAACAAATATACTCCTCTCGGTGTGGATACACTGACATAAATATACTCAGTGTATATATACTGATAAAGTGTTAAAAGAAGGCCAGGCTGTATATAACCTGGGAGCCACGCTGTGTACCCGTGGCTGCTACCATCCCCCACCCCCACCACAACCCCCAACATCCAACACCAACATGGCAACCACCACCATGTCCACCATCATGGGACACTACCAACATGGACACCACCAACATGGCCATCACCGACATGTCCACCACCATTGCCACCACCATGGCCACCAATATGGCCACCATCAACATGGCCACCACCAACATTGCCACCACCAACATTGCCACCACCATCATGGCCACCACCCCCATAGGCAACCACCACCATGGCCACCATTATGTGCAACCACCACCATGGCCACCACAATGTCCAACACCATGGCCATGTCCACCACGGCCACCACAATAGCCGCCACCAACATGGCCACCACTACCATGGCCACCACCACCACCATGGCCACCACGTCCACCACCATGGTCACCAATAACATGGCCACCACCATGGCCACCACCATGGCACCATGTCCACCACCGCCATGGCCACCACCATGGCCAACATGGCCACCACCATGGCCACCAGCAGCATGGCCACCATGTCCACCAACATGGCCACCACCACCATGGCCACCAACATGGCTACCACCACCATGTCCACCACCATGGTCACCAGTAACATGGCCACAACCACCATGGCCACCACTAACATGTCCACCACGAACATGGCCACCACCATGGCCATGTCCACCCCCATGGCCACCATGTCCACAACCACCATGTCCACCCCCATGGCCACCATGTCCACAACCACCATGTCCACCCCCATGGCCACCATGTCCACAACCACCATGTCCACCCCCATGGCCACCATGTCCACAACCACCATGGCCACCACTAACACGGTCACGAACATGGCCACTACCATGGCACCAAAAACATGGCCACCAGCACCATGGCCACCACCACCATGGCAATCAATATGGCTACCACCATGGCCAATAACATGGCCACCAACATGGCTACCACCATGGCCACCACCAATATGGCACCACCATGGCACCATGGCCATCACCATCATGGCCACCACCAACATGGCCACCACCATTATGGCCACCACCATCATGGCCACCAACATGACCACCACCAACATGGCCACAACCATCATGGCCACCAACATGGCCACCACCATGACCACCACCACCATGGCCACCATCATGGCCACCACCATGGCCACCATCATGGCCACCACCAACATGGCCACCACCATCATGGCCACCACCAACATGGCCACCATCATGGCCGCCACCAACATGGCCACCATCAACATGGCCATCATGGCCACCACCATCATGGCCGCCACCAACATGGCCATCATCATGGCCACCACCATGGCCACCATCATGGTCACCACCATCATGGCCACCACCATGGCCACCACCAACATGGCCACCACCATCATGGCCACCACCAACATGGCCACCATCATGGCCGCCACCAACATGGCCACCACCAACATGGCCACCATCATGGCCGCCACCAACATGGCCACCATCATGGCCGCCACCATCATGGCCACCACCAACATGGCCACCACCATCATGGCCACCACCAACATGGCCACCAACATGGCCACCACCAACATGGCCATCATGGCCACCAACATGGCCACCATCATGGCCGCCACCAACATGGCCACCATCATGGCCGCCACCATCATGGCCACCACCAACATGGCCACCATCATGGCCGCCACCATCATGGCCACCACCAACATGGCCACCACCAACATCACATCAGAGATATCTCGAGCACTTCATAAATTTAAAAATTTTCAACTAAAATGAAGATATTTTTGGTTAAAGGATATATTAATTTCGAGTAAAAATGTCCAGTTTTATCAATATTAATGAACCTTTCATTTGTAATTTATAAAATTACCAAAAACCATCACCATCACCATTATCACCATCACCACCACCACCACCATTATCACCATCACCATTATCACCACCACCACCATTATCACCATCACCATTATCACCACCATCACCATTATCACCATCACCACCATTATCACCACCACCACCATTATCACCATCGCCATTATCATCACTACCATTACCACCATTACCATTATCATTTGTAATTTATAAAATTACCAAAAATCATCACCACCATCACCATTATCACCATCATTATCACCATCACCACCATTATCACCATCACCATTATCACCACCATCGCCATTATCACTACCATTACCACCATTATCACCATCACCATTATCACCATCACCATTATCACCCCTATCACCATCATCACCCCATCACCATTATCACCCCCATCACCATTATCACCCCCATCACCACCACCATAACCATTATCACCCTCATCACCACCACCATCACCCCATCACCACCATTATCACCCCTATCACCACCATCATTACCACCATCACCACTATCACCATCACCATTATCACCCCTACCACCACCATTATCACCCCTATCACCACCATCAACATTATCACCCCTATCACCACCACCATTATCACCCCTATCACCACCACCATCAACATTATCACCCCTATCACCACCACCATTATCACCCCTATCACCACCACCAACAACATTATCACCCCTATCACATCACCACTACCACCATCTCCATTATCACCCATCACCATTATCACCCCTATCACCACCATCACCATTATCACCCCTATCACCACCACCATCACCATTATCACCCCTATCACCACCACCATCACCATTATCACCCCTATCACCACCATCGTCAACACTATCACTCCACCAGCACCACCATTATCACCACCACCACCAGCACCATTATCACCCCATCACCACCACCACCACCATTATCACCCCATCACCACCATTATCACCCCATCACCACTATCACCACCACCACCACTACCACCATCAACATTATCACCCCATCACCATTATCACCAACATCATCACCATATCACCACCACCACCATCATCATCCCCATCACCACCATTATCACCCCCATCACCACTACCACCACCACCACCATCACCATTAGCACCCCAATCACCACCACCACTACCACTATCACCATTATCACCCCATCACCACTACCACCATCACCATTATCACCACCAACGCCACCATCACCATTATCACCACCAACGCCACCATCACCATTATCACCAACATCATCACCATATCACCACTACCACCACCATCACCATTATCATCCCCATCACCACCACCATTATCACCCCATCACCACCACCATTATCACCCCATCACCACCACCATCACCATTAGCACCCCAATCACCACTACCACCATCACCATTATCACCACCACCAACGCCACCACCATCACCATTGTCACCATCACCATTAACATCATATCACCACCACCACAACCATCATCACCACCACAATCACCAGCACCACCACCACCGTCACCATTATCACCAACACCAAATCACCATTACCACTATCACCACCACTACCATCACCACTTTCACCATCATCACCACCACCCCATCACCACCACAACCACTACCACCACCAATGCTATCAAAGCCACCTCCACCACCACTATCACCACCATCATCACCACCACCACCGTCACCACCACCACCACCACTACTATCACCAGCAGCAGCTAAGAGTGCAGCAAAATATTCTATGGTAATGTCGTGGTGATAGTGGTGGTGGAGTTAGTTTTGATAACAGTGGTGGTGGTGGTGGTGATAGAATAGTGATGGTCATGTTGCTAATGATGAGGGTGGTGGTAATGGTAGTGGTGATGGTGTTAGTGCTGATGATAGTGATGGTGCTGATGATAGTGGTGGTGATAGTGATGGTGACGATGAAGGTGGTAGTGATGGTGGTGTGATGAACCTTTCTGGGTTATCAAGTATTTATCAGGACAGGTGGGTGGGCAGGTGGTTTGGTAGGTGGGCGGGTGGGTGGGTTAAAGGGTTAGTGAGTGGAACAGCACTCGCACTATTGCGTGTTTTCTGCTGCTGCTGCTGGCTGTTACTAGGGCCGGCCACCTGCAACACAGGCAGGCCAGGAAGGCCGTGCCTGTCAGGGCCAGAGAAGACTCCAAACGCACGGGAGGTTGTGTATGGAGGGACGGGGTAGCGCACGGTGGGGGGGGGGCAGTGTATGGAGGGTGGGGGTAGTGCATGGACGGAGGGGGTAGTGCATGGACGGAGGGGGTAGTGCATGGATGGAGGGGGTAGTGCATGGAGGAAGGGGGTAGTACATGGAGGGAGGGGGTAGTGCATGGAGGGAAGAGGTAGTGCATGGAGGGAGGGGGTAGTGCATTGAGGGAGGTGGTAGTGCATGGACGAAGGGGGTAGTGCATGGAGGGAGGGGGTAGTGCATATAGGGAAGAGGTAGTGCATGGAGGGATGGGGTAGTCCATGGAGGGAGGTGGTAGTTCATGGAGGGAGGGGGTAATTCATGGAGGGAGGGGGTAGTTCACAGAGGGAGGGGGTAGTGCATGGAGGAAGGGGGTAGTCTATGGAGGGAGGGGGTAGTGCATGGAGGGAAGGGGTAGTTCATGGAGGGAGGGTAGTCCATGGAGGGAAAGGGTAGCCCATGGAGGGAGGGGGTAGTGCATGGAGGGTAGGGGAAGGTTGAGGAGGAGGGTAGAGGCAGGTTGGGGAGGGTGACAAGTGTTGGGGAGGAGGGTGACAAGTGTTGGGGAGGATGACAAGTGTTGGGCAGGAGGATGACAAGTGTTGGGGAGGATGACAAGTGTTGGGGAGGATGACAAGTGTTGGGGAGGATGACAAGTGTTGGGGAGGGTGACAAGCGTTGGGGAGGGTGACAGGTGTTGGGGAGGGTGACAAGCGTTGGGGAGGGTGACAGGTGTTGGAGAGGATGACAAGTGTTGGGGAGGGTGACAAGTGTTGGGGAGGATGACAAGTGTTGGGAGGGTGACAAGTGTTGGGGAGGGTGACAGGTGTTGGGGAAGATGACAAGTGTTGGGGAGGATGACAAGTGTTGGGGAGGATGACAAGTGTTGGGAGGGTGACAAGTGTTGGGGAGGCTGACAAGTGTTGGGGAGGATGACAAGTGTTGGGGAGGATGACAAGTGTTGGGGAGGATGACAAGTGTTGGGGAGGATGACAAGTGTTGGGGAGGATGACAAGTGTTGGGGAGGATGACAAGTGTTGGGGAGGGTGACAAGTGTTGAGGAGGGTGACAAGTGTTGGGGAGGATGACAAGTGTTGGGGAGGGTGACAAGCGTTGGGGAGGGTGACAGGTGTTGGAGAGGATGACAAGTGTTGGGGAGGGTGACAAGTGTTGGGGAGGATGACAAGTGTTGGGAGGGTGACAAGTGTTGGGGAGGGTGACAGGTGTTGGGGAAGATGACAAGTGTTGGGGAGGATGACAAGTGTTGGGGAGGATGACAAGTGTTGGGAGGGTGACAAGTGTTGGGGAGGCTGACAAGTGTTGGGGAGGATGACAAGTGTTGGGGAGGATGACAAGTGTTGGGGAGGATGACAAGTGTTGGGGAGGATGACAAGTGTTGGGGAGGATGACAAGTGTTGGGGAGGGTGACAAGTGTTGGAGAGGATGACAAGTGTTGGGAGGGTGACAAGTGTTGGGGAGGCTGACAAGTGTTGGGGAGGATGACAAGTGTTGGGGAGGATGACAAGTGTTGGGGAGGGTGACAGGTGTTGGAGAGGATGACAAGTGTTGGGAGGGTGACAAGTGTTGGGGAGGCTGACAAGTGTTGGGGAGGATGACAAGTGTTGGGGAGGATGACAAGTGTTGGGGAGGATGACAAGTGTTGGGGAGGATGACAAGTGTTGGGGAGGGTGACAGGTGTTGGAGAGGATGACAAGTGTTGGGAAGGATGACAAGTGTTGGGAAGGATGACAAGTGTTGGGGAGGATGACAAGTGTTGGGGAGGGTGACAAGTGTTGGGGAGGATGACAAGTGTTGGGGAGGATGACAAGTGTTGGGGAGGATGACAGGTGTTGGAGAGGATGACAAGTGTTGGGGAGGATGACAAGTGTTGGGAAGGATGACAAGTGTTGGGGAGGGTGACAAGTGTTGGGGAGGGTGACAGGTGTTGGGGAAGATGACAAGTGTTGGGGAGGATGACAAGTGTTGGGGAGGATGACAAGTGTTGGGAGGGTGACAAGTGTTGGGGAGGCTGACAAGTGTTGGGGAGGATGACAAGTGTTGGGGAGGATGACAAGTGTTGGGGAGGATGACAAGTGTTGGGGAGGATGACAAGTGTTGGGGAGGATGACAAGTGTTGGGGAGGATGACAAGTGTTGGGGAGGGTGACAAGTGTTGGAGAGGATGACAAGTGTTGGGAGGGTGACAAGTGTTGGGGAGGCTGACAAGTGTTGGGGAGGATGACAAGTGTTGGGGAGGATGACAAGTGTTGGGGAGGGTGACAGGTGTTGGAGAGGATGACAAGTGTTGGGAGGGTGACAAGTGTTGGGGAGGCTGACAAGTGTTGGGGAGGATGACAAGTGTTGGGGAGGATGACAAGTGTTGGGGAGGATGACAAGTGTTGGGGAGGATGACAAGTGTTGGGGAGGGTGACAGGTGTTGGAGAGGATGACAAGTGTTGGGAAGGATGACAAGTGTTGGGAAGGATGACAAGTGTTGGGGAGGATGACAAGTGTTGGGGAGGGTGACAAGTGTTGGGGAGGATGACAAGTGTTGGGGAGGATGACAAGTGTTGGGGAGGATGACAAGTGTTGGGGAGGATGACAGGTGTTGGAGAGGATGACAAGTGTTGGGGAGGATGACAAGTGTTGGGAAGGATGACAAGTGTTGGGGAGGATGACAAGTGTTGGGGAGGGTGACAAGTGCTGGGGAGGATGACAAGTGTTGGGGAGGATGACAAGTGTTGGGGAGGATGACAAGTGTTGGGGAGGATGACAAGTGTTGGGGAGGATGACAAGTGTTGGGGAGGTGTGAGGATGACAAGTGTTGGGGAGGATGACAAGTGTGTTGGAGATGACAAGATGACAAGTGTTGGGGAGGATGACAAGTGTTGGGGAGGATGACAAGTGTTGGGGAGGATGACAAGTGTTGGGGAGGATGACAAGTGTTGGGGAGGATGACAAGTGTTGGGGAGGATGACAAGTGTTGGGGAGGGTGACAGGTGTTGGAGAGGATGACAAGTGTTGGGGAGGATGACAAGTGTTGGGGAGGATGACAAGTGTTGGGGAGGATGACAAGTATTGGGGAGGGTGACAGGTGTTTGAGAGGATGACAAGTGTTGGGGAGGGTGACAGGTGTTTGAGAGGATGACAAGTGTTGGGGAGGGTGACAGGTGTTGGAGAGGATGACAAGTGTTGGGGAGGGTGACAGGTGTTGGAGAGGATGACAAGTGTTGGGGAGGGTGACAGGTGTTTGAGAGGATGACAAGTGTTGGGGAGGGTGACAGGTGTTGGAGAGGATGACAAGTGTTGGGGAGGGTGACAGGTGTTGGAGAGGATGACAAGTGTTGGGGAGGGTGACAGGTGTTGGGGAGGGTGACAAGTGTTGGGGAGGGTGACAGGTGTTGGAGAGGATGACAAGTGTTGGGGAGGGTGACAGGTGTTGGAGAGGCGCTTCAAACAGTCAGCTTAAAAAGTTTCTCGCTGCTACAATTTATAGAAAAAACAAGACATGAATTTCATGAGACATTATTATCCTGTGTGAGGAAAGTTGTGTGTACTAGCAGCAACAGTAACAACAGTAACAACAGTAACAACAGTAACAACAGCAGCAACAGCAGCAACAGAAACAAGAGCAACACACTCTTTTGAGATTATATGATGAATATTCCAGGGGTTACTGTCCCCAGCTGGCGGCCCCGTCCCCCAGACCAGGTCTCCTAACTGACGGCTGATCAATCAGATTGCTGTTACTGGCCGCTTGCAATCCAAGGCATGCACCGTAGCACGATCAACAGGAACAGTGCTTAAAAAGTCCTGTGCCTTTTACAATCAGTGAGTTATCTCTTAGTGTAATTCACTGCACTTCCATCCGCCACTTTCCTGTGACATACCTGTAACCATGATCGGGAGTTGCTCTACCCTGGCAGCCGACCAAGAAGACCAAGAGTTGAAGAACGTGAAGTTCGTGCGACATTTTGGAATCTTTATTGACAAAACTTTTCGCCACACAGTGGCTTCATCAGTCCAATACAGAGAACAACGGTGGAAAAATAGTAGTAGTTTGAGGCGATCAATCCCTCAGCCTGGAATTGATGTGTTCAGTCTATCAACTGAACACATGAATTCCAAGTTGAGGGACTGATTACCTCAGACAATTGTGTTGCAGAGGTCAGAGGAAAGTTCAGACCTCTGCAACACAATTGTCCTCAAAGATCTGTTAAGTTATACCATGAATTAAGGAAAGATCCTGGACTTCACCTTACGAAAGCAGCCAGAGCAAATGCGATAATAATTATGGACAAGGTAGATTAGAGGGGAAAAATAAACATAAGCAGACAGGGAAACTCAGGCGCCTCTTAAGGTTTTAGAGGGATTTGCTGCTCGGGCAGTCCGCCCCTGGGTAATGCCTCGGAAAAAATATATAACCGTATATACTTTACCTTTGATATACCTTTGAAGACTTTCCAGAGTTTAATTACTCTCGGAGCCCGGCCATGGGACAGGCTCATCTGGTGCTTCCCTGGTCAACCAGGCTGTTGCTGCTGGAGGCCCGCTGCCCCACATATCCATCACAGCCTGGTTGATCTCACACCTGGAGAACATACTTGTCCAGTTTCCTCTTGAAGGCTTCTACACTTGTTCCAGTCGTGTTTCCGATTTTCTGATAAGATGTTGAATAATTTGGGACCCAGGATGTTAATACAGTGTTCTCTTACTGAGGTATTCTGGGAGTGATCCCAGAGTGGTGGGAGAGCCAGTTACAAGTGGCTGGCAGTAAGGATGAGCGGGAGAGAAAATGGGAAGGAGTGGGAGGAAGAGTAGGCAGGAGTGAGAGTAGACACGAAGGAATGGTGGAATGAAACAGGTGGGGTGACAGGGGAAGGGAGATTATGAGGGTGAATGACGTGGTGTAGGGGATGGACAGGAGTGTGGGGGTGAGGCAGGAGGAGTGTCATTGTGGGGGTGAAGCAGGAGGAGTGTCAGTGTGGAGGTGAGACAGGAGGTCAGAGTAGGATTTGAAGCAAGAGGAATGTCAGTGTGGGGGTGAAGCAGGAGGGGTGTCAGTGTGGGGTTGAAGCAGGAGGAGTGTCAGTGTGGGGGTGAAGCAGGAGGAGTGTCAGTGTGGGGGTGAAGCAGGAGGAGTGTCAGTGTGGGGGGTGAAGCAGGAGAAGTGTCAGTGTGGGGGTGAGGCAGGAGTGTCAGTGTGGGGGGTGAGGCAGGAGTGTCAGTGTGGGGGTGAGGCAGGAGTGTCAGTGTGGGGTTGAAGCAGGAGTGTCAGTGTGTGGGTGAGGCAGGAGGAGTGTCAGTGTGGGGTTGAAGCAGGAGGAGTGTCAGTGTGGGGGTGAAGCAGGAGGGGTGTCAGTGTGGGGTTGAAGCAGGAGGAGTGTCAGTGTGGGGGTGAGGCAGGAGTGTCAGTGTGGGGCTGAAGCAGGAGGAGTGTCAGTGTGGGGGTGAAACAGGAGTGGCGTCATTGTGGGGGTGAAGCAGGAGGAGTGTCATTGTGGGGGTGAAGCAGGAGGAGTGTCAGTGTGGGGGTGAAGCAGGAGGAGTGTCAGTGTGGGGGTGAAGCAGGAGGAGTGTCAGTGTGGGGGTGAAGCAGGAGGAGTGTCAGTGTGGGGGTGAAGCAGGAGTGTCAGTGTGGGGCTGAAGCAGGAGGAGTGTCAGTGTGGGGGTGAAGCAGGAGGAGTGTCAGTGTGGGGGTAAGGCAGGAGGAGTGTCAGTGTGGGGGTGAAGCGGGAGGAGTGTCAGTGTGGGGGTGAAGCAGGAGGAGTGTCAGTGTGGGGGTGAGGCAGGAGGAGTGTCAGTGCGGGGGCGAAGCAGCAGGAGTGTCAGTGTGGGGGTGAAGCAGGAGGAGTGTCAGTGTGGGGGTGAGGCAGGAGGAGTGTCAGTGTGGGGGTGAGGCAGGAGGAGTGTCAGTGTGGGGGTGAAGCAGGAGGAGTGTCAGTGTGGGGGTGAAGCAGGAGGAGTGTCAGTGTGGGGGTGAAGCAGGAGGAGTGTCAGCGTAGGGGTGAAGCAGGAGGAGTGTCAGTGTGGGGGTGAAGCAGGAGGAGTGTCAGCGTGGGGGTGAAGCAGGAGGAGTGTCAGTGTGGGGGTGAAGCAGGAGGAGTGTCAGTGTGGGGGTGAGGCAGGAGGAGTGTCAGTGTGGGGGTGAAGCAGGAGGAGTGTCAGTGTGGGGGTGAAGCAGGAGGAGTGTCAGTGTGGGGCTGAAGCAGGAGGAGTGTCAGCGTGGGGGTGAAGCAGGAGGAGTGTCAGTGTGGGGGTGAAGCAGGAGGAGTGTCAGCGTGGGGGTGAAGCAGGAGGAGTGTCAGCGTGGGGGTGAAGCAGGAGGAGTGTCAGTGTGGGGGTGAAGCAGGAGGAGTGTCAGTGTGGGGGTGAAGCAGGAGGAGTGTCAGTGTGGGGGTGAAGCAGGAGGAGTGTCAGCGTGGGGGTGAAGCAGGAGTGTCAGCGTGGGGGTGAAGCAGGAGTGGTGTCAGTGTGGGGGTGAAGCAGGAGGAGTGTCAGTGTGGGGGTGAAGCAGGAGGAGTGTCAGTGTGGGAGTGAAGCAGGAGGAGTGTCAGTGTGGGGGTGAAGCAGGAGGAGTGTCAGTGTGGGAGTGAAGCAGGAGGAGTGTCAGTGTGGGGGTGAAGCAGGAGGAGTGTCAGCGTGGGGGTGAAGCAGGAGGAGTGTCAGCGTGGGGGTGAAGCAGGAGGAGTGTCAGTGTGGGAGTGAAGCAGGAGGAGTGTCAGTGTGGGGGTGAAGCAGGAGGAGTGTCAGCGTGGGGGTGAAGCAGGAGGAGTGTCAGCGTGGGGGTGAAGCAGGAGTGGTGTCAGTGTGGGGGTGAAGCAGGAGGAGTGTCAGCGTGGGGGTGAAGCAGGAGGAGTGTCAGCGTGGGGGTGAAGCAGGAGTGGTGTCAGTGTGGGGGTGAGGCAGCAGGAAGAGAGAGGGAGAGTGAGTGTTGGGGTCGGGAGTAAACAATGGTGCATGTGACACATGGAGGATACTCTAAAATGAATAAACACGTGGCAACTACAGCAAAACAAACACACACACACACACACACACAGTGCCAGGCTCCTCCCACCTCACTATCCTGGCCAACACTGCGGCCATAGCAACATAGTCTGGAAAATTCATTTATTTCACAAAAACTATCAAGGTTATCATACTTTGAGTATGTTCATGTTCAACCCCTTTCCCTCTCCCACACACAAACATCCTCTTCCGTAGCTCGATTGCTACCGCACTCAGCTCACACACTGAGGTCCGTGGTTCGATCCCCGGTACGGCTGAACACATTAAGATACGTTTCCTTAAGATACCTGCTATCCCTGTTCACGTAACAATAAATAGGTACCTGAGTGTTAGTCGACTGGTGTGGGTCGCATCCTGGGGACAAAACTGACTTAATTTGCCCGAAATGCTCAGCATAACAAGCGGTTTCCTGTATAGTAGTATATCATTGATGTCAGCTAGGACTGTATACCTCGTACATGTACTTGTAGAAATAAAGATTATTATTATTATTATTATGAAAAAATCAGAAAGGTAATTACATACACACGCCCAGCTCTCGGAGCAGGAAGAGAGTGGACCTAGTAGCGACCAGCGAAGAGATACGGCCAGGAACTGTCACTTGCAACCATGCATATAGGTAAGTACACACACATACTATACTTCGATCCTTGCAACTGCATATAGGGAGTACATACATGCAAATCGGTGAGCTAAGTCCCCCTCACTCCCTTTCTACCACTCCCCTCCCCCTTTTTCTCTCCCAAGGAAACAGAGAGCCTTGCTACCGTGGTGTTGGAACCGTGGTCATAATTATTAGGTTAGGTTAAGTTAGGTTAATATTTCCTGTTCCAGAAACATTTTTGTTTGGCGGAATGTGTAATGATTCCAAAACTAATGACAGACACACACCCATACACATCTACACCCACACCCACCCACATACACACCAGCCTACAGACCGCAGACAGAGCATGCTAGGGGACCAAAGACTGCAAACCTCTCAAGGAAAAGGATCTTGGGGTGAGCATAATACTGAGCACATCTGAGGCACACATCAACCAAATAACTGCTGCGGCATATAGGCGCCTGGCAAACCTAATAATAGCGTTTCGACATCTTAATAAAGAATCGTTCAAGACTCTGTACATCGTGTATGTCAGTCCCATATTGGAGTATGAAGCACCAGTATGGAACCCACACATGGTCAAGCACGTCAAGAAATTAGAGAAAGTGTAAAGGTTTGCAACAAGACTAGTCCCGGAGCTAAGGAGAATGTCCTACGAGGAGAAGTTAAGGGAAATCGACCTGACGACACTGGAGGATAGGAGGGAGATGAAGGACAGGATAACGACATATAAAATGCTGAGAGGAATCGACAAGGTGGACGGTGACAGGATGTTCCAGAGATGACACAGGAACAAGGGGTCACAATTGAAAGTTGAAGACTCAGCTGAGTCACGGGGATGTTAGGAAGGATTTCTTTAGTCACAGAGTTGTCAGGAAGTGGAATAGTCTGGGAAGTGATGTAGTGGAGGCAGGATCCATACACAGATTTAAGAAGTAGTACGATCAAGCTCATGGAGCAGGGAGAGAGAGAACCTAGTAGTGATCAGTGAAGAAGCGGGGCCAAGAACTATGAATCGACCCCTGCAACCACAAACAGGTAAACACACACACACACACACACACACACACACACACACGTGTACGCACGCACGCACGCATATACAATTGGCCTAATATCTGATCAACATGTGCCAAGGACAAAATGGTACCTAACTACCTAACACACACACACACACATACAACAGCCCTAGTGTCTAATCGACATGTCCCTAGGACAAAATGGTAACTAATACACACCACATCCACACACCTTCACCCACTCATAGCTACACAGCTGTGCTTCGACCCCGGCAACCACATACAGGTGAGTGTCTACACTTACAACAGACCAGTGTCACTGACATGTACAGTATGCAAAGTCATGGAGATTATGAGGAGTGGTGGAGCACCTAGAAAGGTATAAGCTTATCAATGGCAACTAGCACGGTTTCAGGAATGGGAAATTCTGTGTCACGAACCTACTGGAGTTCTATAACAGGGTGAAAACAGTAAGTCAAGAGAAAGAAGGGGGTTGGTAGACTGCGTTTTTTTTTTTTGAACTGTAATTAGGCGTTTGACAGTTCCACACAAGAGATTAGTGCAAAAACCGGAGGACCAGGCAGGTATAACTGGGAAGACACTGCAGTGGATCAGGGAATTCCTGTCGGGAAGACATCAGAAAGTCATGGTACGTGACGAAGTGTCCGAGTGGGCGCCTGTGACGAGCGGGGTTCCACAAGGGCCAGTCCTAGGACCGGTGCTGTTTTTGGTATATGTGAACGACATGACAGAAGGAATAGACTCAGAAGTGACCCTGTTTGCAGTTGATGTGACGTTAATGAGAAGGATTCAATCGGACGAGTACCAGGCAGAACTACAAAGAGATCTGGTCAGGCTGCAGGCCTGGTCCAATAACTGGCTCCTGGAGTTCAACTCCACCAAGTGCAAAGTCATGAAGATTGGGGAAGGGCAAAGAAAACCGCACACAGAGTACAGTCTAGGGGGCCAAAGGCTACAAACCTCACTCACATCTCCTGAGGCGCACATGAACCAAATAACTGCTGCAGCATATGGGCGCCTAGCAAACCTAAGAAGGTGAACAGAGACAGAATGTTCCAGATTTAGGACACAGAAACAAGGGGTCACAGTTGGAAGTTAAAGACTCAGATGAGTAACAGGGTTGTTAGGAAGTACTTCTTCAGTCTAAGAGTTGTAAGAATATGGAACAGTCTGGAAAATGATGTAGCAGACGCAGGTACCATACATAGCTTTAAGAGGAGTTATGGTAAAGGTCAAAGCAAGGAGAGAGTGACCTAGTAGCGACCAGTGAAGAGGCGGGGCTAGGAGCTACGATTCGACCCTGCAATCACAATTAGGAGAGTACAATTAGGTGAGTACACACACAGTCAGGAGCTATGAATCAACCCCCTGTAACCATAAACAGGTGAATGCACACACACAACCAGATCAAGCATGCAAAGAAGCTGGAAAGTTTTCAAAAGGTTTGCAACCAGACTAGCCCAAGAGCTGAGGGAGATGAAGTATATGAAAAGCCTCAGGGAACTTAATCTAACTCGGAAAAAAAACGAGCAGGAATAAGACACACAAAACATAAGACATGGAGGAATGGACGAGGCGGATAGACAAAATGATGTGCAAGGACGAAGAACAGGAGAACAGGGAAAATAGAGGTAGTTTCTTCAGTGTGAGGAGCAGCAGGCAACAGAAAGCAAGCAACTGGATGTGAAGGTGGAGTAGGTAAATAAACAAGTGATACAATACACAGCTCAGTATTATAGTGACATGTCTTGACGGGTGTGACAGGAACGGGTGTACCAGCTGACAACACTGCTTCTGCACTTAACTACACCCACAGGTGTTAACCACAACTCACAAGTGTCAACTACACCCCACAAGTGTCAACTATACCCTACAAGTGTCAACCACACCCACAAGTGTGAACCACACTCCATAAGTGTCAACCACACCCACAAGTGCGAACCACACTCCACAAGTGTGAACCACACTCCACAAGTGTCAACTACACCCACAAGTGTCAACCACACCCCACAAACGTCAACCACACCACACAAGTGTCAACTACACCCTACAAGTGTCAACTATACCCTACAAGTGTCAACCACACCCACAAGTGTCAACTACGCCCCACAAGTGTCAACCACACCCCATAAGTGCCAACTACACCCCACAAGTGTCAACTACACCCCACAAGTGTCAACTACACCCCACAAATGTCAACCACACCCACAAATGTCAACCACACCCACAAATGTCAACTACACTCCACCAAGTGTCAACTACACCCACAAGTGTTAACTACAGCCCGCAAGTGTCAACACCCCGCAAGTGTCAACACCCCACAAGTGTCAACTACACCCAAAAGTGTGAACCACACTCCACAAGTGTCAACTACACCCACAAGTGTCAACCACACCACACAAGTGTCAACTACACCCCACACGTGTTAACCACACCCCACAAGTGTCAGCCACACCCACAAGTGTCAACTACACCCCACAAGTGTCAACCACACCCACAAGTGTCAACCACACCCACAAGTGTCAACTACACCCACAAGTGTCAACTACACCCATAAGTGTCAACCACACCCACAAGTGTCAACTACACCCATAAGTGTCACCTACACTCCACAAGTGTCAACTACACCCCACAAGTGTCAACTACACCCACAAGTGTCAACTACACCCCACAAGCGTCAACCACACCCACAAGTGTCAACTACACCCACAAGTGTCAACTACACCCACAAGTGTCAACTACACCCACAAGTGTCAACCACACCCACAAGTGTCAACTACACCCATAAGTGTCAACCACACCCACAAGTGTCAACTACACCCCACAAGTGTCAACCACACTCACAAGTGTCAACTACACCCACAAGGGTCAACTACACCCCACAAGTGTCAACCACACCCACAAGTGTCAACCACACCCCACAAGTGTCAACTACACCCCACAAGTGTCAACTACACCCACAAGTGTCAACCACACCCCACAAGTGTCAACTACACCCACAAGTGTCAACTACACCCACAAGTGTCAACTACACCCATAAGTGTCAACCACACTCCACAAGTGTCAACTACACCCACAACTGTCAACTACACCCACAAGTGTCAACTACACCCACAAGTGTCAACTACACCCACAAGTGTCAACTACACCCGCAAGTGTCAACTACACCCCACAACTGTCAACCACACCCACAAGTGTCAACTACACCCATAAGTGTCAACCACACCCCACAAGTGTCAACTACACCCACAACTGTCAACTACACCCACAAGTGTCAACTACACCCCACAACTGTCAACCACACTCCACAAGTGTCAACCACACTCCACAAGTGTCAACTACACCCACAAGTGTCAACTACACCCCACAACTGTCAACCACACCCCACAAGTGTCAACTACACCCACAAGTGTCAACCACACTCCACAAGTGTCAACTACACACACAAGTGTCAACCACACCCCACAAGTGTCAACTACACCCACAACTGTCAACTACACCCACAAGTGTCAACCACACTCCACAAGTGTCAACTACACCCACAACTGTCAACTACACCCACAAGTGTCAACCACACTCCACAAGTATCAACCACACCCCACAAGTGTCAACCACACTCCACAAGTGTCAACTACAACCACAACTGTCAACTACACCCACAAGTGTCAACCACACTCCACAAGTATCAACCACACCCCACAAGTGTCAACCACACTCCACAAGTGTCAACTACACCCACAAGTGTCAACCACACTCCACAAGTGTCAACTACACCCACAACTGTCAACTACACCCACAAGTATCAACCACACCCCATAAGTGTCAATTAAACCCACAAATGTCACCTACACCCCACAAGTGCCAACTACACCCCGCAGGTGTCAACTACACCCCACACGTGTTAACTACACCCACAAGTATCAGCTACATCCACAAGTGTCAACTACACCCATAAGTGTCAGCTACACCCACAAGTGTCAACTACACCCACAAGTGTCAACTACACCCCACACGTGTTAACTACACCCACAAGTATCAGCTACATCCACAAGTGTCAACTACACCCATAAGTGTCAGCTACACCCACAAGTGTCAACTACACCCACAAGTGTCAACTACACCCACAAGTGTCAACTACACCCATAAGTGTCAACCACACCCCACAAGTGTCAACTACACCCACAAGTGTCAACCACACTCCACAAGTGTCAACTACACCCACAAGTGTCAACTACACCCACAAGTGTCAACTACACCCATAAGTGTCAACCACACCCCACAAGTGTCAACTACACCCACAACTGTCAACTACACCCACAAGTGTCAACCACACTCCACAAGTGTCAACTACACCCACAAGTGTCAACCACACCCCACAAGTGTCAATTAAACCCACAAATGTCACCTACACCCCACAAGTGCCAACTACACCCCGCAGGTGTCAACTACATCCACAAGTGTTAACTACACCCACAAGTGTCAGCTACACCCACAAGTATCAGCTACATCCACAAGTGTTAACTACATCCACAAGTGTCAACCACACCCATAAGTGTCAGCTACACCCACAAGTGTTAATTACACCCACAAGTGTCAGCTACACCTACAAGTGTCAACCACCCATAGGTGTCAACCACACCCAGAAGTGTGTACTGCACCCTGTATGAACCACACAAGAGTAATGATTGTGGTAATAAGTGGTGGTGATGTGTAATGGTTGTAGTAATATTGGTGGTGATGGTAGCAACAGTCATGGGATTGGTGTGGGAGGCATGGGGTGGGGAGTTTTCAGCAAAGTGGAGACTAGTAGAGGGAAAGGGGACGTAAAGGGAGGAGGGTGAGGAGAAGGAAGGTGTGGCGGAGGGAGGGGAAAGGGAAGGAATGGAGGAGAGGAAGAGGAGGAGGAGGAGGGGACATGTGGACATTCCTGGTAGGCTAACTGAGGCTTCCCTCACAACACTGGTGGGTCAGCGGGTCTTAATATGCCTAATTCTTGGGCACGACCTACTTCAACATTGAACAAATGTTACACCACCTATGACTGCTGCACCTCTCCTGCCAACGGTTTATAAGCTTCTCAGCACGTATGCCGTATTCTATTCAAGATTGATGGACTGACCACATCGACTCAAGGTTGAGGGACTGATTACCTCATTCTCCTCCTGTTCTTCAAGATTCTTTGTATGGACTGATGAAGCCACTGTGTGGCGAAACGTTTCCTCAATAAAGATACCCAAGAGTTGCACATGTGTCTAATTTATCAACATGTCGGTTTTCCGAACCATTCATCTACAAATGCATCTATAGTCAACACTGGTTGTTGTATCATCTATAACTCACAACATTGGTTGTATTACCTATAACTCACGACACTGGTTATATATAACTCGCAACACTGGTTGTTACATCCATAACTCACAACACTGGTTGTTACATCTATAATTCACAACACTGGTTGTTATATATAACTCGCAACACTGGCTGTTGTATCATCTGTAACTCGCAACACTGGCTGTAAAACTCGCTACACTGGGTGTAGTATCTATACCTCACAACACTGGTTGTATCATCTATAACTCGCAACGCTGACTGTAATATGTATAACTCGCAACACTGGTTGTATCATCTATAACTCGCAAAACTGGCTGTAGTATCTATAGCTCGCAACACTGGCTGTAGTATCAATAACTCGCAAAACTAGTTGTTATATCAACTGTAACTCGCAACATTGGTTGAATTGTAACTAGAAACACTAGCTTCTTTTTCTTCAGCATCTTGAAAAACTGGCTAATCAGTAGCAACCTGAAACACTAGTTTATCAGCAACACTTTGTAACATTAGTTTATCAGAAGTATCCTTTAACACTGTTCTATCAGCAGCAACATGGGACACTGGTTTATCAGCAGCACCTTACAACACTGGAAACATAAACACATATGCAGTTTAATGTGATCCTTTATTGACAACGTTTCGCCCACACAGTGGGCTTTTTCAAGTCACACACAGATCTACCTGGGGTGGAAGGTACGGGAGTATTTATAGTCAGGTTCAGAATGTTGAGGTCAGGTGAAGAATGCTGCATCTGATGATCTACCGGGTGGGGTTATAGAGTCTTGGGTAGCTTGGCAGGGGTATTGGACAAGTTGTGAGTAGACCTTCTGCAGTGTTCTATGTTCTTATGTTGGATAGCGATGAAGAAGTTTCTTGGCAAGTGGTTCAGCTATGTTATAGAAGCCATTGTTCTGGTTGAAATTGTTGGTTATAGAGATAAGCGATGATTCCAGGATTCTTCGGTATTGAGTGTTGTCTTCTGTGGCCAAACATATTTCCAACATCTTTTCCAATACATCATTCCAAGTATCTACCTCCACAACCACGACCATCAAGGACATCACCAGTAGTAGACAGGACAAGCTTCCATCCTCTGCAGGGGTATACATAATTCCTTGTAATGACTGCAACAAATTAAACGTGGGCGAAACATCAAGAGACCTCCAAACACGTATTTCAGAACACCAATACGCAAGCAGGACTGACGATACAAGGAATGCCTGTGTACAACATCGCAATTCACACAATCATTTAATTAACTACAGAAACTCAAGACTTATCGCCACAGAAGACAACACTCAATACCGAAGAATCCTGGAATCATCGCTTATCTCTATAACCAACAATTTCAACCAGAACAATGGCTTCTATAACATAGCTGAACCACTTGCCAAGAAACTTCTTCATCGCTATCAAACATAAGAACATAGAACACTACAGCAGGTCTACTCACAACTTGTCCAATACCCCTGCCAAGCTACCCAAGACTCTATAACCCCACCCGGTAGATCATCAGATGCAGCATTCTTCACCTGACCTCAACATTCTGAACCTGTAGATGAATGGTTCAGAGAACCGACATGTTGATAAATTAGACACATGTGCAACTCTTGGGTATCTTTATTGAGGAAACGTTTCGCCACACAGTGGCTTCATCAGTCCATACAAAGGAGAATCTTGAAGAACAGGAGGAGAATGAGGTAATTCTATTCAAGATTGATGGACTGACCACATCGACTCAAGGTTGAGGGACTGATTACCTCATTCTCCTCCTGTTCTTAAAGATTCTCCTTTGTATGGACTGATGAAGCCACTGTGTGGCGAAACGTTTCCTCAATAAAGATACCCAAGAGTTGCACATGTGTCTAATTTATTGACTATAAATACTCCCGTACCTTCCACCCCAGGTAGATCTGTGACTTGAAAAAGCCCACTGTGTGGGCGAAACGTTGTCAATAAAGGATCACATTATACTGCATATGTGTATATGTTTCCAGTGTGTCGGTATTTTATACCATTTATTTTCACCTTACAACACTGGTTTATCAGCAGCACCTTGCAACACTGGTTTATCAGCAGCACCTTGCAACACTGGTTTATCAGCAGCAACTTGGAACACTGGTTTATCAGCAGCACCATGCAACATCCTTCACCACAGGAGAGAGAAGTGAGGTACTATGGGTAACCCTGACCCCCCACCTCGCATCACCTCCAACACAACCACTGTCTTCTTCATTAATCAAATTTTTAATATCCGCAATGTACACACGTGTATATATGCAATTAATGTAAATGTATACCCACAATTAATGTGCGCACATTTTTTTTATTAACACATCGGCCGTCTCCCACCAAGGCAGGGTGACCCGAAAAAGAAAAAACTTTCATCATTCACTCCATCACTGCCTTGCTAGAGGCGTGCTTACACTACAGTTATACAACTTCAACACTAACACCCCTCCTTCAGAGTGCAGGCACTGTACTGCCCATCTCCGGGACTCAAGTTCGGCCTGCCGGTTTCCTTAAATCCCTTCATGTTACATTGCTCACACTCCAACAGCACGTCAAGTCCTAAAAACTATTTGCCTCCATTCACTCTCATCAAACAAGCTCACGTATGCTTACTGGAAGTCCAAGCCCTTCGCACACAAAACCTCCTCCACCCCCTCCCTCAAACTTTTCCTAGGCCGAACGCTACCCTGCCTTCCCTCCACTATAGATTCATACACTAAGTCATCATTCTATTTTGCTTCATCCTCTCTACATGTCTGAACCACCCCAACAACCCTTCCTCAGCTCTCTCGATAACAATTTTGGTAATCCCACACCTCCTCCTAATTTCCAAACTACGAACTCTCTGCATTATATTCACACCACACATTGCCCTCAGGCATGACATCTCCACTGCCTCCAGCCTTCTCCTTGTTGCAACATTCACCACCCATGATTCACATTCATATAAGAGCATTAGTATAACTATACTTTCATAAATTCCCCTCTTTGCTTCCATAGACAAAGCACTTTGTCTCCACAGACTCATAAGTGCTCCACTCACCTTTTTGCCCTTATCAATTTTATGATTCACTTCATCCTTCATATACCCATCTGCTGATACGTCCACTCCTAAATATCTGAATACATTCACCTCTTCCAAACTCTCTCCCTCCAATATATCCAGTCTTTCGTTACCTAATTTTATCATCATCACGTTACTCTTTCCTGTATTCACCTTTAATTTTCTTCTTTTATACATCCTACCAAACTCATCCACCAACCTCTGCAACTTCTCTTCAGAATCTTCCAAAAGCACAGTATCATCAGCAAAGAGCAACTGTGACAACTCCCACTTTGTGTTAGAGTCTATCTTTTAACCCCACACCTCTTACCAACATCCGAGCATTCATTTCTCTTACAATCCCATCTATAAGCAAACTGAACAACCACGGTGACATCACACATCCTTGTCTAAGGCCTACTTTTACTAGGAAATAATCTCCATCTCTCCTACATACTCTAACCTGAGCCTCACTAGCCTCGTACAAACTCTTCACTGCTTTCAGTAACCTACCTCCTATATCATACACCTGCAACATCTGCCACACTGCCCCCTTATCCACCCAGTTATACTCCTTTTCCAAATCCATAAATGCCACAAACACCTCTTTACCCTTATCTAAATACTGTTCACCTATATGTTTCACTGTAAACACTTGGTCTACACACCCCCTACCTTTCCTAAAGCCTTCTTGTTCATCTGCTGTCTTACTCTTAATTCTTTCAATAATAACTACCATATACTTTACCGGGTATACTCAACAGACTTCTTCCCCTATAATTTTTGCATTCTGTTTTGTCCCCTTTACCTTTATACAGTGGAACTATGCATGCTCTCTGCCAGTCCCTAGGTACCTTACCCTCTTCTATACATTTATTAAATAAAAGCATCAACCACTCTCAAACTATATCCTCACTCGCTTTTTAACATTTCTATCTTGATCCCATCAATCCCAGCTGCCTTACCACCTTTCATTCTACCCACTGCCTCACAAATTTCCCTCACACTCACAACTGGCTCTTCCTCACTCCTACAAGATGTTATTCCTCCTTGCTCTATACACGAACTCAAAGCTTCCCTATCTTCATCAACATTTAACATTTCCTCAAAATATTCCCTCCATCTTCCTGATACCTCTAATTCTCCATTTAATAACTCTCCTCTCCTATTTTTAACTGTCAAATCCATTCTTCCCTAGACTTTCTCAACTTATTAATCTCACTCCAAAACTTTTTCTTATTTTCAACAAACTTTGTTGATAGCATCTCACCAACTCTCTCATTTGCTCTCTTTACATTGCTTCACTACTCCCTTAACCTCTCTTTTTCTCTCCATATACTCCTCCCTCCTTGCATCACTTCTACTTTGTAAAAACCTCTCATATGCTAACTTTTTCTCCATTACTCTTTTTACATCATCATTGCACCAATCGCTCTTCTTCCCTCCCACACCCACTTTCCTGTAACCACAAACTTCTACTGAACACTCTAACACTACATTATTAAACCTACCTCATACACCTTCGACCCCATTGCCCATCTACCCTCCAATAGCTGTTTATATCTTACCCTAACTGCCTCCTCTTTTAGTTTATAAACCTTCACCTCTCTCTTCCCTGATGCTTCTGTTCTCCTTGTATCCCATCTACCTTTTACTCTCAGTGTAGCTACAACTAAAAAGTGATCTGATATATCTGTGGCTCCTCTTTATACATGTACATCCTGAAGTCTACTCAACAGTCTTTTATCTACCAATACGTAGTCCAACAAACTACTGTCATTACGCCCTACATCATATCTTGTATACTTATTCATCCTCTTTTTCTTAAAATATGTATCACCTATAACCAAACCCCTTTCTATACAAAGTTCAATCAAAGGGCCCCCATTATCATTTACACCTGGCACCCTAAACATACCTACCACACAATCTCTAAATGCTTCTCCTACTTAACATTTACGTCCCCTACCACAGTTATTCTCTCACTTGGTTCAAAAGTTCCTACACACTCGCTTAACATCTCCCTAAATCTCTCTCCTCTAAACTCCTCTCTTCTCCAGGTGCATACACACTTATTATGACCCACTTTTCACATCCGACCCTTATTTTAATCCACATAAACATTGTACAAGAATTGTATACAATACCAACAAGACGAAAATTGAGACACATGTGCAACATCTGGATATCTTTATTGTAGACGTTTCGTCATCGAGTGGCTTTATCATTACAGATTCTAGGACATAATTTTAAGACAGAACTATATGCAAAAGATGAGGTAATCAGTCCCTCAGCCTTGGAGTTTGTGTGAAGAGCATCGTAGTCGTGGTGATTCTGGAGCACAGGTAAGGAGGCTGGCGCTTATACACTAACGTCAGATGGAAAGGGACTGGCAGCAGACGAGGGCATAGTCACTGGTAGGCATAATTGCCCAGTGGAAGTAGGTCATACCCAAAGGGATGGGTAAGTTGAAGTTGTAGTTGTAGTAGCCGTGAAGGTCATGTAGATGTCCTCTGAACCAAGATTCCAGCAGAGAAGCCAACTGTTGCTAGGAAAACTCTTGACTTCCAGGAGAGAAGCCAACTGTTGCTAGGGAGGCTCTTGACTTCCAGGAGAGAAGCCAACTGTTGCTAGGAAGGCTCTTGACTTCCAGGAGAGAAGCCAACTGTTGCTAGGAAGGCTCTTGACTTCCAGGAGAGAAGCCAACTGTTGCTAGGAAAACTCTTGACTTCCAGGAGAGAAGCCAACTGTTGCTAGGGAGGCTCTTGACTTCCAGGAGAGAAGCCAACTGTTGCTAGGGAGGCTCTTGACTTCCAGGAGAGAAGCCAACTGTTGCTAGGAAGGCTCTTGACTTCCAGCAGAGAAGCCAACTGTTGCTAGGAAAACTCTTGACTTCCAGGAGAGAAGCCAACTGTTGCTAGGAAGGCTCTTGACTTCCAGGAGAGAAGCCAACTGTTGCTAGGAAGGCTCGCTGTGCAACACCTTGCACACACAATCGACGACAGGCAATTTTGTCGGCGTAGTTCCCAGATCATCTTGCAGGAGGCGTCAGCTACCTCGGGGGAATCCCACTGCCACTACACTAACAACACACCCACACTACCCACTTCTTCTTAATTCACACGTATTTATAAAAAAAAAATAAAAAAAGTCAACCTCTCAGTGTTTGCTGTAAGGCAGCCACTATATATACTTAACAAATCTTTAAAGCATTCACTATGCGTGTTAACCTCTAAAGATTGTCTTTCATTAATAAAGTATCTTATCTTTGTTAATAATATCGCATCTTATTAACAAGGATCATAGTATATTAAAAACCAATATACATTATACAGTATCGTAACATTAAAAAAAATATCACATTAAAACAATATATTATTTTAATAATATGTATAAAAAACAATACCATATATTTTAATACCAAAAACATATATACAAAATTCAGAGATACACAAAATAATCATGCACAAAAATTACCATCTGTATGATCCATTGTTATTACTATTAAAAACTGAATCCCAGCGCCAGCTGATGGTTATTTTGGACCAGTAGGCTGACTGGGAGATTCCATCCTCGCATACAGCTACTGGCAGGATTTAGTCTATACATACTCTCTCTCTCTCTCTCTCTCTCTCTATATATATATATATATATATATATATATATATATATATATATATATATATATATATATATATATATATATATATATATATATAGGCTTTATGGAATACTACTGAATAATAGAGTGTAGATAAATAGCTGATATTGGAGATTTTATAATATACCAGCATCACAAGATACTGATAAATATAAAGAGAAGGATATATGGTAAAGATATCTGAGATGTAACAGCCTCGTAGAGTGAAACAAACCTTGTGCTGTCATCATTAGCTTGTAATAACCTAAACGAAATGATAATTGTGAGGTACCTCCTTCCCCTTGCAAACGATAGATTACCATGTATAGCTTTTCCTAATTAGTATCCTACATTTCCGTGCAATATTTATATTGGTGGCTCTCTCTCTCATTCCTGTGATTGATGTTGAACTAGTGACTGTGGTGCAGGTATAATCTAACAGATGGATATAACCTCGTGTTAGGCGATTTTAAAAACTCCTCGTTAGGTTAAGGTGTCATATTGCCACCCTACTCCATTTTCTCTATTTATACAAACCTCTACCCAAGGTCTAAATTTCTTGCATATTTTCCCATGCGTGTTTTTTTTGTGTTACCATTTTGTCCTATGCACATGTCGATTTGACACTCGGCCTGTTGTATATGCGTGCGTACGTGCGTGCGTGCGTGCGTGCGTGCGCGTGTGCATGCGTGTGTGTGTGTGTGTGTGTGTGTGTGTGTGTGTGTGTGTGTGTGTGTGTGTGTGTGTGTGTGTGTGTGTGTGTGTGTGTTAGGTATCATTTTGTCCTAGGCACATGCAATAGTTATGTAATCAGTGCGCACTCCTCGACGCGATTCACAGGCTACTAACCCGCGACGATGGAATTCTTGTTCCAGGAAGCTTTATCATCCTCAGATACCACAGTAAAACCGCCGTCTGACCTTCACTGCATGTATCCTGCCTCCATGATAGACTTCCACAGAAGCCTCTCTCTTAGAAATGATGTAGTATCTGGTTGACCCTAAAGTACATATAAATGAACTTTCATCATCGAATGAAACACTAGTTAAGAAACACAGAACAACATATACCTGGGGCTAATAACTTGGTTGTGTGGAAGTCAAAATATGTTTTACCTGAGGCTACATTTAGTTGTTGGGCTGATAAACAGATAAAATAAAAAAAAGCTAGGAAGTCATAGTTGTGGTGCTGCTGCAGCACCACCACAACTATGACAGGAAACAATTTCGATAATAGCACGACGAGCATCTATTTTTACATCCCTTAAACTGTCTTTTTATGTTTTCTGTAGGTAGTATAAATTGCTAATACGACACTAATTTCCTTTAAACTTGTATGGGTCATCCAGTCCTGAATATGGGTAGTATAAAAGCAGATAATATGGAATAAATGATTTACCGTCCTAAATTGAGAAGCAGCTTCAGAGATGCTCCAACAGTGTTGGGCAGTGACGCAAGATCTGAGGTGATAGCCATGCTTCAGCCCCTCTCTCAGTGGTATTCGTAACCATTCGGCTAGCAACAGATGAGGGTGGTGGTGGCGGAGGCTGTGGTGGTGATGGTAGGGATGTTAGTAGCTGCGTTGATAGTGTTGGCGGTGGTTGATGGTGGAGCTTCAAGTGGTGTTGATAGGGTATTAATAATGATGATGGTGCTGGTAGAAATATTAGTGGTGATGATGGTGGTGGTGCTAGTGGTTGTAATGGTGGTGGTGGTTGTAGTGGTGGTGGTGGTGGTGCTGGTGGTTGTAGTGGTGGTGGTAGTTGTAGTGGTGGTGCTGGTGGTTGTAGTGGTGGTGGTAGTTGAACATCCTAGGTGAGCAGTGATAAGTTACAGCCTCTGGTACAAGTAAGGTGTGTGGAGGACAGGTCAGGGGAAAGCAGGTATAAATAAGACAGGTGTATGTGAAGGACAGATACCTGGCCAAGAGACATAAATAACCTATAGCAAGGACGGTTATGGGGCCAATGGGTGTAAAGTAGACGTAACGAGGGCAGATATTGAAGCTTTTGCATGTGATGTCGGCCATATTGGACGTTAAACTGCATTGACAAGCACGTCCACTCACCGAGTATACATATGTGAGATTTTTCTCATCTTTTTCAGCCTTGTGTTGTTGACTGACTAGGATAGTTCCTACTTGTGTTGTTAGCTGACTATAATAGTTACTACTTGTGTTGTTGGTTAACTATGATAATTGCTACTTGTGTTGTTGGTTAACTATGATAGTTACTACTTGTGTTGTTGGCTGACTATGGTAGTTGCTACTTGTGTTGGCTGACTATGACAGTTGTGTTGTTGGTTGGCTATGGTAGTTACTACTTGTGTTGCTGGCTGACTATGATAGTTACTTGTGTTGCTGGCTGACTATGATAGTTACTTGTGTTGTTGGCTATGATAGTTACTACTTGTGTTGTTGGTTGACTATGATAGTTACTACTTGTGTTGTTGCCTATGATAGTTACTACTTGTGTTGTTGCCTATGATAGTTACTACTTGTGTTGTTGCCTATGATAGTTACTACTTGTGTTGCTGGTTGTCTATGATAGTTACTACTTGCGTTCCTGGATGTAGTAATTGAGCAAGATGATAAGTCTGATGCAACATTCCACTGGTCTTCAAGGATTTTGAGGACGAAAATGAAGGCCTCTGCCGTGAGGTGGAAAAACTGGGAGCCAGCAGGAACACTGCCTTCTAAACAGGTCCCTTGACGCTTTTAAAGGACTCTTGATCCAGGGATTTGGATGAGTTATCCTTCCTTTCCTCAAATCAAACGATTATCCTTAATTTCCCCAGGCGCAGTACTAACACAGTGAGTTTATTGCTTCCCAATTAATTTAATAATGACTAGATGTATTATGGTCGCTGCGCTAGTCAAGAAAGATATCCCAGTATTTTATAACCCCAGTCCCTGTACCTCAATGCTCGCTATTGGAATAGTGCAGAGTGCGGCATAGGTTGATAATGCAGTTAAATGTTTGTCCTAAAGATTTAAGGAAAACAGAAGTCATTCACAAATCATCATATGGAAACTAACATCCAAATTTCAATAAAAATAGTAAATTATGACGTACACAGACCAGAGACCGGTATCTTAAACTACACACCCAGCCTGAGGTCACTTAGATGTTGTGCTATAATGTTATCAACATTATATGTTAAACATACTCACATGACACACAATTCATCACATGAAAAGTAATATTTAATTTACTCTAACTTCTCCCCCCCCCCCCAAAAAAAAAAAGTACATCGGGACTTACACAGGACAAAATCAATCTAAACTTTTCTCCAAGACTGACCATGAATAATGGTCCCATGAATCTTGCCCAAGATATATCAAACCATCTTGAAAATTTGAAGCCGATCAAATAAGGCGCTCCTAAGTAATTAATGAAAATTTGTGAGACAGCAAACAAAAATATGGCTGAGAATGTTCATTAAACTTAAAAAATGCCATAAAAACGTGAATTTTAATTTTTTTTTCAAGTCTACTTTTCTTATTTACATTATATTTAAGAGTAACTACAGTCCTGTAAGGAAAAGAAATATATGATTTTGATTTAAAAAAATCCAATTCGCAAAAATCCAATTTGCAAAAAAAAATATGGCTAACTGGCTCCCACAAAAATACTTTCAATTAAGATACACCAGCATTTAGGGTTTAAAGCCAATCAGAAGAGGCATTCTCTAGTTATGCCACTGGAAATAGTTTAATAAAACTGACAAAATGAACTTACATAGCTCAAAGTGAGCGACAGTGTTATAATAAAGCCCACCAGTGGCAGAAGTTTGAAGACGATCAGTCAAGGCAGTCTTCAGTATATGATCTCATTCCAATGATTTTATTTTTTTAACAATTTCAGTAAAATTTCAAATATGTAACCATTTAGACTAGCCTTATGGGGTTTCAACCTTATAGACTGAACCATCAAGAATATGTTGAAGTCAATCAGTAGAAGAATTCTGTATTAAATAAAAAATTAATATCACTAATTGTTCAATAAAACTGGCAAAGTGGGACTCGTGAAGCACGAGTTCAGGAAGCCACACCCGTGGTGAGAATTTGAAGCCGATCAGACGAGTCATTCTCCAGTTATGGCACAGACTCCAGTCATTCTAAGCTTTTTTTTTACTAGTTTACTAAATCAACGAATTTGCCAGCAAGGAAACAAAACTTAACAGGAACTATATTGACCCTATGATGTATCAGACATTAAACTGAAGCAGTTCAGAAGAGGTAAAATGAAATTTACTTAACGTGATTTAACGATTAAAATTTCACACTATATTACACATAAAATCGTCAACTCTGCACCGACACTGCTTAATTTCACTCTCATCTACACTGCTTAATTTCACTCTCATCTACACTGCTTAATTTCACTCTCATCTACACTGCTTAATTTCACTCTCATCTACACTGCTTAATTTCACTCTCATTTACACTGCTTAATTACACTCTCATTTATACTGCTGACTTTCACTCTTATGAATGTTTGAAGCTCCACCACTGAGGATTCTGGAAGTTATCTCAGCCATTCCAGGATGCTGGCAACGAGTTCAACAACCTTGGTCATAGGACACGTGAACATGCCAATTGTTCCAAGACTTTAGCTCTCGTTCCCATACACAAGTGTTGAAAATTTGAAGCCGATTGTATGAGGCGTTTTCGAGTTATAAGCAAAATAAAATCGAAAAGGTGCAGGAAGGAAAAAAAAAAAAAGGCAACTTCTTAAACGCCCCCCCCCTTCGGGAATAATAATAATAATAATAATAATAATAATAATAATAATAATAATAATAATAATAATAATAATAAAGTATATAATGAGTTATTACAGCATCATCAGTTGGTTTCAAGTGTATTAAGGCGGGTGATGCGTCAAACGGGTAAAGTTTGTCAGGCAACCGGACAAGTGTTTCCTGACGTGAGTCATATTATGACCCGCAGTTGGAGCTTCTGGTCATCTGACCGAGGACTTCTACCCCTTTAAAAATTAAGGTTATGGTTATAACCATATTTGATACGTCAACACCTTCACAACAAGTGTATAACTATTTACTGGGTAATTATTGGCGAAGTAACTATCATACTTTGTCAGACAATTAGTTATTCTCTGATAGTAAGTGTATGGCAAAACACTAGTGCAAATACACTAGTTACTCCAGCCAGGAAGAAGAGATGGTGAGGTGCAGCCCCGTGTACTGACACTGACAAAGGCTTTTTACCAAGGCTGTGGAGTCGGAGTTCGGTAAAATGTAATTAAAGGAGTGGGGGTCGTAGGTTTTATGTGCCGACTCTAGAGCCCGGCTTTTTACTCATCCTTAAACAAAGTACTGGAATCCAACAAGGTTTATAGTATGGTTTTCAAGCCTCATCTGTGTGCCGGGAGATACTGTTCAACCCCCGTAATAATACAAATCAAGACTTTTATTGTATGAGCTTATCAATATAAGTTGGCGGGGAGTGATCTTCAACATGGCAGACAAACGTATAGTCATAGGTAAATTTAACGTATACAGTGATCAAGACATTTATTAAGAAAACATTTCGGTGTGAGTGACTTCTCCAAGCTTAACAGTGAAGCTTTCCTTAATAAATGTCTTAATGCACAAGTGTCTTAACCTATTACAACTTGTCGGTGTTAGCCCAACACTTCCACTAAGTGTAAATAAAGTCTGCTGACTTAACTCAGGTGATTGCAAAAACGCAATTAGCAAAACAAGTATAATTAGGACACCTGTAAGAGAAGAACAAGTATAGCCCAACCAGGTATGATTAGGTGCGTGTGCACGTGTTACCATTTTGGCCTAGACACATGTCGATTAGACACTAGACCTGCTGTATATGCGTGCCTGTGTGTGTGTGTGTACTCACATAGTTGTGGGTGCAGGAGTCGATTCATAGCTCCTGGCCCCCCTCTTCACTGGCCGTTACTGGTTCACTCTTCCTTCTCCATGAGCTTTATCATACCTCTTCTTAAAGCTCTGTATGGATTCTTCCTCCACTTCCTGACATCTCTGTGACTGAAGAAATACTTCCTAATGTCCCTGTGATTCATTTGAGTCTTCGACTTCCAACTACGACCCCTCGTTGCTGTGTCCTATCTCTGGAACATCCTGTCTCTGTCCACTTTATCGATTCCTCTCAGTATTTTATATGTTGTTATCATATCCCCCTATCTCTCCTGTCTTCCAGTGTCGTCAAATTGATTTCCCTTAGCCTTTCCTGGTAGGACATACCCCTTAGCTCCGGGACTAGTCTTGTTGCAAACCTTTGCACTTTCTCTAGCTTCCTCACATGCTTGGCTAGGTGAGGGTTCCAAACTGGCGCTGCATACTCCAATATGGGCCTAACGTACACAGTGTACAGGGTCCTGAATGACTCCTTATTCACATGTCGGAATGCTGTTCTTAGGTTTGCCAGGCGCCCGTATGCTGCAGCAGTTATTTGGTTGATGTGCGCCTCAGGAGATATGCCCAGTGTTATACTCACCCCAAGAACCTCACTCAACTTTGAAGACTCTGGGCCCCCTAGATTGTAGTCCGTGTATGTTAGTTACCATTTTGTCCTAGGCACATGTCGATTAGACACTAGGCCTGTTGTATATGTGTGTGTGTGTGTGTGTGTGTGTGTGTGTGTGTGTGTGTGTGTGTGTGTGTGAGTGTGTGAGTGTGTGTGTGTGTGTGTGTGTGTGTGTGTGTGTTGATCGCTACTAGGTCACTCTCCCTGAGCCGTGAGCTTTATCGTACCTCTGCTTAAAGCTATGTATGGATCCTGCCTCCACTACATCGCTTCCCAAACTATTCCACTTACTGACTACTCTGTGGCTGAAGAAATACTTCCTAACATCCCTGTGATTCATCTGTGTCTTTAGCTTCCAACTGTGTCCCCTTGTTACTGTGTCCAATCTCTGGAACATCCTGTTTTTGTCCACCTTGTCAATTCCTCTCAGTATTTTGTATGTCGTTATCATGTCCCCCCTATCTCTCCTGTCCTCCAGTGTCGTCAGGTTGATTTCCCTTAACCTCTCCTCGTAGGACATACCTCTTAGCTCTGGGACTAGTCTTGTTGCAAACCTTTGCACTTTCTCTAGTTTCTTTACGTGCTTGGCTAGGTGTGGGTTCCAAACTGGTGCCGCATACTCCAATATGGGCCTAACGTATACGGTGTACAGGGTCCTGAACGATTCCTTATTAAGATGTCGGAATGCTGTTCTGAGGTTTGCTAGGCGCCCATATGCTGCAGCAGTTATTTGGTTGATGTGCGCTTCAGGAGATGTGCCTGGTGTTATACTCACCCCAAGATCTTTTTCCTTGAGTGAGGTTTGTAGTCTCTGACCCCCTAGACTGTACTCCGTCTGCGGCCTTCTTTGCCCTTCCCCAATCTTCATGACTTTGCACTTGGTGGGATTGAACTCCAGGAGCCAATTGCTGGACCAGTTCTGCAGCCTGTCCAGATCCCTTTGTAGTTCTGCCTGGTCTTCGATCGAGTGTATTCTTCTCATCAACTTCACGTCATCTGCAAACAGGGACACCTCAGAGTCTATTCCTTCCGTCATGTCGTTCACAAATACCAGAAACAGCACTGGTCCTAGGACTGACCCCTGCGGGACCCCGCTGGTCACAGGTGCCCACTCTGACACCTCGCCACGTACCATGACTCGCTGCTGTCTTCCTGACAAGTATTCCCTGATCCATTGTAGTGCCTTCCCTGTTATCCCTGCTTGGTCCTCCAGTTTTTGCACCAATCTCTTGTGTGGAACTGTGTCAAACGCCTTCTTGCAGTCCAAGAAAATGCAATCCACCCACCCCTCTCTCTCTTGTCTTACTGCTGTCACCATGTCATAGAACTCCAGTAGGTTTGTGACACAGGATTTCCCGTCCCTGAAACCATGCTGGCTGCTGTTGATGAGATCATTCCTTTCTAGGTGTTCCACCACTCTTCTCCTGATAATCTTCTCCATGATTTTGCATACTATACATGTCAGTGACACTGGTCTGTAGTTTAATGCTTCATGTCTGTCTCCTTTTTTAAAGATTGGGACTACATTTGCTGTCTTCCATGCCTCAGGCAATCTCCCTGTTTCGATAGATGTATTGAATATTGTTGTTAGGGGTACACATAGCGCCTCTGCTCCCTCTCTCAATACCCATGGGGAGATGTTATCTGGCCCCATTGCCTTTGAGGTATCTAGCTCACTCAGAAGCCTCTTCACTTCTTCCTCGGTTGTGTGCACTGTGTCCAGCACTTGGTGGTGTGCCCCACCTCTCCGTCTTTCTGGAGTCCCTTCTGTCTCCTCTGTGAACACTTCTTTGAATCTCTTGTTGAGTTCTTCACATACTTCCCGGTCATTTCCTGTTGTCTCTCCTCCTTCCTTCCTTAGCCTGATTACCTGGTCCTTGACTGTTGTTTTCCTCCTGATGTGGCTGTACAACAGTTTCGGGTCAGATTTGGCTTTCGCTGCTATGTCATTTTCATATTGTCTTTGGGCCTCCCTTCTTATCTGTGCATATTCATTTCTGGCTCTACGACTGTTCTCCTTATTCTCCTGGGTCCTTTGCCTTCTATATTTCTTCCATTCCCTAGCACACTTGGTTTTTTTTGTGTGTGTGTGTGTGTGTGTGTGTGTGTGTGTGTGTGTGTGTGTGTGTGTGTGTGTGTGTACTCACCTATTAGTGGTTGCAGGGGTCTATTGGTAATGCCCCTTATAGCTGGTGGGAAGCTGTTGAACAGTCTTGGGCCCCGGACATTTATTGTGTTCTCTTAGTTTACCAGTGGCGCCCCTACTTTTCACTAGGAGTATGTTGCATCGCCTGCCAAGTATTTTGATGTCGTAGGGAGTGATTTCTGTGTGCAGAATAATAACCAGTCCCTCCAAAATCTTCCACGTGTAGATTATGATACATCTCTCTCGCCTGCGCTTCAGTGAGTACAAGTTAAGTGCTTCCAGGCGTTCCCAGTAGTTAAGATGTTTGATGGAACTTATACGTGCAGTAAAGGTTCTCTGTACATTCTCTAGAACAAGTGATTTAAAAACGATCATCATTGGCTTGGCATCTCTTGTCTTGAATGTTCTCATTATCCATCCTATCAGTTTCCTCGCAGATGTGATAGTGGCATTGTTGTGGTCCTTGAAGGCGAGATCTTCGGACATTACCACTCCCAGGTCCTTCACATTGCTTTTCCGCTCTATTGTGTGATTGGAGTTTGTAGTATACTCAGTCCTAGTTATTATTTCCTCCAGTTTTCCATAACGGAGTAGTTGGAACTTGCCTTCAATGAACATCATATTGTTCTCTGTTGCCCATTGGAAAACTTGGTTTTATCTTCTTGAAGATTTGCTGTCCTCAATGGATGACACTCTCATGCAGATCCTAGTATCGTCTGCAAAGGATGATACAGTGCTATGGTTTACATCTCTGTCTATGTCTGATATGACGATGAGCAACAGGACAGGGGCAAGTACCGTACCTTGTGGAACAGAGCTCTTCACTATGGCAGCTTCCGATTTAACTCTGTTTACCACTACTCTTTGTGTTCGATTGGTCAGAAAGTTGAAGATCCATCTGCCTACTTTGCCAGTTATCCCTTTAGCACGCATTTTGTATGCTATTACACCATGGTCGCACTTGTCAAAGGCTTTTGCAAAATCTGTGTATAATACATCTGCATTCTGTTTAATTTCCAGTGCATCTGAGACTATATCATAGTGGTACAATAGTTGCGAGAGGCAGGAGCGACCTGCTCTGAAACCATGTTGCCCTGAATTGTGCAATTTTTGGGACTCCAAGTGGTTTGCTATCCTGCTTCTTAGAACTCTTTCAAAGATTTTTATGATGTGGGAGGTTAAAGCTATTGGTTTATAGTTCTTAGATATTACTTTGCTGCCACCTTTATGGAGTGGGGCTATAACCGTTGTTTTCAGTGACTCTGGAATCTCACTTGTGTCTATGCTCCTTCTCCATAGCATACCTAGGGACCCTGAGAGGGGTTTCTTGCAGTTCTTAATGAACACAGAGTTCCACGAGTCTGGGTCTGGTGCTGAGTGTATGGGCATGTCGTCGATTACCTTCTCAAAGTCTTGTGGAGTTAGGATTATGTCAGAAATCTGGCATACAGTGGCAGGGTTTTGAGGCTCATTCATGAAAAAATTGTTTGGATTATCTATCTTTAGATTGATTAGTGGCTCGATGAACACAGAATCATGGAAATAAATGGTATAAAATACCGACACAATGGAAATATAAACACATATGCAGTATAATGTGATCCTTTATTGACAACGTTTCGCCCACACAGTGGGCTTTTTCAAGTCACAAACAGATCTGAATGTGACCTGAAAAAGCCCACTGTGTGGGCGAAACGTTGTCAATAAAGGGTCACATTATACTGCATATGTGTTTATATTTCCAACACAGGGTCATACTGAGATTTCAGTATCTCACTGATTTCTTTGTTGTCATCAGTGTAGGATCCGTCTTGTCTGAGCAAGGGCCCTATACTATAAGTAGTTTTTGCCCTGTTTTTGGCATATGACAAGAAATATTTCAAATTTATTTCAATTTCACTAATTGCATTTAGCTCGTCTTGTCTCTCCTGGACCCTGTATGAGTCTTTAATTTAGCTCAGCATGGGTCTGGCGTACACGGTATACAGTGTCGTGAATGACTCTTTACGAAAAGCTATTTCAGATGTACCAGACGTTCATTTGATGCAACAGTTATTTAGGTGATGTGCGCCTCAGGGGATGTGTTCAGTATGATGCTCACCCTAAGGTCCTCCTTGAGTGAGGTTTGCAGCCTTTGTCTCCGTTGCCTGTGTGTGTGTGTGTGTGTGTGTGTGTGTGTGTGTGTGTGTGTGTGTGTGTGTGTGTGTGTGTGTGTGTGTGTGTACTCGCCTAGTTGTGGTTGCAGGGGTCAATTCATAGCTCCTGCCCCCGCCTCTTCACTGGCCGCTATTGGGTCACTCTCCCTGCACCGTGAGCTTTATCATACCTCTGATGATAAATTAGACACATTTGCAACTCTTGGGTATCTTTATTGAGGAAACGTTTCGCCACACAGTCGCTTCATCAGTCCATACAAAGGAGAATCTTGAAGAACAGTTGGAGAATGAGGTAATCAGTCCCTCAACCTTGAGTCGATGTGATCAGTCCATCAATCTTGATGGACTGATCATATCGACTCAAGGTTGAGGGACTGATTACCTCATTCTCCTCCTGTTCTTCAAGATTCTCCTTTGTATGGACTGATGAAGCCACTGTGTGGCGAAACGTTTCCTCAATAAAGATACCCAAGAGTTGCAAATGTGTCTAATTTATCAACATGTCGGTTCTCTGAACCATTCATCTACAAATCATACCTCTGCTTAAAGCTATGAATGGATTCTGTCTCCACTACATCGCTTCCCAAACTATTCCACTTCCTGACTACTCTGTGACTGAAGAAATACTTCATAACATCTCTGTAATTCATCTGTGTCTTCAATTCCAACCGTGTCCCCTTGTTGCTGTGTACCATGTATGTGTGTGTGTGTGTGTGTGTGTGTGTGTGTGTGTGTGTACTCACCTAATTGTACTCACCTAATTGTGGTTGCAGGGGTCGAGACTCAGCTCCTGGCCCCGCCTCTTCACTGATCGCTACTGGATCCTCTCTCTCTCTGCTTCCTGAGCTTTTTCATACCTCTTCTTAAAACTATGTATGGTTCCTGCCTCCACTACTTCACTTGCTAGGCTATTCCACTTGCTGACAACTCTATGACTGAAGAAATACTTCCTAACGTCCCTGTGACAGGTCTGAGTCTTCAGCTTCCAGTTGTGACCCCTTGTCCCTGTGTCCCCTCTCTGGAACATCCTATCTCTGTCCACCTTGTCTATTCCCCGCAGTATCTTGTATGTCGTTATCATGTCTCCCCTGACCCTTCTGTCCTCCAGTGTCGTCAGTCCGATTTCCCTTAACCTTTCCTCGTACGACATTCCCTTGAGCTCTGGGACTAGCCTTGTTGCAAACCTTTGTACTTTCTCTAACTTCTTGACGTGCTTGACCAGGTGTGGGTTCCAGACTGGTGCTGCATACTCCAGTATGGGCCTAACATACACAGTGTACAGTGTCTTGAACGATTCCTTATTAAGGTATCGGAACGCTATTCTCAGGTTTGCCAGGCGCCCGTATGCTGCAGCGGTTATTTGGTTGATGTGTGCCTCCGGTGATGTGCTCGGTGTTATGGTCACCCCAAGGTCTTTCTCCCTGAGTGAGGTCTGTAGTCTTTGTCCACCTAGCCTATACTCTGTCTGCGGTCTTCTTTGCCCCTCCCCAATCTTCATGACTTTGCATTTGGCTGGATTGAATTCGAGAAGCCAGTTACTGGACCACATGTCCAGCCTCTCCAGGTCTCTTTGCAGTCCTGCCTCATCCTCGTCCGATTTAATTCTTCTCATCAACTTCACGTCATCTGCGAACAGGGACACTTCAGAGTCTATTCCTTCCATCATGTCGTTCACATATATCAAAAATAGCACTGGTCCTAGAACTGACCCCTGTGGGACCCCGCTCGTAACAGGCGCCCACTGTGATACCTCTTCACGTACCATGACTCGTTGCTGCCTCCCTGTCAGGTATTCCCTTATCCATTGCAGTGCCCTTCCTTTTACGTGTGCCTGATCCTCCAGCTTCTGCACTAATCTCTTGTGGGGAACTGTGTCAAAGGCCTTCCTGCAGTCTAGGAAAACGCAATCTACCCAACCCTCTCTCTCGTGTTTTACTTCTGTTACCTTGTCATAAAACTCCAGGAGGTTTGTGATACAAGATTTGCCTTCCATGAACCCATGCTGGTTTTCATTTATAATCTTGTTCCTTTCCAGGTGTTCGACCACTCTCCTCCTGATAATCTTCTCCATGACTTTGCACACAATACATGTCAGAGACACAGGTCTGTAGTTTAGTGCCTCGTTTCTGTTTCCTTTCTTAAATATGGGGACTACATTAGCTGTCTTCCATTTCTCAGGTAGTTGCCCAGTTTCAAGGGATGTGTTGAAGATTGTGGTTAGAGGCACACACAGCATCTCTGCTCCTTCTCTAAGGACCCATGGGGAGATGTCCGGTCCCATCGCCTTTGAGGTGTCAAGGTCACTTAAGAGCTTCTTCACCTCCTCCTCAGTTGTTCGTATGTCATCCAGCACTTGTTGGTATATTCCCTCTTGATGTTCCCTTCTGTTCTGTCTTCCCACAGCCCTTCCTGTCTCTACTGTAAAAACTTCCTTAAATCTCCTGTTCAGCTCCTCACATACCTCCTGATCATTTCTTGTGAGTTCTCCACCTTCTGTCCTTAATCTGATCACCTGGTCTTTGACTGTTGTCTTCCTCCTGATGTGGCTATATAACAGTTTCGGGTCAGTCTTGATTCTCGATGCTATGTCATTTTCATACTGTCGCTGGGCCTCCCTCCTTACCTGTGCGTACTCATTCCTGGCTCTGCGACTGATCTCCCTATTTTCGTGTGTTCTCTGCCTTCTGTACTTTTTCCATTCTCTATTGCACTTTGTTTTTGCCTCCTTACACCGTCGGGTGAACCAGGGGCTTGTTCTGGTCTTCCCGTTGTTACTGTTGCCCTTGGGAATGAACCTTTCCACTGCCTCCTTGCATTTTGTTGCTACATATTCCATCATTTCATTTACTGGCTTTCCTGCCAGTTCTGTCCCACTGGACCTCCCGCAGGAAGTTCTTCAACCCTATGTAGTCCCCTCTTTTATAGTCAGGTTTTTCCCATTCTACTCCTGTTATTCTCTCCACTTGCAGCTCTACTATGTATTCAAAGCACAGAACCACGTGGTCGCTAGCTCCTAGGGGACTCTCATACTTGATGTCCTCAATGTCTGAGCTGCCCAGGGTGAACACAAGGTCCAATCTTGCTGGTTCATCCTCCCCTCTCACTCTGGTAGTGTCCTTAACATGTTGGTGCATGAGGTTTTCCAGCACCACGTCCAACATCCTGGCTCTCCATGTTTCGGGACCCCCATGTGGCTCCAGGTTTTCCCAGTCAATCTCCCTGTGGTTGAAATCCCCCATAACCAGCAACTTTGCTCTGCTGGAGTGAGCTCTTCTTGCCACCTCTGCAAGTGTGTCCACCATTGCTCTGTTGCTCTCTTCATATTCCTAGGTTGCAAGGGTCGAGTCATAGCTCCTGACCCCGCCAGGAGCTGTACTCACCTAGTTGTACTCACCTAGTTGAGGTTGCAGGGGTCGAGTCCGAGCTCCTGGCCCCGCCTCTTCACTGATCGCTACTAGGTCACTCTCCCTGAGCCGTGAGCTTTATCATACCTCTGCTTAAAGCTATGTATGGATCCTGCCTCCACTACATCGCTTCCCAAACTATTCCACTTACTGACTACTCTGTGGCTGAAGAAATACTTCCTAACATCCCTGTGATTCATCTGTGTCTTCAGCTTCCAACTGTGTCCCCTTGTTACTGTGTCCAATCTCTGGAACATCCTGTCTTTGTCCACCTTGTCAATTCCTCTCAGTATTTTGTATGTCGTTATCATGTCCCCCCTATCTCTCCTGTCCTCCAGTGTCGTCAGGTTGATTTCCCTTAACCTCTCCTCGTAGGACATACCTCTTAGCTCTGGGACTAGTCTTGTTGCAAACCTTTGCACTTTCTCTAGTTTCTTCACGTGCTTGGCTAGGTGTGTGTGTATGTGTGTACTCACCTATTTGTGGTTGCAGGGGTCGAGTCATAGTCATAGTGTGTGTGTGTGTGTGTGTGTGTGTAGGAGGAGGGGGGAAGGGTGTAAGAGTTTGTGTTGGGAGGGTAGAAAGAGGCAGAATTAAGCACGTTAAATGCACAGCGACTAGCTGGCAATTTATGTGTGTGTGTGTACTCACCTATTTGTGGTCGCAGGGATCGAGTCGCAGCTCCTCGTGTGTGATAAGATTTTCTTCGGATTTTTAACCCCGGAGGGTTAGCCACCCAGGATACCCCAAGAAAGTCAGTGCGTCATCGAGGACTGTCTAACTTATTTGCATTGTGGTCCTCAATCTTGTTCCCCAGGATGCGACCCACATCAGTCGACTAACACCCAGGTACCTATTTGCTGCTAGGTGAACATGACAACAGGTGTAAGGAAACACGACGAAATGTTTCCACCCTGCCGGGAATCGAACCCGGCCCTCCGTGTGTCCTGGGGCACTCGTGTGTGTGTGTGTGTGTGTGTGTGTGTGGATGGGGAAAGGGGGGTGCTGGTGGCTGCCTGGTCTCTGTTACCACCTGGGAAGCTGTACCATCTCTACACCATCAGCGCCTCTCATCTCGTCTTATACACACGCCTCGTATGAAATGTGACCGCCATTCCCTAGCCGCGACCTCAACAAGACCTAAATCAAGAGTAGGAAACTGTAAGGTCCATAAAGAGGGTCGGTGGTGACGCTCACTTGAATCTCGGCCAGCTGGCTAACCCAGGCTAAACTCTTCCCTTTGCCATCCCAGCACAAAGCTGCCATCAGCATACCAAGGCCTACCTGGGTAAACTCGCCCCTCTGGCAGCCCAGCACAGAGCCGCCACCCGCATCCGCGCTCCTGTTGCCAAGCCCCGATATCAAGACATGAATAATTGATAACATATTTCCACCATGCAGACCGCACCTCCAGGCCCAGGTGCTGTACTGCATGACCCGTAACCTAAACTTCACCTCATCCGCCTACACCCAGTAAGCAACAGTAATTACTGTCATTTTCCACACACACACACACACGCACACACACACACACACACACACACACACACACACACACACACACACACACACACACACACACACACACACACACACACACACACACACACACACACACACACACACACACACACACACACACACACACACACACACACACACACACCCGGTGGCCTGGTGGCTAAAGCTCCCGCTTCACACACGGAGGGCCCGGGTTCGATTCCCGGCGGGTGGAAACATTCCGACACGTTTCCTTACACCTGTTGTCCTGTTCACCTAGCAGCAAATAGGTACCTGGGTGTTAGTCGACTGGTGTGGGTCGCATCCTGGGGGACAAGATTAAGGACCCCAATGGAAATAAGTTAGACAGTCCTCGATGACGCACTGACTTTCTTGGGTTATCCTGGGTGGATAACCCTCCGGGGTTAAAAATCCGAACGAAATCCTATCCTATCCTATCCACACACACAAGCCTGGTCCAGCAACTGGCTCCTTGAATGTAACTCCGCCAAATGCAAAGTCATAAGAGATCGGGGAAGGGCAAAGAAGACCGCAGACAGAGTATAGTGTAGGTGGCCAAAGACTGCAAACCTTACTCAAGGAAAAAGAATTTGAGGTGAGTATAATACCGAGCACATCTCCTGAGGCGCACATCAATCAGATAACTGCTGCAGCATACGGGCGTCTGGCAAAGCTAAGAATAGCGTTCCGGTACCTCAGTCAGGAATCGTTCAAGACCCTGTACAACATATACGTCAGGCCCATACTGGAGTATGCAGCACCAGTTTGGAATCCACACCTGGTCAAGCACGTCAAGAAATTAGAGAAAGGTTTGCAACAAGAATAGTTACAGAGCTATGGGGAAATCTGCCTGACGACAGTGGAGGACAGGAGGGTCAGGGGAGACATTATAACATGTAAATACTGCGAGGAATTGACAAAGTGGACAAAGACAGGATGTTCCAGAGATGTGACACAGAAACAAGGGGTCACAATTGGAAGTTGAAGACTCAGATGAGTCAAAGGGATGTTAGGAATTATTTCTTCAGTCACAGAGTTGTCATGAAGTGGAATAGCCTAGAAAGTGACGTAGTGGAGGCAGGAACCATACGTAGTTTTAAGACGAGGTTTGATAAAGCTCATGGAGCAAGGAGAGAGAGGACCTAGTAGCAATCAGTGAAGAGGCGGGGCCAGGAGCTATGAATCGATCCCTGCAACCACAAATAGGTGAGTACACACATACATACACACACACAGGTGTACACACACACAGGTACACAAACACATACACAGGTATACACACACACACACACACACACACACACACACACACACACACACACACACACACACACACACAAAGGCTGGTGCGGCCCCTGACAACAAGCAACAAAGACAAGGCTCCTTCACCTTCACCAATGACTGAGATGACAACATCAAGCCGTTATCACAAAGACTTTTGATGTGATTGGTGCTTGAGCACCCAGGGTACGGAGAGACCTTCAACACTCCCCCCTTACCAAGACCCCCACCCCCAACACACCAAGACCCTACCCCCACACACCAAGACCCACACACTATCCCAGGATCTACTATTCGAACCCCTTCCCATTCCAGCACCCCCCCCCCCAAGCCATTACCAACCCACCAACCCCCAACAAATATCCCCCTACCCACCCAACCACCCCCACCGACGTGAGCCGCCAACCAAGTGCCACCCCATCTCAGCAAAGCAACCCATCCCCCACCCCCATAACTGACTAATGCTTTACATCCGCGATCCACTGTGCCACCACCACTATCACCAGTGCCATACTGTACCACCACCACTGCCACACTGTACCACCACTACAACCACCAGTGCCACACTGTACCATCAGTGCCTCGCTGAACTACCAGCCCTACCACCAGTGCCACACTGTACCACCAACAGTGCCACAGTGTCACAATGTACTACCACTACCACCACTGCCACAGTGTACCATCACCACTACTACCATCAGTACCATACTGCACCACCACTACCATCAGTGCCACACTGCACTACCACCATTACCATCAGTGCCACACTGCACCACCACCATTACCATCAGTGTCACACTAGACCGCCACTACCACTAGTGCCACACTGTACCACTACTACCATCAGTGCCATACTGCACCACCACCACTATCATCAGTGCCATACTGCACCATCACTGCAACACTGCACCATCATTGTAACACTGCACCACCACTGCTACCAGTGCCACACTGCACCACCAGTGGCACACTGCACCACCACTACCACCAGTGCCACACTGCACCACCACTACCACCAGTGACACATTGTACCACCACCACCACTATCAGTGCCATACTGAACCACCACCACTACCACCAGTGCCACACTGCACCACCACTACCACCAGTGCCACAGTGTACCACCACAACCACTACTACTGCTATCAGTGACACACAAGCATTACCAACAGTGCCACACTGTACAACCACTACTACTGCGACTACTACCAGTGACACACCAGCATTACCACCAGTGCCACATTGCACCACGACCATCAGTGGGCTGGTGGGCGGTCATGGAAGCAGAAGCACCATCATGAGTGCCACTGGTGCCAATCAGCAGATAAGCCGCCACCTGCACACTGCCATCACTCAACACACACAAACATAAAAACACAAACCAAAACGAAACACCGTGTTCTGTCACCCTCTCTTCAACCATATACCACCTTCAGACAACCATATACCACCTTCAGACAACCATATACCACCTTCAGACAACCATATACCACCTTCAGACAACCATATACCACCTTCAGACAACCATACATCACCTTCAGACAACCATATACCACCTTCAGACAACCATATACCACCTTCAGACAACCATATACCACAGACAACCATATACCACCTTCAGACAACCATATACCACCTTCAGACAACCATACATCACCTTCAGACAACCATATACCACCTTCAGACAACCATATACCACCTTCAGACAACCATATACCACAGACAACCATATACCACCTTCAGACAACCATATACCACCTTCAGACAACCATACATCATCTTCAGACAACCATATACCACCTTCAGACAACCATATACCACCTTCAGACAACCATATACCACCTCAGACAACCATATACCACCTTCAGACAACCATATACCACCTTCAGACAACCATACATCATCTTCAGACAACCATATACCACCTTCAGACAACCATATACCACCTTCAGACAACCATATACCACCTTCAGACAACCATATACCACCTTCAGACAACCATATACCACCTTCAGACAACCATATACCACCTTCAGACAACCATATACCACCTTCAGACAACCATATACCACAGACAACCATATACCACCTTCAGACAACCATATACCACCTTCAGACAACCATATACCACCTTCAGACAACCATATACCACCTCAGACAACCATATACCACCTTCAGACAACCATATACCACCTTCAGACAACCATATACCACCTTCAGACAACCATATACCACAGACAACCATATACCACCTCAGACAACCATATACCACCTTCAGACAACCATATACCACCTTCAGACAACCATACATTCCCTTCATACAACCATAAACCTCCTTCATACAACCATACATCACCTTTGATATATATTTTTGATGAGTTTCGAGAGTCTTTCTACTCCCAGAGCCCGGCCATGGACCAGGCTCGTCTGGTGCTAGCCTGGTCAATCAGGCTGTTGCTGCTGGAGGCCAGCTGCCCCAAATATCCATCACAGCCTGGTTGATCTGCCACCTATATACCTGGAGTATACCTGGAGAGGGTTTCGGGGGTTAACGCCCCCGCGGCCCTGTCTGAGACCGGACTGCGCTATTACACCGTGGTCACACTTGTCGAGGGTTTTGCAAAGTCTGTGTATACTACATCTGCATTCTGTTTATCCTCTATAGCATCCAGGACCTTGTCATAGTGGTCCAGTAACTGGGACAGGCAGGAGCGACCTGCTCTAAACCCGTGTTGCCCTGGGTTGTTATTGATGAGTATCTAGATGGTTGGTGATCTTGCTTCTTGGAACCCTTTCAAAGATTTTTATGATATGGGATGTTAGTGCTATCGGTCTGTAATTCTTTGCAATTGCTTTACTGCCACCTTTGTAGAGTGGGGATATGTCTGTTTTTAGTGAGTGTGGGATGACCCCTGTGACCATGCTTCCTCTCCATAGAATGCTGAAGGCATGTGACAGGGGCTTCTTGCAATTCTTGATGAACACGAAGTTCCATGAGTCTGGGCCTGGGGCAGAGTGCATGGGCATGTAATTTATTTTTGAGATGAACAAATTTTGGGTCTCGTTCAAAAAGAATTCATCTAGACCGTCGACCCTTAGGGTAACGGCTCGCTGAACACTGAGCCATACTTGGACTTTAGTATCTCACTCATTTCTTTGCTGTCATCTGTGTATGTCCCATCTTGCCTAAGCAGGGACCAATATTGGATATTTTTCCCTTAGAACTGGCATAAGAGAAGAAGTATTTTGTTTTCGTTTTTTTTCCATTTCCTTTATGGCTTTAAGTTCTTCCTGAGATTCTTGTCTCCTGTAAGATTCCTTAAGCTTAAGTTTGATATTTGCTATTTCACTGACCAGTGCCTCCCTTCGTATTTCAGATATACCGGCCCCTTTCAGCAGTTCTGTGATTCTTTGCCTTCATCTGAATAGGGAGCATCTCTCTCTCTTTCTAGGTTACATCTTCTCTTTCTTTTTCTTAATGGAATGAACCACGGAGTTAATTTTTTCTAGGCAAAGGTTCAGATCCATGTTGTTTAGGATATCTTCTCGGCTTCTTTCATTTAGGACATGGCTGACTTGTTCCCATTGTATGTTTTTATTATTGAAGTTGAATTTTGTGAAGACACCCTTATGACTGATCACATTTTGCTGGTCAGGAGCCCTGTGCATACATGTCATAACCTCTATTATGTTGTGATCTGAGTGTATTGTCTTTGATAGGTTATATTACGTATCAAATAGTCGTTGTTAGTGAAGATAAGAACCAGTCTTGTAGGCTCTGAATTTTTGCTGGTTTAAGGTGAATTTGGTGCCGAGATTTAATAGTTCGTGTGTGTGTGAATTTTCATCTGAGCTGCCTCCTGGGGTGATCTCTGCTAAAATATTATTTGCTACACTCCTCCATTTTAGGTGTCTCAAGTTGAAATCTCCTAGTAGCAAGATGTTTGGGGCAGGAGTTGGGAGATTTTCCAGACAGTGGTCAATTTTCAAAATGCTGGGAAGTTGCATCTGGAGGCTTGCATACAGCCACAATGACAAGGTTTTGGTATTCAATCTTTACTGACAAAACTTCAATGACATCATTTGAGGTGTTTAGTAGTTCTGAGCAAATGAGTGACTCTGTGACATACAGGCCAGCCCCCCTTGTTGCCTGTTTAGTCTCTTCATCTGAATAGGTTATAACCTGGGATCCATATTTCACTGTTAAAATGATCCTTTATGTGGGTCTCTGTGAAAGATGCAAACACTGCATTTGACTCCATGGGCAGTCCCTTGATGTAAGTAATTTTGTTTGTTGATGGCTTTAGACCCTGTATGTTTGCAAATACAAGTGTTATATTGATGGAATTTAGGGGGGTTTTATTTGTCAGCATAGTTGCTGATCCCCTTATATGTGTTATATAGACTAGCTGAGTATCATAGTACCATCCATGTGTTTATATAGAAGATCCCTTAGGCCTGTGACTGTATGACGTTACGGGATGCTCCATGAGTGAGCGGGACAGGCTACCTCATCCTCACTCGACGGATTGCCATAGACAGGCGAGCAGGGCAGGCCTGGCTCCCACCTCTCATCCACAGTCTGACAATATATAGTGTTACCATCCAACAAGGGGTTTACCTTCAACCCTCGTATCTCCTACCGAACCCCACACGACATATTTGCTGGCTCTAATATCTGCTGTTCTGGAGTGAAGGCTAATGACTGTGCCTCTGCTCTAGAAGTGGCACTAAAAAACCTCTTCTGGAGAGGTTATAGCTCCCTTCTTTTGTTTCTCATAGTCTGACTGGTCTGTGTCTTCTTGTCCCCTTTAGATGATGTGCCTGGCAGTATATGTTGCAGGATTTCCTTAAATGGAGTGACGAGTGACACATTTCGGGGTGAAATAAGTTACAGGAAAGGGGATTGCACCCTCCTGTTGTCATGAGGGTGCAGAATTTTTTGGGATGGTCAAAGGTGCATGTCCGACCTGTTTTATCAGATATACCATGCCTGCAGATACCCAAGGCATAGAATTTGCATAGATTGCAATTTTGTTTGCTAGAATTTTTTGTGGCTGTGTTCGCTGCTGGTGCATTTTTTTCTGTTTCCCCTCTACCTACCGCCCGTGTATGGACATCAGTGCTTCCATCAGTGTTTACTGGTAACGTGTCAATACTCTTCCCTGAGGCATCATCCACTTTAGTTCCATCTCCAGCAGTATCCCTATTTTGTACCTCTCTAAACTGAATAATGTTGTCTTTACCTGTTTCATCACCAGAGCCACTATCTCCATATGGTGCACTGCCCTCCAGGGCAAAACTAGCACCCTCTGGAGCACTGTCTTCTAAGACAGCCCCGTCCAACCCACCCATTTTATTTTCCAAGCTGTCATACCAGGCTGACATGTCTTTCAAGAAGGATATTTTATTGGTGTTCTTGTCTTGTAATATAGATGTGATTTCCTCATACAGGTGTATCTCGTTCGGGCAGACCCAAAAACATTTCTCTGATTTTATATCAAAAGTGGTCACTGGTTTAAAGTTCCTGCATTACCCATGGGACCATTTACCACAGATTGCATGCAATCCAGACATGACTTCATCTGTTACCCTTTCTGCAGACTACACAGATTTTCATGGTGGTGGTCATTTACAACACCTTACAACCTCCTAACTAGCTAGTTTATAACTACTAAAAGTATTTAGTTGTTAGTGTTTAACTTCTTCTGGATAGGCTGGCTAGGATAGGCTTATTATATAAAAGATTATATTTGTGTGTGTATATATATATGTATATATATATATATATATATATATATATATATATATATATATATATATATATATATATATATATATATATATATATATATATATATATTTCAACAAACCGGCCGTATCCCGAGGCAGGGTGGCCCAAAAAGAAAAACAAAAGTTTCTCCTTTTACATTTAGTAATATATACAGGAGAAGGGGTTACTAGCCCCTTGCTCCCGGCATTTTAGTCGCCTCTTACAACACGCATGGCTTACGAAGGAAGAATTCTGTTCCACTTCCCCATGGAGGAAAGAGGAAATAAACAAGAACAGGAACTAGTAAGAAAATAGAAGAAAACCCAAAGGGGTGTGTATATATGTGCTTGTACATGTATTTGTAGTGTGACCTAAGTGTAAGTAGAAGCAGCAAGACGTACCTGAAGCCTTGCATGTTTATGAGACAGACAAATGGACACCAGCAATCCTACCATCATGTAAAACAATTACAGGCTTTCGTTTACACTCACTTGGCAGGACGGTAGTACCTCCCTGGGCGATTGCTGTCTACCAGCCTACTACCTAGATAGATAAATAGATAGTGGTACCCCGAGTTTCGTACAGTTCCCAACTCAAACAATTATGTAAGTGTATTATTGTAAGTGCTTCTGTAAGTGTATTTTTGGGGGTCTGAAACGGACTAATCTAATTATCATTATTCCTTATGGGAACACATTCATTCAGTAACGGCACTCGAACAGCATTCTGGAATGAATTATGGCTGAAACTCGAGGTACCACTGTATACATGTGTGTGTGTGTGTGTGTGTGTTTACCTGTGTGTATATATATATATATACACACACACACACACACACACAGGTAAACACACACACACACACACACAGGTAAACACACACACACACACACACACACACACACACACACACACACACACACACACACACACACACATATATATATATATATATATATATATATATATATATATATATATATATATATTATTATTATTATTATTATTATTATTATTAACACAACGGCTGATTCCCACCCGGGCAGGGTGGCCCGAAAAAGAAAAACTTTCATCATCATTCACTCCGTCACTGTCTTGCCAGAGGGGTGCTTTACACTACAGTTATAAAACGGAGTGTAGACACTGTACTTCCCATCTCCAGGACTGCCGGTTTCCCTGAATCCCTTCATAAATGTTACTTTGCTCACACTCCAACAGCACGTCAAGTATTAAAAACCCTACGTCTCCATTCACTCCTATCGAATACGTTCACGCACGCTTGCTGGAAGTCCAAGGCCCTTGCACACAAAACCTCCTTTACCCCTACCTCCAACCTTTTCTAGGCCAACCCCTACCCCGCCTTCCCTCTACTACAGATTTATACACTCTCGAAGTCATTCTGCTTCATTCCATTCTCTCTACATGTCCGAACCACCTGAACAACCGCTCCTCGTCCCTCTGGATAATAGTTTTGGTAACCCCGCACCTTCTAATTTCCAAATTACGAATTCTCTGCATTATATTCACACCACACATTGCCCTCAGACATGACGTCTCCACTGCCTGACATCTCCAGCCTTCTCCTCGTTGCAACATTCATCACCCATGTTTCACACCCATACAAGAGTGATGGTACAACTATACTCTCATACATTCCCCTCTTTGCTTCCACGGACAAAGTTCTTTGTCACCACAGACTCCTAAGTGCACCACTCACCCTTTTCCCCTCATCAATTCTATGGTTCACTTCATCCTTCATAGACCCATCTGCTGACACGTCCACTCCCAAATATCTGAATACATTCACCTCCTCCATATTCTCTCAATCCAATCTGATATCCAATCTTTCATCACCTAATCTTTTTATCATCACATTACTCTTTCCTATATCCATTTTTAATTTTCTTCTTTTACATACCATACCAAATTCATCCACCAACCTCTACAACTTCTCTTCAAAATCTCCCAATAGCACAGTGTCATCAGCAAAGAGCAACTGTGACAACTCCCACTTGGTGTTTGATTCTTTATCTTTTAACTCCACACCTCTTGCCAAGAACTTCGCATTCACTTCTCTTACAACCCCATCTATAAATATATTGAACAACCACGGTGACATCACACATCCTTGTCTAAGGCCTACTTTTACTGGGAAATAATCTACCTCTCTCCTACATATTCTAGCCTGAGCCTCACCATCCTCGTAAAAACTCTTCACTGCTTTCAGTAACCTACCTCCTATTCCATACGCCTGCAACATCTCCCACATTGCCCCCCTATCCACCCTGTCATGCCTTTTCCAAATCCATAAATGCCAGAAAAACCTCTTTAGCCTTATCTAAACATTGTTCACCTATAAGTTTCCCTGTAAACACTTGGTCTACACACCCCCTACCTTTCCTAAAGCCTCCTTGTTCATCTGCTATCCTACTCTCCGTCTTACTTTTAATTCTTTCAATAACAACTCTACCAGGTATACTCAACAGACTTATTCCCCTATAATTTTTGCACTCTCTTTTGTCCCCTTTGCCTTTATACAGAGGAACTATACACGCTCTTTGTCAATCCCTAGGTACCTTACCCAAATCCATACATTTATTAAAATATAGCACCAACCACTCCAAAACTATATTCCCACCTGCTTTTCACATTTCTATCTCTATCCCATCAATCCCAGCTGCCTTACCTCTTTTCATTCTACCCACTGCCTCACGAACTTCCCCCACAGTATAATATATATATATATATATATATATATATATATATATATATATATATATATATATATATATATATATATATATATATACACATACACATACACACACACACACACACATATACACACGTACACACACACACACACACACACACTTAACAATTCGCAAACGGGCGAAATTATTTACAAACATTGTCTCTACGTCCACAGCAGGACTCGAACCTGCCAACTCTGTAGCAGAGTCCACAGTACTTTACCACGGAGCTAGACTCAAGATAAGTTTGGTGTTGCAACCCCTGAATGGGTTACAATGATTATTATGTATATATATATATAATGTATATTATCTTTTCATATAATTTTATATTGCTTATATTTGCGATAATAGCTAAATCGTAAATATATTGTTTTATATTCTTATTTGACTTAAGTTGTTAAGATGTACATAATATGTGCTCAGTACAAGTCTTGATTGTCAAACTACTGTAATTATCGCTTGTCGCTCGTTATACTGCCGGCTTCTGAGCTGTGCTGTCCACGGGGCTATCACGTGATCGAGGGGGGGGTGTCCTCACCTCTCGTGAAGTATTCAGTCTGCTCTAGACTCTCTTGGTGGTTGGACAGATTGTCTGTCTCATTATTCTTGTTAGTTCTGTAGAACTCTGTTCACAGAACATTGTATAGACTTAGTGATTTTCGACGTTGTACTGAGGTTGTGTGTCACATAGACACTCTGAGCATCTCAGGTCCTTAGCTATAGCTTCTGACCTAATTTTGTACTGGTTTCTGTGTATTGTCACAGTCAGGGTTTTTCCTATGCTGAACTTAGATTCAGTAGTATGAGAGTTTTGTAACTTTTGTGGAGGATCTGCTGATGGTCCCTACTTAGTGTCGTTATATTATCTCCTTGATCCTGATTGTGTCGCAGTCGCTTGTTATATGGCTATTGGGCTTAGCATTCTTTTCATTGTTCAAGCAGACTGTTCTGGTTGCCAGTCGGTCAAGAAGTTAGGTTATGTGAGGACTTTGTCAGTCACTTGTTTAAGTCTAGTCGAGTCGTGAGACATAGTGAACTACTTAGAGCACTTACACGCATACACAAACTTATTTGTACATATTTGTAATATCTTATTAAATGTTAATGTACCAGACGGTACTTAAGAAATATAAATGTGATATGTGCTTTCAGCACAATAATACTGAACTCGAGAGATTGATTTTATTTTGATTGCTGTGATTAATTTAATTTGATAATATACCTCTAGACTTAATAAATTTATTAAATTTTAATTTCTCTAGTTAGTAGCCTACCAGTTGTAATCCTGAAGCACTATTGAATCTTAATGAATTCTAATGGATAACTGGACAAGGATACTGACTACTTGTTACGAAAACCCAGTAACAGGCTGGATGCTAGAAGGGCAGTCCTTTCTAGTATTCACTGGAGATCTCTAAGCTTTTAGAATCGCGTTTTTTGTAACATTTGGGCATCCAGCCGGAGCCAGACGATGTTTCCCCATACCCCCGGGCACCAAGCTCGCTTTGAAAGTTATTTCGTCGAATCCTGCCACATGCTGGACGCCCATACTTATCTTGGGTCTAGCTCCGTGGTAAAGTACTGTGGAATGCTACAGAGTTGGCAGGTCCGAGTCCTGTTGTGGACGTAAAGACAATGTTTGTATATATATATATATATATATATATCTATATATATATATATATATATATATATATATATATATATATATATATATATATATATATATATATTGTAGTTTGTTATATATGGATTTTATGTATTACAGTTTCAATCCCATACAACAATCTTCCCTCCTGGTACACCTGAACAGTTCTTCAAGGTGAAGATACTTGTCTAGTTTCCTCTTGAAGGCATCTACACGTGTTCCAGCCGTGTTTCTGATATCTTCTGACAAGATGTTGAATAATCTGGGGCCACGAATGTTGATAGTGTTCCCTTATTGTGCCCACCGCATCTCTGCTCCTCACTGGGTTTATTTTGCACTTCCTCCCATCTCTCGTTCCAGTATGTTATGGAAGATTTGGAACCAGGCTCTCGAGTACTTTCCAGGTATATATTAGCATGTATCTCTCTCCTCCGCTCCAGTGAGTACATATTTAAGACTTTTAAGACATTCCCAGTAATTTAAATGCTTTACTGGCTCTATGCGGACCGTAAAAGATCTCTGTACTTGTTCAAGCTCTGATATTTCTCCTGGCCTGAACGATGCCGTCAACACTGAGAAATTTTCCAAATGAGGGAGCACTAGCGATTTGAAGTGTCACCATTCGAATTATTTTCCTTGTTTTGAAGGTTCTCAATACCCACCCCGTCATCTTCCTGGCTGTCGTGATCTTTGTCTTTTGTGAATTTTAAAAAAAAAAAGGTCAGCTGGCATAATTATTCACAAGTCTTTTATGTGTTCCTTTGGTTCCATTTGAATATCCTCTTGAGTTTTGCATACAGTGTTCCTTTTGAGTTCATTCTTTCCATACCATCATACAGCCATACACCACCTTCATACAGCCATACATCACCTTTATACAACATTCACCACTTTCATACAACCATACACCACCATCATACAACCATACATCTTCATACAACCATACATCGCCTTCATACAACCATACACCACCTTCACACAACCATACATCACCGTCATAACCATACATCACCATCATAGAACCATACATCACCTTCATACAACCATACACCACCTTCACACAACCATACATCACCATCATAACCATATATCACCATCGTAGAACCATACATCACCATCATACAACCATACATCACCTTCATACAACCATACACCACCTTCATACAACCATACACCACCTTCATACAACCATACATCACCTTCATACAATCATACACCACCTTCATACAACCATACACCACCTTCATACAACCATACACCACCTTCATACAACCATACATTACCTTCATACAACCATACACCACCTTCATACAACCATACACCACCTTTATACAGCCATACACCACCTTCATACAACCATACACCACCTTCATACAACAATACATCACCTTCATACAACCATACACATACACCATCACCTTCATACAACCATACACCACCTTCATACAACCATACATCACCTTCATACAATCATACATCACCTTCATACAACCATACATCACCTTCATACAACCATACATCACCTTCATACAACCATACATCACCTTCATACAACCATACACCACCTTCATACAACAATACATCACCTTCATACAACCATACATCACCTTCATACAACCATACATCACCTTCATACAACCATACACCACCATACAACCATACATCACCTTCATACAACCATACACCACCTTCATACAACCATACATCACCTTCATACAATCATACATCACCTTCATACAACCATACATCACATTCATACAATACACATACACCACCTTCATACAACCATACATCACCTTCATACAACCATACATCACCTTCATACAACCATACATCACCTTCATACAACCATACATCACCTTCATACAACCATACATCACCTTCATACAACCATTCATACAACCATACATCACCTTCATACAACCATACATCACCTTCATACAACCATACATCACCTTCATACAACCATACACACCTTCATACAACCATACACCACCTTCATACACCTTCATACATCACCTTCATACAACCACCACCTTCATACAACCATACACCACCTTCATACAACCATACAACACCTTCATACAACCATACATCACCTTCATACAACCATACAACCTTCATACAACCATACATCACCTTCATACAACCATACATCACCTTCATACAACCATACATCACCTTCATACAACCATACACCACCTTCATACAACCATACATCACCTTCATACAACCATACATCACCTTCATACAACCATACACCACCTTCATACAACCATACATCACCTTCATACAACCATACATCACCTTCATACAACCATACATCACCTTCATACAACCATACATCACCTTCATACAACCATACATCACCTTCATACAACCATATACAACCATCACCCTTCATACAACCATACATCACCTTCATACAACCATACATCACCTTCATACAACCATACACCACCTTCATACAACCATACATCACCTTCATACAACCATACATCACCTTCATACAACCATACATCACCTTCATACAACCATACATCACCTTCATACAACCATACATCACCTTCATACAACCATACATCACCTTCATACAACCATACATCACCTTCATACAACCATACATCACCTTCATACAACCATACATCACCTTCATACAACCATACACCACCTTCATACAACCATACATCACCTTCATACAACCATACATCACCTTCATACAACCATACATCACCTTCATACAACCATACATCACCTTCATACAACCATACATCACCTTCATATACATACATCACCTTCATACAACCATACATCACCTTCATACAACCATACATCACCTTCATACAACCATACATCACCTTCATACAACCATACATCACCTTCATACAACCATACATCACCTTCATACAACCATACATCACCTTCATACAACCATACATCACCTTCATACAACCATACATCACCTTCATACAACCATACACCACCTTCATACAACCATACATCACCTTCATACAACCATACACCACCTTCATACAACCATACATCACCTTCATACAACCATACATCACCTTCATACAACCATACATCACCTTCATACAACCATACATCACCTTCATACAACCATACATCACCTTCATACAACCATACACCACCTTCATACAACCATACATCACCTTCATACAACCATACATCACCTTCATACAACCATACATCACCTTCATACAACCATACATCACCTTCATACAACCATACATCACCTTCATACAGCCATACACCACCTTCATACAACCATACATCACCTTCATACAACCATACATCACCTTCATACAACCATACATCACCTTCATACAACCATACACCACCTTCATACAACCACACACCACCTTCATACAGCCATACACCACCTTCATACAACCATACACCACCTTCATACAACCATACATCACCTTCATACAACCATACACCACCTTCATACAACCATACATCACCTTCATACAACATCATACAACCATACACCTTCATACAACCATACCATACACCACCTTCATACAACCATACACCACCTTCATACAACCATACATCACCTTCATACAACCATACACCACCTTCATACAACCATACATCACCTTCATACAACCATACATCACCTTCATACAACCATACATCACCTTCATACAATCATACATCACCTTCATACCACCTACAACCATACATCACCTTCATACAACCATACATCACCTTCATACAACCATACATCACCTTCATACATACATACACATCACCTTCATACAACCATACATCACCTTCATACAACCATACACCCTTCATACAACCATACATCACCTTCATACAACCATACATCACCTTCATACAACCATACATCACCTTCATACAACCATACAACACCTTCATACAACCATACATCACCTTCATACACCCATACCTCACCTTCATACCCATACACCACCTTCATACAACCATACATCACCTTCATAAATCATACACACCTTCATACAACCATACATCACCTTCATACAACCATACATCACCTTCATACAACCATACATCACCTTCATACAACCATACATCACCTTCATACAACCATACATCACCTTCATACAACCATACAACACCTTCATACAACCATACATCACCTTCATACAACCATACATCACCTTCATACAACCATACACCACCTTCATACAACCATACATCACCTTCATACAACCATACATCACCTTCATACAACCATACATCACCTTCATACAACCATACATCACCTTCATACAACCATATATCACCTTCATACAACCATACATCACCTTCATACAACCATACATCACCTTCATACAACCATACATCACCTTCATACAACCATACATCACCTTCATACAACCATACATCACCTTCATACAACCATACATCACCTTCATACAACCATACATCACCTTCATACAACCATACATCACCTTCATACAACCATACACCACCTTCATACAACCATACATCACCTTCATACAACCATACATCACCTTCATACAACCATACATCACCTTCATACAACCATACACCACCTTCATACAACCATACACCACCTTCATACAACCATACATCACCTTCATGCAATCATACACCACCTTCATACAACCATACATCACCTTCATAAAACCATACATCACCTTCATACAACCATACATCACCTTCATACAACCATACATCACCTTCATACAACCATACATCACCTTCATACAACCATACACCACCTTCATACAACCATACATCACCTTCATACAACCATACATCACCTTCATACAACCATACATCACCTTCATACAACCATACATCACCCTCATACAACCATACATCACCTTCATACAACCATACATCACCTTCATACAACCATACACCACCTTCATACAACCATACATCACCTTCATACAACCATACATCACCTTCATACAACCATACATCACCTTCATACAACCATACATCACCTTCATACAACCATACATCACCTTCATACAACCATACACCACCTTCATACAACCATACACCACCTTCATGCAATCATACATCACCTTCATACAACCATACATCACCTTCATACAACCATACATCACCTTCATACAACCATACATCACCTTCATACAACCATACATCACCTTCATACAACCATACACCACCTTCATACAACCATACATCACCTTCATACAACCATACATCACCTTCATACAACCATACATCACCTTCATACAACCATACACCACCTTCATACAACCATACATCACCTTCATACAACCATACATCACCTTCATACAACCATACACCACCTTCATACAACCATACATCACCTTCATACAACCATACATCACCTTCATACAACCATACATCACCTTCATACAACCATACACCATGTTCTCTCACAAACAAGAACTCAACAACAGACACTTGGCTGTCTTCAACAAGGAACTTCATAATCTCTCCAAAGTCATTTCCTGATGAGCCGGGCTGTGGAGCATACACTAGATTGATGGACTGAACACATCGACTCTAGGTTGAGGGACTGATTACCTCATTCTCCTCCTGTTCTTCAAGTTTCTCCTATGTATGGACTGATGAAGCCACTGTGTGGCGAAACGTTTCCTCAATAAAGATACCCTAGACCGCGTGTGTTTAGCACCAACAGCCCGGCTGATCATAAACCAGGAGACTAAGTCTGGGACCAGGCCGCGGGAACTTTGACCCCCAAAATTGTCTTCAGACAAGTAAGGTAACAACCACCCTCATTCCGCTCATTATCAAAACTATTTTTTTTTGGACATCCTCCAACGAGTACATTTAAAGACCGATAGCAATGATATCTCCCATGATTTACATCCTTCACAGTGCTACGAAGTAAGATTCACCCATATACTGAATCACAACATTTACACAACTCAACGCAGCATGGTTGTAGAGCCGGTCACTCGTGCCTCTTACAGCTGCTGGACCATTGGAAGCAGTGGAAGATGAACTGCAGATTTAATATGTAAAAGCTTCTGTGACAGCTTTCGCCAAGTGTGATCTTGGTGTAATAGCTCTCAAAGTGTGTACAAAAGGAATCGATGTTAAAGTTGGAAGCTGAATGTTCACCTTTCCACCAACAGATAAGACACAATGAGTAATCACTGAAAGGCTGGGTGCTCCAAGGAGTAGCATTCACCCCATATTTTGTATCTCAATCTCATTTCAGAGACAAATAACAGAACTCTGCCATCCTTGCGGACCACAAGAAAATAATGTGACATTTCAACGAGGGTAAATTCCTGTTAATCCATTATGGAAAATTTAAAGTAATAAAAACTGACACAGAGTACAAAAAAAAAAAAGATAAAGAAGTCCACAGAGACGAAGAATATTGTAAGATACCTGGGGATAACAACGTCAGTAGGTCTTACATTCAACCATTATTATTATAAGGAAAATGATAGGCCTGGTTGTATTATTTAGAATAAAATAGTGCTGCATGCTACTAGCCCATTTTAAAATTGGCAAAATCAAGGACATGCAGGATATACAGGGAATTTTCCCTATCTTTATAAATTTAATCATACAAAATATTGAGAACGCTGGAGATCAGACAGGAGAGATATATATAGCCTAATTTACACCTGGGAAATACTTAAAACTGGTTCTAAATCTGCACACTGAAATAACCGCTCACGGACACGCTCAGGACACGTGATAGACAGTACCAGTTAACCACAATTAACTCACTAAATGTTAAGAGGCTAGAGCTTTTTAACAAGACCCTTCACACATAAGGGAAGGTGTCACAGGAACATTGTCTTCAAGAGGGAACTGATAAGTTTATCGAACTTAAACTAGGTCATCCATCACGAGGCCGGCTCTGAGGCTGGACCACGGGGAAGATAACCCCTGGAACCATCAACATGTACTGGACAGTAAGATAAACGCTGAGACTTGTTACAAGAGCTAGGGCACCTAGCACCCAGTGTTAGATAGTAACCTAAGAACTAGGACACCTAGAATCAAGCGTACTGTGGTATGTAGCTTAGGAGTCAGGACACTTAGCTTATCTTATTCTAAATGCAAAGCAAAGCATAAAAATATAAGCAGAACGAACGAGACTTCCGTGCCAGAGACCAGGTGCAGCGTACTCTAGTAAGGAACGTTCTAATAAGGGGGATTCTAGTAGAGGAGGCTAATAAAGGGAAGACAAAAAAAAAAAGTCTTACCTTCACACTGCTGGCCAACCTTGCCGCTCCCCCAGATGTAGTCCCGACCTGCAACACAAACACACCACACATTAACATTCATATATATTAAGTCTGCAACAATTCTAACATGAAATAAATCTAACATTTAACGTCCACCCACTTTCGTGCTTAAACACACACACACAATCTCATACAGTCTGGAGAGTGATGTAGTGGAAGCAGGGTCCATACACAGCATTAAGAAGAGGTATGATAAAGCTCACGGAGCAAGGAGAGAGTAGACCTAGTAGCGACCAGTGAAGAGGCGGGATCAGGAGCTGTGACTCAACCCCTGCAACCACAATTGAGTACATATAGGTGAGTACATACATTAGCTGAACAAGGGTACATAATGGCACGTAATGAAGAGATACATAAAAAATATGGAAAGACACAAGGAATACATCCTGGAAAAATAATTATTACATAACCCAACTCCACAAGTGTCATGCCACGCTGGATAAAGAGAGGAACTACGAGCTGGAGTTACACTCCTCTCATCATCACTACTAAATTATTCAATAATATCACTAGTTCAAATCAAGCTTACTAACTGTCTTTTTTCCATCATACAGGAACTAAAAAGAATATAAAAAAAAACTTCTTTCATAAATGGCGTCTTCATGAAAACAAATGTAGTGTTTTTGAACCCTTACAGAAGCCTACAATAGACTTCTTCGACAGTGAAGTGTGTATCCCAAAATATAATGCGCATACATGTGATAGAGTAAACAAGTTGCTGAGAGTACTAGGTCTCTGTGTGAAAGATTCACTTGTACAGCACTGTTAAAAATCATTAAAATGATATAGAAGTGCTTGAAATTAAAGTGAAGATTAAAGATTATTCTAGTACACAAGACACCATTAGTAACGACAAAGAAATTCATTGAACAGATATGGGAGAATATATATATATATATATATATATATATATATATATATATATATATATATATATATATATATATATATATATATATATATAATTATATATATTCTCTCTGCTTTCTGATGATAAATTAGACACATGTGCAACTCTTGGGTATCTTTATTGAGGAAACGTTTCGCCACACAGTGGCTTCATCAGTCCATACAAAGGAGAATCTTGAAGAACAGGAGGAGAATGAGGTAATCAGTCCCTCAACCTTGAGTCGATGTGGTCAGTCCCAAGTCAGATACCCAAGAGTTGCACATGTGTCTAATTTATCAACATGTCGGTTCTCTGAACCATTCATCTACAAACATATATATATCTGCCTAGAACATCTTGAAAACCAAACAAGAAATAGTATTCTTCTTGGAGATTTCAACCTCCCAAACGGACAAGCGCACATACTAGCGAACTGAACTCATATAAGAGAGCCTGAAGAATTGAGACACTTATGCAACATATGGGAATCTTTAATGAAAGATTCCCATATGTTGCATAGGTGTCTTAATTCTTCAGCTTGTCGGTTTTCAAAACCATTCATCACATAAAAGAGCCTACCAGAAATGAAAAAATATGTATAAATTCACGTGTGAGAACCTAAGACATAACGAAAGGGAAGGAACATTAAAATGGTATAAAATACCGACAGATTGTTAGGTAAGACACATATGCAACAGTTAGGTATCTTTATTTTGAAACGTTTCGCCTACACAGTAGGCTTCTTCAGTCGAGTACAGAAAAGTTGATAGAAGCAGAAGATACTTGAAGACGATGTAATCAGTCCATCACCCTTAAAGTTTTGAGGTGGTCAGTCCCTCAGTCTGGAGAAGAGCATTGTTCCGTTGTCTGAAACAATATGAAGTTGAAGTGACAGGATGGAGCCTTTATATAGTGCCAGGAGGTGAGACGTAGGTTGCTTTGGGAGGGCAGGTCCCTCTCAAACCCAGCCGTTCTCACTGGTAGAGGTCGAAGTTGATGGTCTGTACCAAGATACCCTTGTGTTGCAGTGTCTGACAGAATGAACATTAAAATGGTATAAAATACCGACAGATTGTTAGGTAAGACACATATGCAACAGTTAGGTATCTTTATTTTGAAACGTTTCGCCTACACAGTAGGCTTCTTCAGTCGAGTACAGAAAAGTTGATAGAAGCAGAAGATACTTGAAGACGATGTAATCAGTCCATCACCCTTAAAGTTTTGAGGTGGTCAGTCCCTCAGTCTGGAGAAGAGCATTGTTCCGTTGTCTGAAACAATATGAAGTTGAAGTGACAGGATGGAGCCTTTATATAGTGCCAGGAGGTGAGACGTAGGTTGCTTTGGGAGGGCAGGTCCCTCTCAAACCCAGCCGTTCTCACTGGTAGAGGTCGAAGTTGATGGTCTGTACCAAGATACCCTTGTGTTGCAGTGTCTGACAGAATGAACATTAAAATGGTATAAAATACCGACAGATTGTTAGGTAAGACACATATGCAACAGTTAGGTATCTTTATTTTGAAACGTTTCGCCTACACAGTAGGCTTCTTCAGTCGAGTACAGAAAAGTTGATAGAAGCAGAAGATACTTGAAGACGATGTAATCAGTCCATCACCCTTAAAGTTTTGAGGTGGTCAGTCCCTCAGTCTGGAGAAGAGCATTGTTCCGTTGTCTGAAACAATATGAAGTTGAAGTGACAGGATGGAGCCTTTATATAGTGCCAGGAGGTGAGACGTAGGTTGCTTTGGGAGGGCAGGTCCCTCTCAAACCCAGCCGTTCTCACTGGTAGAGGTCGAAGTTGATGGTCTGTACCAAGATACCCTTGTGTTGCAGTGTCTGACAGAATGAACATTAAAATGGTATAAAATACCGACAGATTGTTAGGTAAGACACATATGCAACAGTTAGGTATCTTTATTTTGAAACGTTTCGCCTACACAGTAGGCTTCTTCAGTCGAGTACAGAAAAGTTGATAGAAGCATCCTGTCACTTCAACTTCATATTGTTTCAGACAACGGAACAATGCTCTTCTCCAGACTGAGGTACTGACCACCTCAAAACTTTAAGGGTGATGGACTGATTACATCGTCTTCAAGTATCTTCTGCTTCTATCAACTTTTCTGTACTCGACTGAAGAAGCCTACTGTGTAGGCGAAACGTTTCAAAATAAAGATACCTAACTGTTGCATATGTGTCTTACCTAACAATCTGTCGGTATTTTATACCATTTTAATGTTCATTCTGTCAGACACTGCAACACAAGGGTATCTTGGTACAGACCATCAACTTCGACCTCTACCAGTGAGAACGGCTGGGTTTGAGAGGGACCTGCCCTCCCAAAGCAACCTACGTCTCACCTCCTGGCACTATATAAAGGCTCCATCCTGTCACTTCAACTTCATATTGTTTCAGACAACGGAACAATGCTCTTCGCCAGACTGAGGGACTGACCACCTCAAAACTTTAAGGGTGATGGACTGATTACATCGTCTTCAAGTATCTTCTGCTTCTATCAACTTTTCTGTACTCGACTGAAGAAGCCTACTGTGTAGGCGAAACGTTTCAAAATAAAGATACCTAACTGTTGCATATGTGTCTTACCTAACAATCTGTCGGTATTTTATACCATTTTAATGTTCATTCTGTCAGACACTGCAACACAAGGGTATCTTGGTACAGACCATCAACTTCGACCTCTACCAGTGAGAACGGCTGGGTTTGAGAGGGACCTGCCCTCCCAAAGCAACCTACGTCTCACCTCCTGGCACTATATAAAGGCTCCATCCTGTCACTTCAACTTCATATTGTTTCAGACAACGGAACAATGCTCTTCTCCAGACTGAGGGACTGACCACCTCAAAACTTTAAGGGTGATGGACTGATTACATCGTCTTCAAGTATCTTCTGCTTCTATCAACTTTTCTGTACTCGACTAAAGAAGCCTACTGTGTAGGCGAAACGTTTCAAAATAAAGATACCTAACTGTTGCATATGTGTCTTACCTAACAATCTGTCTGTATTTTATACCATTTTAATGTTCATTCTGTCAGACACTGCAACACAAGGGTATCTTGGTACAGACCATCAACTTCGACCTCTACCAGTGAGAACGGCTGGGTTTGAGAGGGACCTGCCCTCCCAAAGCAACCTACGTCTCACCTCCTGGCACTATATAAAGGCTCCATCCTGTCACTTCAACTTCATATTGTTTCAGACAACGGAACAATGCTCTTCTCCAGACTGAGGGACTGACCACCTCAAAACTTTAAGGGTGATGGACTGATTACATCGTCTTCAAGTATCTTCTGCTTCTATCAACTTTTCTGTACTCGACTGAAGAAGCCTACTGTGTAGGCGAAACGTTTCAAAATAAAGATACCTAACTGTTGCATATGTGTCTTACCTAACAATCTGTCGGTATTTTATACCATTTTAATGTTCATTCTGTCAGACACTGCAACACAAGGGTATCTTGGTACAGACCATCAACTTCGACCTCTACCAGTGAGAACGGCTGGGTTTGAGAGGGACCTGCCCTCCCAAAGCAACCTACGTCTCACCTCCTGGCACTATATAAAGGCTCCATCCTGTCACTTCAACTTCATATTGTTTCAGACAACGGAACAATGCTCTTCTCCAGACTGAGGGACTGACCACCTCAAAACTTTAAGGGTGATGGACTGATTACATCGTCTTCAAGTATCTTCTGCTTCTATCAACTTTTCTGTACTCGACTGAAGAAGCCTACTGTGTAGGCGAAACGTTTCAAAATAAAGATACCTAACTGTTGCATATGTGTCTTACCTAACAACACGAAAGGGAAGGAATGTTTGGCAAATTTAATTTCAACAGACCAAAAACTGACTACAATAAAAGGAGAAAAAAGTGTACAGTATTCAAAATACGGCTCAATGAGAAAGACAGAGAAAACCAAGCAAAGACAGAACAGCGTAAAATTAAATCAAAAGAAAAATAAAACACTGCTAAACGGCTAAAAAACTGCAATAAAACAAAATTACATCGAAAAATTGCCACTATAGAGCATAAACTACAGAACTAACAACAGGAGGAAAAACAACAGGAACATAATTAAAAAAAAAAAAAAATAAGTGGATAAAACCCCAAATACCTAAAAAAAAATCTCAATATTGACCATCTTACGATAGGCTGTTCATACACCGACGACGAAAAAATAAATGGGCAAAATCCTGAAAGAATATGAATCTACGACATTATAAGAACTGAAGACCCAGATAATTTCGTCACAAATTCTGGCACCACGTTTCACATACTTAAGAACTTTCAAGCTCAATACAGTGCGAAACGTTGTCTCAGTTAAAGCTTAAGCGACACCTGTCTGTTTGCAGTAATCCTTTGTATCCACTACCTTCCTCTGTTATGTTAACAGCAGATATTATGTTAATATCTGTAATGTTGAAAGTGATGTAAATTACCTCAACTGAGACTTTAGGAATCCTACTGACTATACTTGTTACTGAAAAAAGTAGTAAGAACAGTGGCTTCAATAGGTCAGGTGATTATGGCAGCTGTAAGTCCTCGGGACTTACTGCCACGCATGGAAGGTTGATAAATCCTCTAGGGCAGTGGTTCCCAACCTTTTCTTACTCCCGCACCCCTATAAAATTTTTGCTCTAACCTCGCAACCCCTACAATTTAAACTTTGTTCAAGGATAAACGATGTGGAATCACACTAAATTTTATCAAAAGAAGATATTTATTTCACTTTCTAATATAGTATGTGAACAAAAATCAGTCTTACAGAAAAGAAACATATCACAGAATGATATTTGAATACACCTTACAAAAATAATAACTCTTGCTTGAAATATATACAAAAAAAGTAAAATCAAGAACTAGCTTTCAAACCTTTAGAAAGGAATTTTATTTTTTTAATATGTAAAAAATCAAACATATGGACAAGAAAGGACGCTTCTCGCACCCCCTGGAATGATGTCTCTTACCCCCAGGGGGTGCTAGCACCCCTGGTTGGGAGCCCCTGCTCTAGGGTCTTTGTATGCTCATCTCTACCTTTATCCTCCACGATGATACCTAGGATAATACCTACGTTTTTCCTCCATTAGGAACAAAACTAACAGTCCATGGCTGAAACAATTCTCAGCTAGGCTGTCTACTAAGAGCCTTCCTAAGCACATCACTCACCAGCATCACTCATCTCTCACAAGACTTGCGTTTACAACTGATTCTCCTACATTGCAGATTATTAGAGACAGTCAACTCATCATATGAAAGCTGTGGCTCACAGCTGGCTCCAACTTCTCCATATTCTCTGTACGCATATTGTTGAATATTATATGAAGTGTACGCACCATAAATGAATTACATTGACAGAAATTACTATAGCCAGGCTGCTGAGAGATGTTAAGAATGGATAACAGTTTATGCGAAGAGAGACACGTAGTGGGACAAGCTTTAACGAGTCAACGTATCGCTCTGTGTAGAGCTTTATATAGTCACAATGACTTGATAAAGCATCACAAAGAGCGAAACGTTGTCCCAATAAAAACTTTTTCTGTTTTTTTTCACTACTGTCAGACGTAGGCCATTCGGATCCAGGTCATGGCTTATAAAATCAATTAAACTGTGAACCTCAGTAAACCTTGACGATCTTGTCAGTGTAAAACAAAACAATTTGTAGGATATTTAAGTCTCTTTACGTATACTGTGTATAACGTTATTATGAATAATTCTATGTAATGCATCCTCCCATCCCAGTAGTCATATTTTTCGTACAAATAAGTGAAGGCACAAGAGAAGCGTGACCCAGGGCAGGGCTGCGGGGACAAAATAACACTCGAAACCCACCAAAGGTATATCAAAGGTGCAATATATGGGCATGAATATTATGATGCAAGAATATGACCCATATGCAACACCAGGGTATCTTTATTGTCCACCGTTGCGCGTGCGCAGGTGTATTTTCAAGTGTGGTTTCTAGTCTGGTTGGTGTCACTACCTGTTGGATTAAAGTGAATTTATCATAGTGTCTTTGTAGATTGCGCGTGACTGTTCCTATGAGCTGCCTCCTGGGATTTTCTCGGCTGTTATAGAATTTGCTACATTTTTCCATTTTGGAAGGAGTGGTGTGGTGACACAGGCAAGCTGCGTGTAACAGACACTTGGGCACTGATCAAGATATTTATTTAGGAAGCGTTTAGCTACAAGTGGCTTCTTCAGTGTAGACGTGTATGTTACCGACGACACTCTTCCATTTTAATGTTTTAAAATGAAACAACGTTGATATAATTAGGAGAGTGTAAGAAATAACTAGTATGAGCAACCCAAAGCCAGACTAGCGAGCTATTTATATCACACCAACGTAGACTAGAATGTCAGGAGTCACTAGTCAGGTTAGGAAAAGTAACAATCTTTAAACTCTTATTTGTCTTCACAACAAGTGGATGGAGTGGGGGGGGTGGGGGGTGACTAGGAAGGATGATGAATGGGAGATAGATGAACAAGAACTGACGTGATGTAGGGAATCAGGGAGTCTGAGCGTAATGTCTGATTGGCGGGTTGGGTCGGGATTGGAAGTATTAGGGCGATGTAGAGCTGGAAGTCGGGGCATCGGCCAAAGTCGGGGTGTTTTGAGAAGTCAAGGACTACCTGTGATATACCTCTGACCGGTTTCGAGTCTTTCTTTTTTTTTCCTACCCTTGCAGCCCGGTCTGCATCCACGTTTTTCTGTTGATTGCCTGTTTAATTAGGCTGCTGTTGTTGGCGGCCTGCTAGCCCATACAGTCAACACAGTCTGGTTGATCTGGCACTTACCTGGAGTCTACCTGGAGGGTGATCGGGGGTAAACACCCCCGTGACCCGGTCCATGACCACGCCTCCCAGTGGATCAGGGCCTAATCAACCATCCTGTTACTGCTGACCGCACTCAGTCCAACGTATATATACGAACCACAGTACAGTTGATCCGGAGCCGACTTTAAGAAACCTATCCAGTTCTCTCTTAAAGACAAGTGGGGGTCTACTGGTAATTCCCCTTATGTATGACAGGAAGCGGCTGATAATAATAATAATAATAACAATAATAATAATAATAATAATAATAATAATAATAATAATAATAATTTAAAAAAGTACAAGTACAGGTATACAGACCTAGTTGACATCAATGACATACTACTACGTATACAGAAAGCCGTTTGTTATGCAGAGCATTTCAGGCAAATTTTGTCCCAGGATGCGACCCACACCAATCGATTAACACCCAGGTACCCACTTTACTAATGGGTGAACACTGGACAACAGATGTTTTAAGGAAATTTGTCCTAATGTTTCCAACCGTACCGGGTATCGACCCCAGGACCTCAGCGTGAGTGCACTAGCACTCGAACTACGAGGTAATGATACACTTTCCTCTTGAAAACTTTTACACGTGTTCCAACAATATTTCTGATATCTACTAGTAGCAAATGGCGCTCTTTTCATTAAATCTGTTTTACGCTTCATGTCATATCTTGAGCTCCAGTGTTGTTAGGTTAGTGTGCAGATTTGGGACTAAACCCTCAAGTATCTTCCATGTGTATATTATCAGGTATGTGTCTCTACTTCGATCAAAGAAAACATTTCAGTACTCACAGGGAATCGCAGTAATTTAAATGTTTTGATGTCATTCCGGTTTTCAACAAAGCCGTCACTACAGAACAATATTCTCAACATCCTTTGTTTTGAAAGTACTCATTATCCACCCTGACACCATCTCTGGCCTTGACGGCATCTGCTCTACTGTGTTCTCTAAATAATAGGTCATTTGACATTAAAATGCCCATGTCTTTTACATGTTTCTTTCATTCTATGAGATGGTCCTCCTGTGTTTTGTATTAAGTGCTCCGTTTGAGTTCTTTATTCTGTTAATATCTGAGACGTTGAAATATGTCATCACTGAACTGCATGTTAAGTTATATTACTCTCTGTTGACATCTGCTTGCAAATTTTCCCCCTTTTTTTTTAAAAGACTTTCATGCTTATATTGGTACCATCTGCAGAGAACAATACGAAGCTGTAGCCAGTGTTTTTGTCTGCATTATGAGTATGAGAAACAATAATGGTGCAGAGATCGTGCCATAGGATGCTATACTTTGTACTTCTCTAAGGTTAGATTTTGCTTCGTTACCTACTACCCTTTATGTTTTATTCGTTCGAAAATTAGCTATCCATTTACCTACTTCTCCTATTATATCTGCTGAACATATTTGGATCTATCACTTCATTAGTGTCAATTAGGTCAGTAGAAATAACGATAATTATGATGATAAAATATGATTGGCCAAATGCCTACCTAGTGTCTACCTGGAGGGTGTTCCGGGGGTCAGCGCCCCCGCGGCCCGGTCTATGGCCAGGCCTTAGCGAAGTCCATGTAGAACACATCTGCATTTTAGGTTTCTTCCAAAACCTCAGTAATTTAGTCATAATGATCTAATAGTTGTGACAAAGTGTGATCTTCCTACTCTAAATCCATAGTGACTTAGGGGTTGTAGGTCATGTTTCTCCATTTTTTCTTTCGCATCTCATCACGCTTTCATAGACTTATGATGTGTGATGTTAGTACTACTGATGTATAGTTTTTGCAAGAGCTCTACTGTTCAGAACAGTTATGTCTGCGCTTTCCAAAGCCACTGGTATATATAGTAGCTGTAAGATCTTTCTCCAATAATGCTGAGTGTTCATGCACGTGGTATTTTGCACTTCGTTATAAACAGTTTCCATTAGTCAGGCTCAGTTTTGTGTGTGGACATTTCTATTTTCTTTTCGAATTCAGGAGGATAAGTGCCTATGTCAGATATATAATTTTATGAGTGGGAAGAGGCAATACAAAAAATTACCTGAATCCTCTACATTTCTGTCACTTAGATTGTCCAACATCGACTCAACTGGTCTGCCAAAACTTCGCATATATCGTTTTCGTCGTGGTTGAATGATTCTCCTGTGAGTAGTTGTTTGAGTCGAAGTGTTGGAGGGGCAGTCTGGGCTTTTGCCAGGATGGCAGGGCAACCCATCCTTCTAATAACTGTCACTTTTTCACTAAGCGCTTGTAGCACATTTCTAAGTTAGGTTCTTCTAGACTAAAGAGGTGACTTTTCCAGGCTGAGGTACTAACCACCTCACAAACTACTTCTTCAAGGTTGTTAGGTAAGACACATATGCAACAGTTAGGTATCTTTATTTCGAAACGTTTCGCCTACACAGTAGGCTTCTTCAGTCGAGTACAGAAAAGTTGATAGAAGCAGAAGATACTTGAAGACGATGTAATCAGTCCATCACCCTTAAAGTTTTGAGGTGGTCAGTCCCTCAGTCTGGAGAAGAGCATTGTTCCGTTGTCCAGACTGAGGGACTGACCACCTCAAAACTTTAAGGGTGATGGACTGATTACATCGTCTTCAAGTATCTTCTGCTTCTATCAACTTTTCTGTACTCGACTGAAGAAGCCTACTGTGTAGGCGAAACGTTTCGAAATAAAGATACCTAACTGTTGCATATGTGTCTTACCTAACAATCTGTCGATATTTTATACCATTTCAATGTTCATACTTGTTCAAGGTTGTTGGAGCGATCACATAATCTTTACCTTACCACTACTCCTGCTGTTTCCATATTTATTGTCCTCACTATCTGACTGAAGATGTCTACCGTATAGGTAAAATATATCAATATAGACTAGCAAAATAAAGTAAAAAAAAAAGTGAACCTAGAAAAAATTGTAATAAAATGTCCCTCAACTGATTTTTACTGAAAAAATGAGAAACAGGATGATAGTGTTTAGCACTGTCAGGCCGCGCGGTAAGTCAGCAGTGTCAGCCCGCGCGATAAGTCAACACTGTCAGACCGCACGGTAAGTCAACACTGTCAGCCCTCGCGGTAAGTCAACACTGTCAGACCGCACGGTAAGTCAACACTGTCAGCCCTCGCGGTAAGTCAACACTGTCAGACCGCACAGTAAGTCAACACTGTCAGCCCAAGTGGTAAGTCAGCACTGTCAGACCGCATGGTAAGTCAGCACTGTCAGCCCGCATGGTAAGTCAACACTGTCAGCCTGCACGGTAAGTCAGCACTGTCAGCCCTCGCGGTAAGTCAACACTGTCAGCCCGCGCGATAAGTCAACACTGTCAGACCGCACGGTAAGTCAACACTGTCAGCCCTCGCGGTAAGTCAACACTGTCAGACCGCACGGTAAGTCAACACTGTCAGCCCTCGCGGTAAGTCAACACTGTCAGCCCACGTGGTAGGTCAGCACTGTCAGACCGCACGGTAAGTCAGCACTGTCAGCCCTCGCGGTAAGTCAACACTGTCAGACCGCAGGGTAAGTCAACACTGTCAGCCCTCGCGGTAAGTCAACACTGTCAGACCGCACGGTAAGTCAACACTGTCAGCCCTCGCGGTAAGTCAACACTGTCAGACTGCACGGTAAGTCAACACTGTCAGCCCACGTGGTAGGTCAGCACTGTCAGACCGCACGGTAAGTCAGCACTGTCAGCCCTCGCGGTAAGTCAACACTGTCAGACCGCAGGGTAAGTCAACACTGTCAGCCCTCGCGGTAAGTCAACACTGTCAGACCGCACGGTAAGTCAACACTGTCAGCCCTCGTGGTAAGTCAACACTGTCAGACCGCACGGTAAGTCAACACTGTCAGCCCACGTGGTAAGTCAGCACTGTCAGACCACACGGTAAGTCAGCACTGTCAGCCCGCACAGTAAGTCAGCACTGTCAGCCTGCACGGTAAGTCAACACTGTCAGATTGCATGGTAAGTCAGCACTGTCAGCCCGCACAGTAAGTCAGCACTGTCAGACCGCACGGTAAGTCAGCACTGTCAGACCGCATGGTAAGTCAACACTGTCAGACTGCAAAGTACGTCAACACTGTCAGACCGCGCGGTAAGTCAACACTGTCAGACTGCTCGGTAAGTCAGCACTGTCAGGCCGCACGGTAAGTCAACACTGTCAGACCACGCAATAAGTCAACACTGTCAGACCGCATGGTAAGTCAACACTGTCAGACAGCGCAGTAAGTCAACACTGTCAGACCGCACTGTCATGCTGGGGGTTCGATAACGTGGATTGGGTAATAACACTCGCATTGGATGTTCTAGTACATTGGATGGAATATAAGGGTAGCACCAAGCCTTGATCTACTGCCTCTATTTGAACTGGCTCACTGAGCGCTTCAGAGGGTAGCGGCATGCTAGGTCAGCTGAACATTGAATAATAAGTGATTCACAAAGACGGTTGGTAGTGAGTCAAAATACTGGTAACTGGTTACTGGCAACTGGTTACTAGGAACTAATACTACTGAGAGCTCAGCGATGCTAACATATGTCATCCTGACATACAGCTAATACAAACTAGAGATGGCAGGCGTACGACTTGAGCTGATTTTATACAATGTCAAAGTACACAACAATTGAACATTATTACATAAGTAGAATATTGGAATGGAAGCTAATGTAATTTACTGTAATGAAACTTACTGTAATGAAACTGTAATGCATTACAAGGTATGATATAGCACAACTCATAGAATGAGACTCAACACTGGGATTACACAATAGAAGTGATAAAAAAAAATTTTTATCGATCGATCTATATTCATGTGATCTACGGATTCTGAGGAAGAATTATATACAACGAGAGAAGTGTTTAACAGAAAGGCAGACTTGGTGCACTCAAATCTAGACTGTTAAATCTCAGAATTCGGAGAGAACGTGAACACACAAAAAAATTCTTGAATATTGATAAGTTGATACTGTAGTTATTCATCTATACAGGTTATTTACATTTAACCCCAACTCTGCTAGGGTGACACTGACATATGCAGAATGGGTGTCATCTCAGGGAGGATCAAACTCTGTTGCACTGGCTAACTCATGCCGTGTTTGAGGCAGATCTGAATTTGTAGTTACAAATGATACTTGAGGATTTCTTAATACCTGTCATGTACATAGGGAATAACGACATTCAGGTTGATCTGACTGAGTATTAGAGGTAGAGGGTACAGAGTCAGGAGGATTGCCAGAGCCTGTCACATTAGTCTGGGTTGGAGCATCATTATCATCACATACTAACTTCATATGATCTAAATGCGATTCTTTAAACTGACCAGCACTAATTACTCTAACCTTATACTTACTGCCATTGATATGTTCAACTACTTGATAAGGGCCAACAAACTTTTGATCAAGCTTAGGCATTGCAGACGTTTTGTTAAAGTTAGTCAGCATCACTCTCAAACCTACTTTGATTTTGGACGGCTTTGCTCGAGTGTTTGTGACTCTTGTAAATTCTGCTGTTGATTTATGAAGTGTTTCACAGATTCTTCTAAAAACACTTTGAGCTAAGCTGGTACGAGTTGCTATGAAATCATCAGGGTCGTAATTTGGTTTCAGATTAGAATATAGCAACTCATAAGGCAAACGTTTATCTACACCGTACAATGCATAATGTGGGGCGTCACCTGTAGAAACATTGTAAGCAGAATTTATAGCACACTGCACATCAGGTATAACTTCATCCCAAGTTTCACTGTTGGGATTGATAGTGGCTCTCAAGACATCAAGTACTTTCTTACTGGTTTGTTCTGCTAACCCATTGCTGGCAGGATGATGAGGAACAATGGTGGATTTAGAGATCTTGTACAAGGTACACAAATTTTCAAGAATCTCATTACAGAATTCACCTCCATTATCTGTTACTAGGGACTTAGGGGTGGTATGCCTGCAGATGTGTTCTTTAAATGCTTTAGCTACTGTCTCGGCAGTCTTATCTGCAATAGGAACTAACTCACAATATCTGGTGAAATGGTCTACCATAACACACAGATGTTTGTTGCCATGGAAGGAACATTGGAAATTAGTTAACAAATCTAGGGCAACTCTTTCCCACGGTTCGCTAGTAGTTGGATACACTTGGATTGGATTAGGACCATTAACATTACCTTTATGTTGCATGCAGACACTACATTTCTTAACATACTCAGAAATATCAGTTGCCATACGAGGCCAAAAGTATTTCAATCTCGCTTGTTTTACTGAACGATCCATACCAGGGTGCGCAACACCTGGTACATCGTGAACTAGCTGTAAGGCTACATTCACTAGTGACTGTGGAATTACTAACTGGTATACCCTTCTGCTAGGAGTACCCAACTCAGCTGTTTGATACAGTAATTCTTGGTTCATGACAAAGTCAGTGATGGGTGCTAGTGGCTTCACAGTCAGAATAAGATCTTCCTGGAGCAGGAATCGAATCACACCAGACCACATGGGATCTGTTTGTTGAGCATTCTTTACATCCTCGGCAGTAAATGGAGGGTTACTATACTAACATGTCGCGATAGGGTATCTGCGACTACATTTGATTTGCCAGGTAAGTGTTCAAAGGTAGGATTGAACTCTTGGATAGTCAAGGTCCATCTGGCTAACCTTCCAGTAGGTTGTTTATTCTGGAATAAAGGTATCAGTGGAGCATGATCTGTCAAGACATGAGCAGGGTACTGATAAATAATGTCTCGGAAGTGCTTTAAAGACCATACTATTGCTAAAGCTTCTTGCTCAGTTACTGTATAATTACGTTCAGCCTTCATAGGGAGTCGGCTAGCAAATGCAACTGCGTTGTACTTGCCATCAGTCTTCTGAGCTAGTACGGCACCTATGCCAATAGAATTAGCATCAGTTGTCAGATAGAAGGGCTTAGAAAAATCTGGAAATTTCAAAATTGGAGGATGTTAGCTTTTCTTTTAGAGTTTGGAATGGTCTTTCTTGATGGAAGGTCCAAACGAAAGGAAAATCTTTCTTAAGCAGCTCAGAGGAGCAGCTATGGAAGAAAAATTGGCAATGAAAGATCTATAAAAACCTGCTAAGCCCACAAAGGATCTTATAGCATCAGCAGTTTTGGGAATTTGAAAATTTAGTACTGCAGTTACTTTACTTTGGTCAGTCATAACCCCTCTAGGAGTGACTACATGACCAAGAAACTTGATTTCTCTTATGAAAAATTAACATTTAGACAGTTTGATCTTTAAATTGGCTTCTTCAAGCTTACCAAGTACTGTATCAAGTCTTTTCAAGTGTGTATCCACGTCTTTAGACATGATTACATCATCTAAGTACACCATAAGTGCATTACCTATGAGACCTCTGAAGATATTAGTCATGAGCCTTGAGAACGTGATAGGGGAAGATCATAATCCAAAGGCCATACGGAGGAAGTGATAATGACCTGTAGGAGTGGAGAATGCAGTTAGCTCTTGGCTGTCCTCATGAAGAGGGACTTGCCAAAACCCTTGTAACAAGTCCAGGGTCGAAAAGACTTTGTTATCTCCGACGTTACGTAAGTAAAAGATCACGAAGTACAGGACATGGGAGGCGATCTGGAATAGTTTTCACATTTAACTTCCTAAAGTCAATCACTGGGCGCCAAGTACCATCCTTCTTAGGTACTAGGATCAAGGGCGCATTCCAAGGTGAATTACTAGGAGCAATAACTCCATCATCAAGCATTTGATTGATAAATTCTTCTGCGACAGCAACTTGTGAATGAGGCATTCTGTACGCAGGTATATAGATAGGCCTAGTACCAGGTTGAAGTGGGATACGATGGGACAATAAGTTCGTTATACCCATCTTCTCACCTGGTAAGGCAATGGCTTTACGACGTTTGTTCAACAGACTCAACAAACGCTTGACCTCCTCTGGGAAGTCAGTGGGAGCTAAGTCTTTCTCCTCAACTGGTGGAACAGATTGATCCAGTGAAGTGGATGAGGTCTCCCAGGTAGAAATAGTACCAACCCACTGGTCAGGTGACAATTCATCCTCTACCTGAACAGGGTAAGGATAGTGAACAAGGTCAACAAGATTGGTATTTTCTCTGAGACGAACACTGTGACCAGAAGTGTTAGCTAGGAAGAAATGGACCTTACTATCTCTTAGAACATGTAAGGATGGCTCAACAAATAAATCCTTTACTTTGCAGGAATCACTGTCAACTAGGACGTTATCACCATCTGGAGCACTTGGAACAACACTCTAGTGAGGGCACTAGCCGCTACAGAAACATCTTTCTGCAGACGGCATGTGACAACAAGAGATGGCATTACTAGTTACAAGTAATCGTTTTCTGACAAGGCGTCCCCTGTGGAGAAACTACTACTTGAACTAGCAGACATTGCAGGGATAGGCTCAGCACTCAAGGTGGTCAGAGTGTCCTCGGACACTTGAGGTAACTGGACACTATCTTGCAAGCCTGAAGTTGTAGGTGGAACACAGACAGGAGTGACAGGATAACAAGTGCCTGACTGCTTGGGTACGCTACTGGAAAATGCACTGGCCTGTAAGGACTTAATCCGAACATCGTATTCTGCGGCAGTATGGCAGATCTCGGATCCAAGCTGGTAACCCCAAAATAGTACGATCAAGTCATCAATTTGGGCATGCCATGGACAAGGGTCGAGCACAATGCATAAGTCTCTCATGGAAGCAAATCCCAGTAGATCACCAGGGAAAGTAATTTGGTCGACAATAAGGAAGGAAACAGTAAAGTCTCTACCTTGGATAGAAAAGGTGAGGGAAGTCCGACCTCGGACACACAGATGAGAACCAGCTACTCCACTAAGGGAGGACACATGAGTCGGTTCTACGAGAAGGACATGTCGTAACTGCTTATCCTTAAACAAACTAGACCTGATAATAGTGACTTGCGCACCAGAGTCCATGAACAAATGAACGGGCGCATTATGAACAGATGCTTGCACTATAGGACCTATCGTTGCATTGGAAGTTATGTGCAAACAAAAAGGAGGGTTGTCATCAGAAAAGACTGTTCCACTTCATCCCCAAAATCATCTACGTCAGAGTCAGTGACCAGGGACGTGTGAAGCAACATCATCAGCGGGACTGTCATTCTCGAGACTGCTTAAGGCTTCAAAGGAATTGTGAACAGGGATGGTTTACTCATTATCACTTACTGTCACCATGGGACGGTTTGACTGGGGCACTCGAATTTCCCCCGAATTGGAAGGAGGAGCCTGGTTCTGATTAGTCTGAGAACCACGACGTCTGTTTCCTCTCCTGGTTCTGCAGTTGGAACAGCCACAGAAAGATCTAGAGTACTGAAGGTTGTAGAGAACATTGCACTCATATGTGTCATGTCCATGTATTCTATGATAAGTACAGTAGGGAAGATCTGACTGGTACTCATCATCAGTACGACGCCTCTTAGGGTGACTATCAGGACAATTGCAATATGGCCACGGAAACCACAGCTGTAACAAGTCCGCTGACTATGGTTACTGAATGTACTATGAATACTACGAGGTTGACAATAACACTGTACACTGGTCCTTGATGATCGCTGGTAAGTCAACAGCATTGTCAGGCTGCGCGTTAAGTCAACAACATTACTCAAGAAATCGTAACGAAACGATTGCAAACTAAACCATACCCCGGGCCGGGATTGAACCCGCGGTCATAGAGTCTCAAAACTCCAGCCCGTCGCGTTAGCCACTAGACCAGCTAGCCACAAAAAGATTCATCCAACTAGGTATATTTCTACACCATAGAAATATACCTAGTTGGATGAATCTTATTGTGGCTAGCTGGTCTAGTGGCTAACGCGACGGGCTGGAGTTTTGAGACTCTATGACCGCGGGTTCAATCCCGGCCGGGGGTATGGTTAGTCAACAACATTGTCAGGCTGCGCGGTAAGTCAACAGCACTGTCAGGTCGCGCGGTAAGTCAACAGCACTGTCAGGTCGCGCGGTAAGTCAACAGCACTGTCAGGTCGCGGGGTAAGTCAACAGCAGTCAGGTCGCGCGGTAAGTCAACAGCACTGTCAGGTCGCGCGGTAAGTCAACAACATTGTCAGGTCATGCGGTAAGTCAACAGCACTGTCAGGTCGCGCGGTAAGTCAACAGCACTGTCAGGTCATGCGGTAAGTCAACAGCACTGTCAGGTCGCGCGGTAAGTCAACAGCACTGTCAGGTCGCGCGGTAAGTCAACAGCACTGTCAGGTCATGCGGTAAGTCAACAGCATTGTCAGGTCGCGGGGTAAGTCAACAACATTGTCAGGTCGCGGGGTAAGTCAACATTGTCAGGTCGCGCGGTAAGTCAACAGCACTGTCAGGTCGCGCGGTAAGTCAACAGCACTGTCAGGTCGCGGGGTAAGTCAACAACATTGTCAGGTCGCGCGGTAAGTCAACAACATTGTCAGGTCGCGCGGTAAGTCAACAACATTGTCAGGTCGCGGGGTAAGTCAACAACATTGTCAGGTCGCGCGGTAAGTCAACAGCACTGTCAGGTCGCGCGGTAAGTCAACAACATTGTCAGGTCGCGGGGTAAGTCAACAACATTGTCAGGTCGCGGGGTAAGTCAACAACATTGTCAGGTTGCGGGGTAAGTCAACAACATTGTCAGGTCGCGGGGTAAGTCAACAACATTGTCAGGTCGCGCGGTAAGTCAACAACATTGTCAGGTTGCGGGGTAAGTCAACAACATTGTCAGGTCGCGCGGTAAGTCAACAACATTGTCAGGTTGCGGGGTAAGTCAACAACATTGTCAGGTCGCGGGGTAAGTCAACAACATTGTCAGGTCGCGGGGTAAGTCAACAACATTGTCAGGTCGCGGGGTAAGTCAACAACATTGTCAGGTCGCGGGGTAAGTCAACAACATTGTCAGGTCGCGCGGTAAGTCAACAGCACTGTCAGGTCGCACGGTAAGTCAACAAGTCAGGTCGTGCGGTAAGTCAACAAGTCAGGTCGTGCGGTAAGTCAACAAGTCAGGTCGTGCGGTAAGTCAACAAGTCAGGTCGTGCGGTAAGTCAACAAGTCAGGTCGTGCGGTAAGTCAACAAGTCAGGTCGTGCGGTAAGTCAACAAGTCAGGTCGCGCGGTAAGTCAACAAGTCAGGTCGCGCGGTAAGTCAACAAGTCAGGTCGTGCGGTAAGTCAACAAGTCAGGTCGCGCGGTAAGTCAACAAGTCAGGTCGCGCGGTAAGTCAACAAGTCAGGTCGTGCGGTAAGTCAACAAGTCAGGTCGCGCGGCAAGTCAACAAGTCAGGTCGCGCGGTAAGTCAACAAGTCAGGTCGTGCGGTAAGTCAACAAGTCAGGTCGCGCGGTAAGTCAACAAGTCAGGTCGCGCGGTAAGTCAACAAGTCAGGTCGCGCGGCAAGTCAACAAGTCAGGTCGCGCGGTAAGTCAACAAGTCAGGTCGCGCGGTAAGTCAACAAGTCAGGTCGCGCGGTAAGTCAACAAGTCAGGTCGTGCGGTAAGTCAACAAGTCAGGTCGCGCGGTAAGTCAACAAGTCAGGTCGCGCGGTAAGTCAACAAGTCAGGTCGCGCGGTAAGTCAACAAGTCAGGTCGCGCGGTAAGTCAACAAGTCAGGTCGCGCGGTAAGTCAACAAGTCAGGTCGCGCGGTAAGTCAACAAGTCAGGTCGTGCGGTAAGTCAACAAGTCAGGTCGTGCGGTAAGTCAACAAGTCAGGCCGCGCGGTAAGTCAAAATGGTCGCCTCGGCGAAAACAGGATTCACGTTTTTCCTTCTACTCAATTTAATATTACAAATACTTGAATTTGGCCCATTATAAAAGTGTGTATAACTAAAATTACCTCCCCAACGAGGTATAAAGGATTACTCTAAGACAAATTTTTCATAACTTAAACATTTTTTTACGTAATTCTGAATAAGTTTATCTATGTTTAAAGACCTTCTTTTACTTGTAATACATTAAATGGTATGGAAATGTTTTTATGGGTCTATTCAATACATTACCATTAATTTTGTTTCTGTTACAGATATTTTGACCAGTCACTGATCTTGCGACTTACAATAGATGAAAGAGAAATATATATATTTTTTTTTTTTTGCAAAGTCGTTATTCGTGAAGATGATGTGTTGTCTTCTTTAAACTAAAGGTGTATTGAGATTAAAAAAAAAAATGTGTAAAGAGCTTAAACTATCGGAGTTTCATGTTACTGATGGACAGTGTTCCTAAATTACCGTCAATAAACCAGACTCAACAAGTGATAACATATGCAGTAACTCTCTGCTCTTAATATCATGTGAAAAATCTTTCGTATTTAAAAGTGATTTTTTTCTGTGGTGTTGAAATAACATCGAATTCTAGTGAAAAAAGAGAAATGCTTTGTTTCAAGTGCGAACATCTGATTTCTACTCATCGATATTAACAAAGTGAATTGAAGGAGGTGATGAATGGACAGAAAGGTGAGGCGACTCATTCAGTCTGTCATCTGCATGCTGCACATGAGTGCTCTCATAAACAATATATGATAAACTTCTTAAATGACAGGGGAATTCCTAGCCAATTTAATGAGAGTCGTGGTGGTGGAGCAGGTCGACCCAAGGAGAAAGTGAGCCACACTGCATTCATTCCTTCAAGCAGCAAAATACAGTGAAGAAAATGTTAAAGAGCAAACAACTGTAACTGAGGCAGTTAATAAAATGAGAGAATATCTTCCGAAAGAGTGACACTGAAGGAAAAGACATAGGAATATTTTGGAAATAGGAAGGGAAGGGAACACTACTGTATCCACATCTGGCGTCGCAGACTATTCAACATCTTACCAGAAGATAACAGAACACAGCTGGAACACGTGTAGAGCCTTCATGAGGAAACTGGACAAGTATCTTCACCAGGTGCCAGATCAACCAGGCTGTAATGGATATGTGGGGCAGCGGGCCTCCAGCAGCAATAACCTGGTTGACCAGGCAAGCACCGAACGAGCCTGGCCCATGGCCGGGCTCTGAGAATAGTTAAACTCTCGAAAGTCTTCAAAGGTATATCAAAGATAAAGGTAGATATAATCATAGGTACAATAGCTGGAACATCCGATGTTGCTACATTTAAAACTACAACTGCAAGTTTGGAAAGATAACTACAATAATACACACGAAGACATTGAAGAAGACAAGAGGAGTATAATTTCATTCACACTTGAAAATTATTTGAAATATCAAGGACAATGCAATCGATCCTCTCATATACTCTTCAACTGAAGATATCTACCTGTAATGTTGAAAGTGATGTAAATTACCTCAAATGAGACTTAGGAATCCTACTGACTACACTTGTTACAGGAAAAAAATAAGGACAGTGGCTTTAGTAGGTCACTTGATTCTGGCAGCTGTAAGCCCTTGGGACTTACTGCCACGATGGTAGTTAGGGTTGGGAGTAAACTTGGGTATCTTATGGAATATTTTACGTCTTTTAAGAACATTAGTCCTTGGGTGGTTGACATTTGCAAACTACTTCATGAAGGCGATCATCCCAGTAAAGCAACAGCTCCCTTCCTTCCAATGATTGATATGGTGTTGGTCTGCAGGAACTGCTCACATATGAATTATGTATGTTTCGATCTTCCATATCTGATAAACAAGAACTAATAAGGGAAGCACCCAAGTCTCAGCTGATTAATTATATACGCAATCTAGTCAGTAATGATGTCAATATGCACAGTGATGTACATTCTGTCAGTGATGGTGGTTCTTTACTATTACCTGGAGTTTACCTGGAGAGAGTTTCGGGGGTCAACGCCCCCGCGGCCTGGTCTGTGACCAGGCCTCCTGGTGGATCAGCGCCTGATCAACCAGGCTGTTGCTGCTGGCTGCACGCAAACCAACGTACGAGCCACAGCCCGGCTGATCAGGAACTGACTTTAGGTGCTTGTCCAGTGCCAGCTTGAAGACTGCCAGGGGTCTGTTGGTAATCCCCCTTATGTGTGCTGGGAGGCAGTTGAACAGTCTCGGGCCCCTGACACTTATTGTATGGTCTCTTAACGTGCTAGTGACACCCCTGCTTTTCATTGGGGGGATGGTGCATCGTCTGCCAAGTCTTTTGCTTTCGTAGTGAGTGATTTTCGTGTGCAAGTTCGGTACTAGTCCCTCTAGGATTTTCCAGGTGTATATAATCATGTATCTCTCCCTCCTGCGTTCCAGGGAATACAGGTTTAGAAACCTCAAGCGCTCCCAGTAATTGAGGTGTTTTATCTCCGTTATGCGCGCCGTGAAAGTTCTCTGTACATTTTCTAGGTCGGCAATTTCACCTGCCTTGAAAGGTGCTGTTAGAGTGCAGCAATATTCCAGCCTAGATAGAACAAGTGACCTGAAGAGTGTCATCATGGGCTTGGCCTCCCTAGTTTTGAAGGTTCTCATTATCCATCCTGTCATTTTTCTAGCAGATGCGATTGATACAATGTTATGGTCCTTGAAGGTGAGATCCTCCGACATAATCACTCCCAGGTCTTTGACGTTGGTGTTTCGCTCTATTTTGTGGCCAGAATTTGTTTTGTACTCTGATGAAGATTTAATTTCCTCATGTTTACCATATCTGAGTAATTGAAATTTCTCATCGTTGAACTTCATATTGTTTTCTGCAGCCCACTGAAAGATTTGGTTGATGTCCGCCTGGAGCCTTGCAGTGTCTGCAATGGAAGACACTGTCATGCAGATTCGGGTGTCATCTGCAAAGGAAGACACGGTGCTGTGGCTGACATCCTTGTCTATGTCGGATATGAGGATGAGGAACAAGATGGGAGCTAGTACTGTGCCTTGTGGAACAGAGCTTTTCACCGTAGCTGCCTCGGACTTTACTCTGTTGACGACTACTCTCTGTGTTCTGTTAGTGAGGAAATTATAGATCCATCGACCGACTTTTCCTGTTATTCCTTTAGCGCGCATTTTGTGCGCTATTACGCCATGGTCACACTTGTCGAAGGCTTTTGCAAAGTCTGTATATATTACATCTGCATTCTTTTTGTCTTCTAGTGCATTTAGGACCTTGTCGTAGTGATCCAGTAGTTGAGACAGACAGGAGCGACCTGTTCTAAACCCATGTTGCCCTGGGTTGTGTAACTGATGGGTTTCTAGATGGGTGGTGATCTTGCTTCTTAGGACCCTTTCAAAGATTTTTATGATATGGGATGTTAGTGCTATTGGTCTGTAGTTCTTTGCTGTTGCTTTACTGCCCCCTTTGTGGAGTGGGGCTATGTCTGTTGTTTTTAGTAACTGAGGGACGACCCCCGTGTCCATGCTCCCTCTCCATAGGATGGAAAAGGCTCGTGATAGGGGCTTCTTGCAGTTCTTGATGAACACAGAGTTCCATGAGTCTGGCCCTGGGGCAGAGTGCATGGGCATGTCATTTATCGCCTGTTCGAAGTCATTTGGCGTCAGGATAACATCGGATAGGCTTGTGTTAATCAAATTTTGTGGCTCTCTCATAAAAAATTCATTTTGATCTTCGACTCTCATTCTGGTTAGCGGCTTGCTAAAAACTGAGTCATATTGGGACTTGAGTAGCTCACTCATTTCCTTGTTGTCATCTGTGTAGGACCCATCTTGTTTAAGTAGGGGCCCAATACTGGACGTTGTTCTCGATTTTGATTTGGCATAGGAGAAGAAATACTTTGGGTTTCTTTCGATTTCATTTATGGCTTTTAGTTCTTCCCGCGATTCCTGACTCCTAAAGGATTCTTTTAGCTTAAGTTCGATGCTTGCTATTTCTCTGACCAGTGTCTCCCTGCGCATTTCAGATATATTGACCTCTTTTAGCCGCTCTGTTATTCTTTTCCGTCGCCTGTAAAGGGAGCGCCTGTCTCTTTCTATTTTACATCTACTCCTCCTTTTTCTTAGAGGAATAAGCCTTGTGCATACATCGAGTGCCACCGAGTTAATCTGTTCTAGGCATAAGTTTGGGTCTGTGTTGCTTAGTATATCTTCCCAGCTTATATCGGTTAGGACTTGGTTTACTTGGTCCCACTTTATGTTTTTGTTATTGAAGTTGAATTTGGTGAATGCTCCCTCGTGACTAGTCTCATTATGTCGGTCTGGGGCTCCACGCATACATGTCTGAACCTCAATTATGTTGTGATCTGAGTATATTGTTTTTGATATGGTGACATTTCTTATCAGATCATCATTGTTAGTGAAGATGAGGTCTAGTGTATTCTCCAGTCTAGTAGGCTCTATTATTTGCTGGTTTAAATTGAATTTTGTGCAGAGATTTAAAAGCTCGTGTGAGTGTGAGTTTTCATCAGAGCTGCCTCCTGGTGTTATTACTGCAACAATATTATTTGCTATATTCCTCCATTTTAGGTGCCTTAAGTTGAAATCCCCCAGGAGCAAGATGTTGGGTGCAGGAGCTGGAAGATTTTCCAGACAGTGGTCAATTTTTAACAGCTGTTCCTGGAATTGCTGGGATGTTGCATCCGGAGGCTTGTAGACTACCACAATGACTAGGTTTTGGTTCTCGACCTTTACTGCTAAAACTTCCACTACGTCATTTGAGGCATTAAGCAGTTCTGTGCAAACAAGTGACTCTGCAATGTACAGGCCAACCCCCCCCTTTTGCCTGTTCACTCTGTCACATCTGTATAGGTTGTAACCTGGGATCCATATTTCGTTGTCCAAGTGATCCTTTATGTGGGTCTCAGTGAAAGCCGCGAACATTGCCTTTGCCTCTGCAAGCAGTCCACGGATGAAAGGTATTTTGTTGTTTGTTGCTGGCTTTAGACCCTGTATATTTGCAAAGAAGAATGTTATCGGACTGGTGGTATTGTTGGTACTGGGGGGGGATTTTTTTTCCGGCATTAGTATCTGTATCTGTTGGTTTGGAGTGGAGGCCATCGACTGTGGTTCCACTCCAGGAATGACTGGATTTGGTGTACGATTTCTGCCATTTCCTGCCAGTTTTTTTTCCTTCCTGGCACTAAAAAACCTCTCCCTCTTGAGTGGCTGTGGCTACCCAGGTTTTCCCATGGCCTGGATGTTTTGTATCTTTTTGTCCCCTTTAGATGGTATGCCTGGCAATTTAAGTTATAGCACAGTCTTTCCTGTACTGAAGAGGTACACATTTCAGGGTGAAAAAGCTTACAGGAAGGGAGTTTGCATTTTCCTGTTGTCATATGGGCATGACATTTTCTAGGGTGGTCATAGTTGCATGTCCCATCTGTTTTTCCAGATTTCCCATGCCAGCAGATACCAAGTGCATAGTATGTGCACAGGCTTGGTTTCCGTTTGCCTTGTATGTGTAACTTTACTATATGGTTTACTCTGGAGGCAGAAACAAAGCTCTGATGACGTTCTTACAACTTACGTAGGACATTTCATGATAAAATATGGCAAGACAACTATTGTGTTTAATGGGTACTATGAGAATGTATCTACTAAAGATCAGACTCACACAAGGCGTAAAAAAAAAAAGGTGCATGGAGACCAAAGGTGCAGTTTTTTGCCCTCAACCACTGTGGTTCTAAAGGCTAACTTCTGGCCAATTCTGAAAATAAGCAGACAATAAAGCCTTTCACTGATAAGCTGCAGGCAGCTGGGTGTCTCACTAAGCAAGCGAAAGATGATACTGACGTCCTTATCATCAAGGAAGGTGTAGCTTCAGCTAGTAAGTGTACCACAGCCATTGTAGAAGACATCGACCTCTGATTCTTTTGATTCATTATGTGGACATGGTATCTCTTGACATTTTTTGTGTCCACCTAAAAAGAACTCCAACGATGTCACTATGATATTAAGAGAACCAAACAAAATCATGGTGAATTTGTCAGTATGAAGAATATTTTGTTCAGGCGAAACTGTCATAATACAACTTCTTAACTCTCCTCAACTGGAAAACGTGGTTCCACCGAAATACTTAAAATAAAACTTTCCGCGCACAAGCTTCTAGCTTCACTGAGTCAGGTAGATCTCAGCAGAAATCAGGCTACTGGACACGATGCTGTACTTTATCATGGAACACCAGACCAAATACTAAAATTCGACACTGAAAATTCGCAGAAAAAGTAATAATAAACTCAGTTAGTATGGGCCAACAGACCTGCTGCAGTGTTCCTCCTTTCTTATGTTCTTTTCATGTAAAACCTGAGATGCTGCTACCAACAGGGATGCTGCCAAATTCACAGTCAGTGGGTTTATCATCACGCGCACAGCTGGATGGGAATGGAAACAGACCTCCCGCTTATGTGGGGGTCTGAACTGCGACAAGGTAACCTAGAAATGATGAAAACGTCTAGAGCAGTGGTTTCTCAACATTTGCTGAAAGCCATGTAGATACACCAAAACTCAATGTGCAACGCTAGAAAGTACATGCAAGGAGGAGAAAATGGCGTGCGCGAGGGCAGGTACAGACTGCTGTGGTGTGCACGAGGGCAGGTACAGACTGCTGTGGTGTGCACGAGGGCAGGTACAGACTGCTGTGGTGTGCACGAGGGCAGGTACAGACTGCTGTGGTGTGCACGAGCGCAGGTACAGATTGCTGTGGTGTGCACGAGCGCAGGTACAAACTACTTTGCTGTGAACGAGGGCAGGTACAGCCTGCTGTGGTGTGCACGAGCGCAGGTACAGACTGCTGTGGTGTGCACGAGTGCAGGTACAGACTGCTGTGGTGTGCATGAGGGCAGATACAGCCTGCTGTGGTGTGTACGAGGGCAGGTACAGACTGCTGTGGTGTGTACGAGGGCAGGTACAGACTGCTGTGGTGTGCACGAGCGCAGGTACAGCCTGCTGTGGTGTGCACGAGGGCAGGTACAGCCTGCTGTGGTGTGCACGAGGGCAGGTACAGACTGCTGTGGTGTGCACGAGTGCAGGTACAGACTGCTGTGGTGTGCACGAGGGCAGATACAGCCTGCTGTGGTGTGCACGAGGGCAGGTACAGCCTGCTGTGGTGTGCACGAGGGCAGGTACAGCCTGCTGTGGTGTGCACGAGCGCAGGTACAGACTGCTGTGGTGTGCACGAGTGCAGGTACAGACTGCTGTGGTGTGCACGAGGGCAGATACAGCCTGCTGTGGTGTGTACGAGGGCAGGTACAGACTGCTGTGGTGTGTACGAGGGCAGGTACAGACTGCTGTGGTGTGCACGAGCGCAGGTACAGCCTGCTGTGGTGTGCACGAGGGCAGGTACAGCCTGCTGTGGTGTGCACGAGGGCAGGTACAGACTGCTGTGGTGTGCACGAGGGCAGGTACAGACTGCTGTGGTGTGCACGAGCGCAGGTACAGACTGCTGTGGTGTGCACGAGCGCAGGTACAGACTGCTGTGGTGTGCACGAGCGCAGGTACAGACTGCTGTGGTGTGCACGAGCGCAGGTACAGACTGCTGTGGTGTGCACGAGCGCAGGTACAGACTGCTGTGGTGTGCACGAGCGCAGGTACAGACTGCTGTGGTGTGCACGAGCGCAGGTACAGACTGCTGTGGTGTGCACGAGCGCAGGTACAGACTGCTGTGGTGTGTACGAGGGCAGGTACAGACTGCTGTGGTGTGCACGAGCGCAGGTACAGACTGCTGTGGTGTGCACGAGCGCAGGTACAGACTGCTGTGGTGTGCACGAGCGCAGGTACAAACTACTTTGCTGTGAACGAGGGCAGGTACAGCCTGCTGTGGTGTGCACGAGCGCAGGTACAGACAGCTGTGGTGTGCACGAGGGCAGATACAGCCTGCTGTGGTGTGTACGAGGGCAGGTACAGACAGCTGTGGTGTGCACGAGGGCAGATACAGACTGCTGTGGTGTGCACGAGCGCAGGTACAGCCTGCTGTGGTGTGCACGAGCGCAGGTTACCTGGAGGTTATTCCGGGGATCAACGCCCCCGCGGCCCGGTCCATGACCAGGCCTCCCGATGGATCAGGGCCTGATCAACTAGGCTGTTACTGCTGGCCGCACGCAGTCCGACGTACGAGCCACAGCCCGGCTGATCCGGCACCGACTTTAGGTATCTGTCCAGCTCTCTCTTGAAGGCAGCCAGGGGTTTATTGGCAATTCCCCTAATGCTTGATGGGAGGCTGTTGAACAGTTTTGGGCCCCGGACACTTATGGTGTTTTCTCTTAGTGTACCAATGGCGCCCCTACTTTTTATTGGCGGCATTTTGCATCGCCTGCCCAGTCTTTTACTTTCGTAGGGAGTGATTTCTGTGTGCAGATTTGGGACCATTCCTTCCAAGATTTTCCAAGTGTAGATTATGATATATCTCTCCCTCCTGCGTTCCAACGAGTACAGGTCAAGTGCTTCTAAGCGTTCCCAGTAGTTAAGGTGCTTGACAGAACTTATACGTGCAGTAAAGGATCTCTGTACACTCTCTAGATCTGCGATTTCACCTGCTTTGAATGGAGATGTTAATGTACAGCAGTATTCTAGCCTAGAGAGAACAAGTGATTTGAAAAGGATCATCATGGGCTTGGCATCTCTCGTTTTGAAAGTTCTCATTATCCATCCTATTATTTTCTTTGCACGTGCGATCGTGGCACTGTTGTGATCCTTGAAAGTGAGATCCTCAGACATTACTACTCCCAGGTCCCTTACATTATTTTTCCGCTCTATTGTATGGCCGGAGTCAGTAGTATACTCTGTTCTAGGTACAGACTGCTGTGGTGTGCACGAGCGCAGGTACAGAAACACACATAGAAAATTAGTGAAACTTATCATTTCACTGTGTACAGATAAAAATACTTTAATTTTGTACTAAGCTCTAGTTATTATGTAAATGCAATTTTTTAAATATATATTTGCATCTTTCCTTCAGCCACAAACAACAATATTAAACATACAGAATAACCTTAATTTACAATGTAATAACAGTGTTGTTGACAATATTGACTTGCTGTACAACTGTAAAACTAATTATTACAGGAAACATAACTTTTGTACCAAAAAAACAGTAGTGAGGCCTGGTCACAGACCGGGCCGAGGGGGCGCTGACCCCCGAAACCCCCTCCAATTATTAAAATAGGTAAGCTTATTCAAGTTTGCATAAAAAATATTTTTTTTAAATTGCGAAAAAGATGAACTACATCAATCTGTCATACGTCGTTGGAAAGGTAATTTCGCGTATTTTTAATATCAAATTGAGAATACAAAACGTGACACTTGTTTTCCATGAAGAAGGTATGTTGTTACGGCGGCCATGTTGACATACAACACAGCATGGCAGTAAACACGAACTAACTCTCTAGTTTTTTGTTTTTAAGTAAATGTTGAGAGAAACTATTATAATTACTTCTAGATTCACCCACAACTTTAACAGACTGTGGTTAAGACGGGTTGAGTAGCCGAGTAGTGAGTGAGGATGTTGGGGTGGATGGGACTTAGTGTGGGCGTGGGGGTTGGTGGGGGTCGAGGAGTCTGTTGGTGGGATCGGGATGGGAGGGTAAGTTGGTGAGGGTACAGAGGAGAGTAGGCATTTAAATGCACTCGTACTCTATTTATAGTTTCCAGGGCGTGGTGGTGGTGGTGTATCTGCAGCAGCAACAGCAGTGTGTGAGATGACTCCACTTTCTGCAGCCAACCTTGAAATATTGTATTTGTTGAGAGTACATGTGAACGAACTGGATGCAATACAAAGTTAGGGAAGTACCATGTAATCTGCATCCTCACCTTCAACACTGTTAAATATACTCTTGGAAAAAGATATACTAAAGTGACCAATCTATTTCTAAACACAAAAAATAGCCTTGGCATTTTATATTTATTGCTTCAGACGAACGTCGAATCTCAAACTATAATAATAATAATAATAATAATAATAATAATAATAATAATAATAATAATAATAATAATAATAATAATCTTTCTGGATCAATTACAAAGGACTAGACCACATATTCCTAAAACGGTATAACAATGCTACGCACTAAATGTGTGTGTGTACTCACCTATTTGTGGTTGCAGTGGTCGAGACATAGCTCCTGACCCCGACTCTTCACTAATCGCTACTAGGTCCTCTCTCGCCCTACTCCACGAGCTTTATCATACCTCGTCTTAAAACTATGTATAGTTTCTGCCTCCACTACATCGCTTGACAGACTATTCCACTTCCTGACAACTCTATGACTAAAGAAATACTTCCTAACATCTCTTTGACTCATCTGAGTCAGCTTCCAATTGTAGCCCCTTGTTTCTGTGTCCCATCTCTGGAATGTGTGTGTGTGTGTACTCACCTAGTTGTACTCACCTAGTTGAGGTTGCGGGGGTCGAGTCCGAGCTCCTGGCCCCGCCTCTTCACTGATCGCTACTAGGTCACTCTCTCTGAACCGTGAGCTTTATCATACCTCTGCTTAAAGCTATGTATGGATCCTGCCTCCACTACATCGCTTCCCAAACTATTCCACTTACTGACTACTCTGTGGCTGAAGAAATACTTCCTAACATCCCTGTGATTAATCTGTGTCTTCAACTTCCAACTGTGTCCCCTTGTTACTGTGTCCAATCTCTGGAACATCCTGTCTTTGTCCACCTTGTCAATTCCTCTCAGTATTTTGTATGTCGTTATCATGTCCCTCCTATCTCTCCTGTCCTCCAGTGTCGTCAGGTTGATTTCCCTTAACCTCTCCTCGTAGGACATACCTCTTAGCTCTGGGACTAGTCTTGTTGCAAACCTTTGCACTTTCTCTAGTTTCTTTACGTGCTTGGCTAGGTGTGGGTTCCAAACTGGTGCCGCATACTCCAATATGGGCCTAACGTACACGGTGTACAGGGTCCTGAACGATTCCTTATTAAGATGTCGGAATGCTGTTCTGAGGTTTGCTAGGCGCCCATATGCTGCAGCAGTTATTTGATTGATGTGCGCTTCAGATGTGCCTGGTGTTATACTCACCCCAAGATCTTTTTCCTGGAGTGAGGTTTGTAGTCTCTGGCCCCCTAGACTGTACTCCGTCTGCGGTCTTCTTTGCTCTTCCCCAATCTTCATGACTTTGCACTTGGTGGGATTGAACTCCAGGAGCCAATTGCTGGACCAGGTCTGCAGCCTGTCCAGATCCCTTTGTAGTTCTGCCTGGTCTTCGATCGAGTGAATTCTTCTCATCAACTTCACGTCATCTGCAAATAGGGACACCTCAGAGTCTATTCCTTCCGTCATGTCGTTCACAAATACCAGAAACAGCACTGGTCCTAGGACTGACTCCTGTGGGACCCCGCGTGTCACAGGTGCCCACTCTGACACCTCGCCACGTACCATGACTCGCTGCTGTCTTCCTGACAAGTATTCCCTGATCCATTGTAGTGCCTTCCCTGTTATCCCTGCTTGGTCCTCCAGTTTTTGCACCAATCTCTTGTGTGGAACTGTGTCAAACGCCTTCTTGCAGTCCAAGAATATGTGTGTGTGTGTGTGTGTGTGTGTGTGTGTGTGTGTGTGTGTGTGCGTGTGTGTGTGTGTGTGTGTGTGTGTGTGTGTGTGTGTGTGTGTGTATATCTATATATATATATATATATATATATATATATATATATATATATATATATATATATATATATATATAGTGTGTGTGTGTACACCCTGTTTAAAATTGCTATTGCTCAGGTTCGAGCTTCTTCTGGCCTGAGGTAAAATATTGTAAATAACTTGACTCGGCTTGTTAAGTTGCTTAAATAGCAACTCTCTTCTTGCGAATAAAGCAAGTGAAAATTTGTGTATGTGATAATTTCGCAAAAATCATTCTGAACCTCACGAAAAAAATATATTTCACTGTGTTTGTTTATTATTGAATTATTGTAAACTTATCTAAAATATATTTAGTTGAATTAGGCTAAATTAAATTGAGCTTGTTATAATATGGTTAGGTAAGTTTTTTAAGGTTCTTTTGGTACAAAATATCTATAAACGTATAAGAGAAAATTTTAGAAAGGACTTAATTTTCAATGAGTTCTTACTAACTGACCAGTTTTACTTATTGTGCACGACATTATATATATATATATATATATATATATATATATATATATATATCTATATATATATATATATATATATATATATATATATATTCAAAGTTGTCTTGCATAGAGATGCACCGTATACAGAGACCTGGCACATCAGAGTCAGGTACACCAAACTCAGACAGGTCTCACATATATCTCTGTAATGAGCAGGTGGTTACTCACTAATGGACCTGACTTGCTCATTATAAACTATGTCAAGCCAAGAGTAACACGCCAAGCAAAGTATTTGGCTTGTCAAGAGAGCCTAATTCTTTTTTTAAATTATAGTAATTATGAATACTTTTAATTTAGAGTCCCGGTGTTATGTTCAGAGTGCAATCAAAAATATCTTTTGTACAACTTGAACATTACAGTAAGTTCAACTATTGATTTACATGTTACAATTTTTGGAATTTCTAGAAGATTACTTGGTGTGGTAGCACCAAAATGTTTGTGCTTGAGTGTGATACTCTCGGTTTTTTTTTTTTTTTTTACGATTGTAGAATGTGTTCCTGGTAATTTTCAATAATTTTTCTACAAAACTTTTTGGATGGCTTAGGTTATAGGCTATTTAATACATCTTCATTATTTTTCTTATCTAAAATCTAAATATTATAGAACACACTGATGAATAATCCCACACACAAAGGAAACAAATGTTGATGACTGTGTCTGTAAAGTTCCCATGTACAAAATGTTAGAGATTTTACAAAGAAAAGACTGGAAAAAGCCTGGAATTAAGAATATAAAATAAAAAATATTGCATTAGTGCCAAGAGTCAAAAGATTTGCTTATTTATGTAAGAGATTTTAATTATCCTTTTGATTGGCAAAAACCTGAGAATTTTACATACAAATCAACAGTTGAACGAAACATAATCAAGTTATATGAAAATTAATTCTGATTGCAATCTCAATCTAAGACGAAGACACTGTAAGCCAAATCGTTTTATTTCACCAATATTTGCAGCTTCTCATCTACTTTACTGTATTTTCTCTCTGGTGTTGCCTCATCTTCGCTGTTTTAATTAAACTCCAGCCGCCACTTGTTGGAGATCTGCGGCCTGTCCAGGCCTCACTTGAGCCAGTTATAATCCTGCAACTTTAACTATCAGCAGCGGTATTAGTACCGATCCTTGTGGGACCCCACTCATCATTAATTTCCGTTCTGATGTCTTATCACATAATGTTAATCTTTGATCTGCTGGATCACTTGACATTTTATTCCTACCTGATTTTCTGTTTCCTGGATTAGTCTCTGGTGTGAAACAATATTAAATGCTTCTTTATACTTCTGAAAGATTCAGTTCATACCTCCACTGTTTTTATGTTTTATTTCTGTAACTGGTACAAAGTTCAAAATTCGTGAGGCAGGATTTCCCATTCTTACATCTTTGCCATTTTTCTATAAAGAAACTCTCCAGATGCTGCACTAACCTTTTCTTACTGCGTGAGCGTTGCCATGTATGCACCAACTGGCTCAGCACCCTAGGAATTGGGTCGTATACTGACTGGTTCAGTTGTAACTATCTTTAAATTTTCCTGTTTATATAGTGTCTTCTTACAGTGTTTTTACGTCAAGCTCCTTTAGTAGTGTGTGTGTGTGTGAGTGTGTGTGTGTGTGTGTGTGTGTTTGTGTGTGTGTGTGTGTGTGTGTGTGTGTGTGTGTGTGTGTGTGTGTGTGTGTGTGTGTGTGTGTGTGTGTGTGTGTGTGTGTGTGTGTGTACGTACTCACCTAGTTGTGGCTGCAGGGGTCGAGTCACAGCTTGTGTGTGTGTGGGGGGGAGGGGTGTATGTTAAGTGTGTGTGTGTGTGTGTGTGTGTGTGTGTGTGTGTGTGTGTATTTGTTGTGGGCGCACATACACGTGTGAGCGTGCTAAGATACTGAAAAGATAATTTATCAATAATAAATAGCAGGCGTAGACTAATGAGTTGAGGTAGTTTACACACAGTGACGGCACAGTAAACAACTACTGAGGTTGTATCAGGGTCGACCTTGGCACTCTTTTATGTGCGACTACTGACACACATTAAACACTCACCAGTTAGTTACACAAACATATTTTTAACCCTTGACAGACAACTAAATGGAGAAATAAGAACCGAGAAGACGGAAGAGTGGAGTGTATGTGTTAGTTGCCAGTTGTCAAATCCACTTGTCGATAGACGCGCGCGCGCGCGCGCGTCGTGTGTGTGTGTGTGTGTGTGTGTGTGTGTGTGTGTGTGTGTGTGTGTGTGTGTGTGTGTGTGTGTGTGTGTGTGTGTGTGCAGGTGGTTGAAGGGATCGAGTCATAGCTCCTGGCCCCACATCTTCACTGGTCGCCACTAGGTCCACTCTCTCCCTGCTCCATGAACTCTGTATGGTTCCTGCCTCCACTACCTCACTTTCCAGACTGCTCCACTTCTTTAAAACTCTATGACTGAAGAAATGCTTCCTAACATCTCTGACTCATCTGAGTCTTCAACTTTCAGTTGTGACCCCTAATTGCTGTGTCCCATTTCTGGAACATCCTGTCTCTGTCCACCTTGTCAATTTCTTTCAGTATTTTATATGTCGTTATTATGTCCCTCCTGTCCTCCAGTGTCGTCAGGTCGAGTTCTTTAACCTCTTCTCGTAGGCCATACACCTTAGCTCCGGGACTAGTCTCGTTGCAAACCTTCGCACACTCTTGACGTGCTTGGCCAGGTGTGGGTTCTAAACTGGATCTGCATACTCCAATATGGGCCTGACGTACACGGTGTACAGGGTCCGGAACGACTCCTTACTGAGATGCTGGAATGCTATTCTTAGGATCGCTAGTTGTCCATATGCTGCAGCAGTTATTTGCTTGATGTGCGCCTCAGATGTGCTCGGTACTATACACACTCCAAGATCCTTTTCCTTGAGTGAGGTTTGTAGTCTTTGGCCCCCTAGACTGTACTCTGTCTGCGGTGTTCTTTGCCTTTCCCCGATCTTCATGACTTTCCACTTGGTGGGGTTGAACTCCAGTAACCAGTTGCTTGACCAGGTCTGCAGCCTGTCCAGATCCCTCTGTAGTCCTGCCTTGTCCTCTTCCGACTGAATTCACACACACACACACACACACGTGTTAATGTGTGTGTATTTATCGCTTTATGTTCGCAAGAGTCGAGGCTTAGCTGCTGGCCCCGCCTCTTAAACTTCACCGACCGGCATTACTGGTTTTTGGCCCATCCAGATTTAGCATATTTGTTCTTTAAACTGTTTTTGGAGTCTGCCTACATTTCCACGTCCCGTTCTTTCTGCTTCTCTACCGCCCTGAAACTCCCATGTGACTGTAGCCAGTATGTTCTCCTGTCCCTTTTCCTCACAATGCACAAAGTTTGTCCTTATTCACCCATCAAGTCCTCGAAATATTGTGTACCTAGTATTTCATATCGTCTAAAAAAAAATTCCATCTACTCTGCCAGGTCATTTATACATACAATAGGCGGCAGTACAACTAAATACTGATGCTTGGAGGACTCGCTTGGAGGACTCACTTGGTAGCCTCTCCCTTTCCAACACTCTCTTAAACTTTCATTCTGTCTTCTATCTTTCGGGTATTCCTTGATCTACTGAATTCGTACAGTCTCTCACTAACGAATTTCCTCTTCTGTAGATGCTCCAATATCCCTCTTATGATAATCTTCTTTAGCTAGTAGTTTAGAGTATAATAATAGAGAATATATTAGGCTGCCCTGATAATTCCAGTCACACAGGTACCGTCCCACCTGGCAACTGCTCTGGTGAGGTGCAAATCAGCACCAACATCACATTAAAACCAGATTCTTAATAAAGATTAACGTTCAGAAAGACTCGACCACACCGTCAATTTTCAAACCACGACGACAAAATATTAACAAGTGTAATATTTTCGCCTCGCCATCTCTGTTACTCACTACAAGCAGAGTCCAGTACCCAGACATCACAAGAAAGGCATGTACAGCAGCCCTGGCCCGTAACGACTCGTATACATATAGGTTATCTGATAAGTGCTTCAGCGTAATCTGTTAACAAAGCAGTAATCAAGAGTATGGTGTGAGTGAGGCGGCTCAGCTCCCACAGCTCAAACATCACGCCTCCACATTCCATTTGTGGCCTTACTTTAAAACAGGTTTTTTTTATATCCCCAGCTAATTGTGCACCAGTGAATGTGGGTCACATAGCAACAGTGTCATGTACCGAATAATTAAATGTTAATACAGTTTATACAACCAACGGCATTATAAAGAACTCTTTGTAATAGTGTGACTTTTGTTTCTTTCCGGACTAAAGTTGTACACTACCAATGTACAACCTTATCTGAATTCGCCAAATTTAGTGTCAAATTTTACTCCATTTACCTGACCCGCTCGTCTCTCCGTACTCATACCCTCCGTAAGATCACCACTAATGCCCTCTTGACATCCATTTTCTAATCAAATAATTCTCTTATACCACCACCAACCCCTAGACGAGAGTCACCAGCAAGGAGGACCCAGTAAACATTAGAGGGTAGAAAAATCGTAACTCATCAATGGTATCAAAGGTATCTTACGGTATTCATCGCTGGCTGTGTCCATGACGGACACAGGGAACCTCAAGCCTGATTTAAACTAAGTCTTTCCATAGAAAACAGTACGATGTTGAAGGAAGGCAAATCTCAGATACTCTTCTATTAAAAAAATAAAATAAAAATAGAACCACAGTCAAGAAGACGATCAAACCAAACAAAAAACGCAGAAGAGGAATATAATGAACCTGTTTAAACATATAGAAAGGCATAACGATGAAAGAACACAACTGGAAGATAAATGACAAGCTGAATCAAAATTGTTTAACAAACTCGGTATGCCAAGCCACTGATGTTCTTTAAGGCACTTGTACTTTCTAGACTGGAACACTGCTGGACATTAACAACACAGTTTAAGACAGGTGATATCACTGATCTGGAGACTATGTAGAGCATAAACAGAACTTTTACTGGCTTTTAATTTACTTGTAGATTGTTGCATGGGTCACTGTCTCTTCGGCTCGTTCCTAAACCAGCCCTCCTGGTCGACGGATTGATAAATTAAGCTGCTGGTGCTGGCCGCATGCTAGCCGCAACGTTATGTACCACAGCCAGGCTAAGCAGTCACTTAAGAATTCACCATGTTCATCAACTATTCAAATATCTAAGTTGCTGAGAACCCATCGGATCGGATCGAGGACGACGAGAGCTGTCGTAAGATGGGAAGGAAGAAGGATAAGGAAGGATGGAAATAACTGGAAAAGGATGGGGAGGAGGGGAAGAGGAGGAATCTGAGAACCCATAAAATCCTTCTAATTTTCCTTCAAATTTTCCTAGACTTCTACCTGGAAAGTAATATGAGGAACTGGTTCCAAATCTGTACACTGAATTAACTACTTATAACAGGAATAAAGTATTTAAGTTCCTTCAAATTATGATTCATTAGCTAGCATGTGGTGAATAAATCAAATCACGAGCTTCAAACAACAACAGCCTAAGTGAACACTATCAACCAAAAGGTCGGGTCAGAAAGCTTGACAAGAGGGAGGAGGTAAGGGGGCGGTGATCCCTGGAATGTCACTAAAGAGGCACAAAGTTGTGCTTTATATCTCTACGGAAATTAACACATCTTATTCCTGCAATATTGTCAGTACTGTGTGCGATCTCTGTCATACCATTAATATACGTTACCAAGCCATCCATCGTGTGTTTATTCTCATATCATTGATCGAACCCCCACGACAATATTTCTAATAACTGCAAGTAGCAGGTTATACCTGTGATATATTGAATAGCCTTGGACCACAGATGTTGATACACTCTTCTCTCATTGGGCCCATGGCGCCCCTGCTTTTCATTGAATTTATTTTTTACACTCACGTATCTCTCGCTCCAGTACGTTGTTATGGTCGTGTGTAGATTTGGCAATAAGTTCTCAATGCCTGTGGCCGGTTTCGAGAGTCAAACTATTCCTGCAACTCGGACTAGAATTTGACTTTTCTTTATGTATTCAGTACACTATCGGGTATCTTTGTCTCACTCGCTCCAGAGAGTATGCTCTGAGGCATTCCCAGTTGTTTATATGCTTTTTGTTGTTCTACGCTGCAGTAAAGAGTAGTAAAAGATAAACACTTTGTCATCAACTGTGGATTGAGTGACAGGTTGATGGGTCTGGTGAACCACTGTCTGGTCCCCAGAACCACACCCACTGTATTGATGGAGTCAATACCACCACCTTTCATTCTTATAAACTCCCACATCAATATTCCAGTAATTATACCAGTAATTATACCGTCACTGAACTACCGGTCACAGACCGGGCCGCGGGGGCGTTGACCCCCGGAACTCTCTCCAGGTAAACTCCAGGTACTCCAGACCACAACTACACAACTACACTCCAGACCAGCTACGCAGCCACACACAACTACACTCCAGACCACAGCTACACAACTACACTCCAGACCACAGCTACACAACCACACATAATTATACTCCAGACCACAACTACACTCCAGACCACAGCTACACAACCACACACAACTACACTCCAGACCACAGCTACACAACCACACATAATTATACTCCAGACCACAACTACACTCCAGACCACAGCTACGCAGCCACACAACTACACTCCAGACCACAGTTACACAACCACACATAATTATACTCCAGACCACAGCTACACAACTACACTTCAGACCACAGCTACACAACTACACTCCAGACCACAGCTACACAACCACACACAACTACACTCCAGACCACAGCTATACAACCACACATAATTATATTCCAGACCACAGCTATACAACCACACGTAATTATACTCCAGACCACAACTACACAGAACTATACTCCAGACCACAGCTACACAACTATACTCCAGACCACAACTACACAGAACTATACTCCAGACCAGAGCTACACAACTATACTCCAGACCAGAGCTACACAACTATACTCCAGACCAGAGCTACACAACTATACTCCAGACCAGAGCTACACAACTATACTCCAGACCACAACTACACAGAACTATACTCCAGACCAGAGCTACACAACTATACTCCAGACCACAACTACACTCCAGACCACAGCTACACAACTATACTCCAGACCACAACTACACAGAACTATACTCCAGACCACAGCTACACAACTGTACTCCAGACCACAACTACACACAACTATACTCCAGACCACAACTACACAGAACTATACTCCAGACCACAACTACACAACTGTACTCCAGACCACAACTACACAACTATACTCCAGACCACAACTACACAACTATACTCCAGACCACAACTACACAGAACTATACTCCAGACCACAACTACACAACTATACTCCAGACCACAACTACACAGAACTATACTCCAGACCACAGCTACACAACTGTACTCCAGACCACAACTACACAACTATACTCCAGACCACAACTACACACAACTATACTCCAGACCACAACTACACAACTAAATTCCAGACCACAGTTACACACAACAATACTCCAGACCACAACTACACAACTATACACAACTATACTCCAGACCACAGCTACACAACTACACATAACTATACTCCAGACCACAGCTACACAACTATACTCCAGACCACAACTACACAACTATACTCCAGACCACAACTACACAACTATACTCCAGACCACAACTACACAACTATACTCCAGACCACAACTACACAACTATACTCCAGACCACAACTACACAACTATACTCCAGACCACAGCTACACAACTATACTCCAGACCACAACTACATAACTATACTCCAGACCACAACTACACAACTATACTCCAGACCACAACTACACAACTATACTCCAGACCACAACTACACAACTATACTCCAGACCACAGCTACACAACTATACTCCAGACCACAACTACACAACTATACTCCAGACCACAACTACACAACTATACTCCAGACCACAACTACACAACTATACTCCAGACCACAGCTACACAACTATACTCCAGACCACAGCTACACAACTATACTCCTGACCACAACTACACAACTATACTCCAGACCACAGCTACACAACTATACTCCAGACCACAGCTACACAACTATACTCCAGACCACAACTACATAACTATACTCCAGACCACAGCTACACAACCACACACAATTATACTCCAGACAACAGCTAATAACAAACACACCGTCACAGTAATATCGACCATATTTTCCTACTATTTGTGAGACGTAGTCTACAAGAACATTCTGAAATCAAAATATGAAAGTGAACATCACTAGTAAGTCTTTCGTTACGATCCATCTGGATTATACAGCTTTCTCGACGTTTATCATCAATTCATACCTGTGACAGGTCTCCAGAGTTTTCTTCTTGTGTCTGAGCCGGGCATGACGTCATATGATGCATAAAAATATATACGAGCTTATCCCATGGACTACAGGGAGTCCTTGAGCTTTATAAAGCTCCGTGCTTACCCGCCATAAGTATGTGTCAAGCTGACAACGTTTCGAGCTGCTGCTGTTGGTGCTGTTGTTCCTCCTGCTGCGGTAAACAGCAGTCTGCTCCTTCACGGTTTATACACTCTTTTCTTAAGCAAGTGAAGGTATGAATGCTAAGTGTGATGGTAAGACTGGAGGTGTGTCAACCAGCAATGTGACCAAGAAGCCTGTGTGCCTCTGACCGTCAGCACAGCTGTTGACTAAGTGGGAAGCGTGCAGGTGTTGTCCCTTCCCCTCCTCCCCTACCCTCGACACCTGTCTCAACATGTTCCTGGTGGCCTTCACTGCCTGCCACGCCCCCTTAAATAACCTATGCTGCGCGCACACGCGCGCACACAAACAAGCAGAATGTGCAAACTGAGCTGGAATTAACTATACCAGAACTAACATGTAGCACTGTGAGGTGGGAGTGCACATACTACTAGCACTGTGAGGTGGGAGTGCACATACTACTAGCACTGTGAGGTGGGAGTGCACATAATACTAGCACTGTGAGGTGGAAGTGCACATACTACTAGCACTGTGAGGTGGGAGTGCACATACTACTAGCACTGTGAGGTGGGAGTGCACATACTACTAGCACTGTGAGGTGGGAGTGCACATAATACTAGCACTGTGAGGTGGAAGTGCACATACTACTAGCACTGTGAGGTGGGAGTGCACATACTACTAGCACTGTGAGGTGGGAGTGCACATACTACTAGCACTGTGAGGTGGGAGTGCACATACTACTAGCACTGTGAGGTGGGAGTGCACATACTACTAGCACTGTGAGGTGGGAGTGCACATACTACTAGCACTGTGAGGTGGAAGTGCACATACTACTAGCACTGTGAGGTGGCAGTGCACATACTACTAGCACTGTGAGGTGGCAGTGCACATACTACTAGCACTGTGAGGTGGGAGTGCAGATACTACTAGCACTGTGAGGTGGGAGTGCACATACTGCTAGCACTGTGAGGTGGGAGTGCACATACTGCTAGCACTGTGAGGTGGGAGTGCACATACTAGCACTGTGAGGTGGGAGTGCACATACTACTAGCACTGTGAGGTGGGAGTGCACATACTACTAGTACAGTGAGGTGGGAGTGCACATACAAGCACTGTGAGGTGGGAGTGCACATACTACTAGCACTGTGAGGTGGGAGTGCACATACTACTAGCACTGTGAGGTGGGAGTGCACATACTACTAGCACTGTGAGGTGGGAGTGCACATACTACTAGCACTGTGAGGTGGGAGTGCACATACTACTAGCACTGTGAGGTGGGAGTGCACATACTACTAGCACTGTGAGGTGGGAGTGCACATACTACTAGCACTGTGAGGTGGAAGTGCACATACTACTAGCACTGTGAGGTGGAAGTGCACATACTACTAGCACTGTGAGGTGGGAGTGCACATACTACTAGCACTGTGAGGTGAGAGTGCACATACTAGCACTGTGAGGTGGGAGTGCACATACTACTAGCATTGTGAGGTGGGAGTGCACATACTACAAGCACTGTGAGGTGGGAGTGCACATACTACTAGCACTGTGAGGTGGGAGTGCACATACTACTAGCACTGTGAGGTGGGAGTGCACATACTACTAGCACTGTGAGGTGGGAGTGCACATAATACTAGCACTGTGAGGTGGAAGTGCACATACTACTAGCACTGTGAGGTGGGAGTGCACATACTACTAGCACTGTGAGGTGGGAGTGCACATACTACTAGCACTGTGAGGTGGGAGTGCACATACTACTAGCACTGTGAGGTGGGAGTGCACATACTACTAGCACTGTGAGGTGGGAGTGCACATACTACTAGCACTGTGAGGTGGGAGTGCACATACTACCAGCAGTGTGAGGTGGAAGTGCACATGCTACTAGCACCGTGAGGTGGAAGTGCACACACTACTACTACTGAGAAGTGGGAGTGCACATACTACTAGCACAGTGAGGTGGGAGTGCACATACTACTAGCACCGTGAGGTGGAAGTGCACACACTACTACTACTGAGAAGTGGGAGTGCACATACTACTAGCACAGTGAGGTGGGAGTGCACATACTACTAGCACTGTGAGGTGGGAGTGCACATACTACCAGCAGTGTGAGGTGGAAGTGCACATGCTACTAGCACCGTGAGGTGGAAGTGCACACACTACTACTACTGAGAAGTGGGAGTGCACATACTACTAGCACAGTGAGGTGGGAGTGCACATACTACTAGCACCGTGAGGTGGAAGTGCACACACTACTACTACTGAGAAGTGGGAGTGCACATACTACTAGCACAGTGAGGTGGGAGTGCACATACTACTAGCACTGTGAGGTGGGAGTGCACACACTAGTACCACTGAGAGGTGGGAGTGCACATACTACTAGCACCGTGAGGTGGAAGTGCACACACTACTACTACTGAGAAGTGGGAGTGCACATACTACTAGCACAGTGAGGTGGGAGTGCACATACTACTAGCACTGTGAGGTGGGAGTGCACACACTAGTACCACTGAGAGGTGGGAGTGCACACACTACCACTGTCAGGAGGTAGTGCACACACTACCACTGTCAGGAGGTAGTGCACACTACCACTGTCAGGAGGTAGTGCACACACTACCACTGTCAGGAGGTAGTGCACACACTACCACTGTCAGGAGGTAGTGCACACACTACCACTGTCAGGAGGTAGTGCACACACTACCACTGTCAGGAGGTAGTGCACACACTACCACTGTCAGGAGGTAGTGCACACACTACCACTGTCAGGAGGTAGTGCACACACTACCACTGTCAGGAGGTAGTGCACACACACACTACCACTGTCAGGAGGTAGTGCACACACTACCACTGTCAGGAGGTAGTGCACACACACTACCACTGAGAGGAGGGAGTACACACACTACCACTGTCAGGAGGTAGTGCACACACTACCACTGAGAGGAGGGAGTACACACACTACCACTGTCAGGAGGTAGTGCACACACTACCACTGAGAGGAGGGAGTACACACACTACCACTGTCAGGAGGTAGTGCACACACTACCACTGTCAGGAGGTAGTGCACATACTACCACTGTCAGGAGGTAGTGCACATACTACCACTACTACCAAGAGGAGGTAGTGCACGCACTATCACTGAGGGAGTGCACCAACTACCACTGTTAGGAGGTAGTGCACACACTACTACCAATGAGAGGAATTAGTGCACACAATACTATTTACAAGAGGTAGTGCACACACTACCAGCGACAGGAGGTAGTGCGCGCGCACACACACACACACACACACACTACCACCGACAGGAGGTAGTGCACACACTACCACCGACAGGAGATAGTGCACACACAATAGCACTGACAGGAGGTAGTGCACACACTACCACTGACAGGAGGTAGTGCACACACTACCACTGACAGGAGGTAGTGCACACACTACCACTGACAGGAGGTAGTGCACACACTACCACTGACAGGAGGTAGTGCACACACTACCACTGACAGGAGGTAGTGCACACACTACCACCGACAGGAGGTAGTGCACACACACGCTACCACTGACAGGAGGTAGTGCACACACTACCACCGACAGGAGGTAGTGCACACACACGCTACCACTGACAGGAGGTAGTGCACACACTACCACTGACAGGAGGTAGTGCACACACACTACCAATGACAGGAGGTAGTGCACACACTACCACTGACAGGAGGTAGTGCACACACTACCACTGATAGGAGGTAGTGCACACACTGCCACTGACAGGAGGTAGTGCACACACTACCACTGACAGGAGGTAGTGCATACACTACCACTGACAGGAGGTAGTGCACACACACTACCACTGACAGGAGGTAGTGCACACACTACCATTGACAGGAGGCAGTGCACACACTACCACTGACAGGAGGTAGTGCATACACTACCACTGACAGGAGGTAGTGCATACACACTACCACTGACAGGAGGTAGTGCATACACTACCACTGACAGGAGGTAGTGCACACACACTACCACTGACAGGAGGTAGTGCATACACTACCACTGACAGGAGGTAGTGCACACACACTACCACTGACAGGAGGTAGTGCACACACACTACCACTGACAGGAGGTAGTGCATACACTACCACTGACAGGAGGTAGTGCACACACACTACCACTGACAGGAGGTAGTGCATACACTACCACTGACAGGAGGTAGTGCACACACACTACCACTGACAGGAGGTAGTGCACACACTACCATTGACAGGAGGCAGTGCACACACTACCACTGACAGGAGGTAGTGCACACACTACCATTGACAGGAGGCAGTGCACACACTACCACTGACAGGAGGTAGTGCACACACTACCATTGACAGGAGGCAGTGCACACACTACCATTGACAGGAGGCAGTGCACACACTACCACTGACAGGAGGCAGTGCACACACTACCACTGACAGGAGGTAGTGCACACCCTACCACTGACAGGAGGTAGTGCACACACTACCATTGACAGGAGGCAGTGCACACACTACCACTGACAGGAGGTAGTGCACACACACTACCACTGACAGGAGGTAGTGCACACACTACCACTGACAGGAGGCAGTGCACACACTACCACTGACAGGAGGTAGTGCACACACTACCACTGACAGGAGGTAGTGCACACACACTACCACTGACAGGAGGTAGTGCACACACTACCACTGACAGGAGGTAGTGCACACACTACCACTGACAGGAGGTAGTGCACACACTACCACAGTGATGGTGGTGAGAATGATTGTATGTGCAAGGAGTGACTGATGCTGCAACACATATTTCCCCTGCAGGACCCCCCTCTTCCTTTCAACACCCTCCTGGTGGATGACCCGATCGACCAGCGGGAGGCATGGTCTTCGCTTTGGCCTTGGGTTCGTTGACCCCCTCGCAACACACTCTAGGTAGACTCCAGGTAGGAACGGACTTAGTTTTGCGTTCTGTTTGCTAGAAATTTGAATATTTCTCCGTTTGTCAGCAAATTAAAAAGAAGAACAGCTGGAGGCACGGTCCTGGCACATTTACTGTGTCTCATCCACACAGCATAGAGCAGCTGGAGGCACGGTCCTGGCACATTTACTGTGTCTCATCCACACAGCATAGAGCAGCTGGAGGCACGGTCCTGGCACATTTACCGTGTCTCATCCACACAGCATAGAGCAGCTGGAGGCACGGTCCTGGCACATTTACTGTCTCATCCACACAGCACAGAGCAGCTGGAGGCACGGTACTGGAACATTTACCGTGTCTCATCCACACAGCACAGAGCAGCTGGAGGCACGGTACTGGAACATTTACCGTGTCTCATCCTCACAGCACAGAGCAGCTGGAGGCACGGTACTGGCACATTTACCGTGTCTCATCCACACAGCACAGAGCAGCTGGAGGCACGGTACTGGCACATTTACCGTGTCTCATCCTCACAGCACAGAGCAGCTGGAGGCACGGTACTGGCACATTTACCGTGTCTCATCCACACAGCACAGAGCAGCTGGAGGCACGGTACTGGCACATTTACCGTGTCTCATCCTCACAGCACAGAGCAGCTGGAGGCACGGTACTGGAACATTTACCGTGTCTCATCCACACAGCACAGAGCAGCTGGAGGCACGGTACTGGCACATTTACCGTGTCTCATCCACACAGCACAGAGCAGCTGGAGGCACGGTACTGGCACATTTACCGTGTCTCATCCACAGCACAGAGCAGCTGGAGGCACGGTACTGGAACATTTACCGTGTCTCATCCACAGCACAGAGCAGCTGGAGGCACGGTACTGGCACATTTACCGTGTCTCATCCACACAGCACAGAGCAGCTGGAGGCACGGTACTGGAACATTTACCGTGTCTCATCCACAGCACAGAGCAGCTGGAGGCACGGTACTGGCACATTTACCGTGTCTCATCCTCACAGCACAGAGCAGCTGGAGGCACGGTACTGGCACATTTACCGTGTCTCATCCACAGCACAGAGCAGCTGGAGGCACGGTACTGGCACATTTACCGTGTCTCATCCACACAGCACAGAGCAGCTGGAGGCACGGTCCTGGCACATTTACCGTGTCTCATCCACACAGCACAGAGCAGCTGGAGGCACGGTACTGGCACATTTACCGTGTCTCATCCTCACAGCACAGAGCAGCTGGAGGCACGGTACTGGCACATTTACCGTGTCTCATCCACAGCACAGAGCAGCTGGAGGCACGGTACTGGCACATTTACCGTGTCTCATCCACAGCACAGAGCAGCTGGAGGCACGGTACTGGCACATTTACCGTGTCTCATCCACACAGCACAGAGCAGCTGGAGGCACGGTCCTGGCACATTTACCGTGTCTCATCCACACAGCACAGAGCAGCTGGAGGCACGGTACTGGAACATTTACCGTGTCTCATCCACACAGCACAGAGCAGCTGGAGGCACGGTACTGGAACATTTACCGTGTCTCATCCACACAGCACAGAGCAGCTGGAGGCACGGTACTGGCACATTTACCGTGTCTCATCCACACAGCACAGAGCAGCTGGAGGCACGGTACTGGCACATTTACCGTGTCTCATCCTCACAGTATAAATAAAAACGCCAGTCACACTTGGTAATATCTTTTGCATACAATAACAAAATATACAGTGGGAGTTACAAAAGCAAATCAAATCAGGTATACCTAGAGAGGGTTTCGGGGGGTTAACGCCCCCGCGGTCCGGTCTATGACCAGGCCTCATGGTGGATCAGGGCCTGATAAATCAGGCTGTTACTGTTGGCCGCACGTAAACCGACGTACGAGCCACAACCCGGCTGGTCAGGTACTGACTTTAGGTGCCTGTCCAAAGCCTTCTTGAAGACAGCCGGGGATCTATTAATAATCTCAATAAAATATTACAATATATATTACAGTTGCTTAGATATAGGAATAAGGGAGAATTCAAACCCAGCACAGAATACAGAACGCTAACTCACCTTCTCATAGAATATAATAAACAGATAAATGACTAACGAATAATAATGTCAGGTGATCTATTGTTTAGAGAACAAAGTGAATGTCATAAAATGCCAGAATAATGAGAAGTTTCAAAACAAGATAAACAATGTGTGGAAAGAGACACTTACGTACAGTTCTGGACATTTATTAGAGGAAACATTTCGCCACGAGTGGCTTATTCAGTCCTTATACAGAGATAACTAAGACGAGTATATATAGTAGCAGTAGTTAAGTGGAAGATCGTGTAAGTAGTAGTAGTGGTAGAAGCAGTAATATAATTGTGGTAAGATGGATTGGGTTTGAGTAGGATCTGTTAACATCATGTTACAACGGTCTCCACAATTGGTAATATAAGGTTGATAAGCAATTTAGATATTGTGTAACTTCTGGACTTTTGATGGAAAATGTTACTGACAGCAATTATTGCAGTCTTTTAACATTCTCACCATCTTAAATCTTCTTCCTTAATGGCTATTCTAACCTTACTGAATTTCATGAGGTGTCCAAGATCGTCCCTGTGTTGAACACAGGCGTTTACTGCCTGCATCGAGTCAATAAAATATTTAAACTACCGGGAACTATTTAGGGCATACGGAATGTGCTCTCTGGAACGAAGAAGAGATATCTGATATATACCTGGAAGATACTGGAGAGACAGGCATATTGGAGAGTGAGAGATGTGGGAGGAAGCGTAAAAAAAAAAAACTAATTGAAAAGCAGGGGTGCCACAGTCACAATAAAAAAAAACACTGTCAACATCCGTGGCCAAAGGCTCTTCAACCTGGTGTCAAACATTGCTGGAAACTGGATTACTACCTCTGCCAGGTACTAGATCAACCAGTCTGTGATAGTTATGTGGGACAGAAGGCGTTTAACAGCAAGAGACTTACTTGTTGACCAGGTAACCAACAACGAAGCCGGACCAAAGCCCGGGTGTCAAGGACAGTAAGCCCCTCGAATTCAAACACAGGTAAATCACTTGAGAGACAAGAGGAACAATGATGAGAAGAATGATGAGGCACAAGAAATATGATGGGTGGGATGAGAAACAAGAACAATAATGAGAGGGATGATGAGACACAAGAAACAACTACAGAAAAAACTGATAATTATTTAATCACACCATCTCCCCCCCTCTCACAATACCCTCCCCTCCACCTGTACACCCCCTTCCTCTCTAGACCCTCCCCTCCACCTGTACACCCCCTTCCTCTCTAGACCCTCCTCCCCTCCACCTGTACACCCCCTTCCTCTCTAGACCCTCCTCCCCTCCACCTGTACACCCCCTTCCTCTCTAGACCCTCCTCCCCTCCACCTGTACACCCCCTTCCTCTCTAGATCCTCCTCCCCTCCACCTGTACACGCCCCTCCTCTCTAGACCCTCCCCTCCACCTGTACACCACCTTCCTCTATAGACCCTCCCCTCCACTTGTACAACACCTTCCTCTCTAGACCCTCCTCCCCTCCACCTGTACACCCCCTTCCTCTCTAAACCCTCCCCTCCACCTGTACACCAACTTCCTCTCTAGACCCTCCTTCCCTCCACAAGCTGGATCTCTTTGCGCATGGGAAGGTAAAGAGAGGGAGGGGAGAGGGGGAGGAAGGAGGGGAAGCAAGAGAGGTAGAGGAAGGAGGAGAGAGAGGAAGGAGGGGAGAGGGAGAGGAAGGAGGGGAGAGAGAGAGGAAGGAAGGGAGAGGGAGAGAAAGGAGGGGAGAGGGAGGAAGGGAGAGGGAGAGGAAGGAAGGGAGGGAGAGGAAGGAGGGGAGAGGGAGAGGAAGGGAGAGTGAGAGGAAGGAAGGGAGAGTGAGAGGAAGGAAGTGAGAGGGAGAGGAAGGGAGAGTGAGAGGAAGGGAGAGGGAGAGAAAGGAAGGGAGAGGAAGGGAGAGGGAGGGAGAGGAAGGGAGGGAGAGGAAGGGAGAGTGAGAGGAAGGGAGAGGGAGAGGAAGGGAGAGGAAGGAAGGGAGAGGGAGAGGAAGGGAGGGAGAGGAAGGAAGGGAGAGGGAGAGGAAGGGAGAGTGAGAGGAAGGAAGGGAGAGGGAGAGGAAGGAAGGGAGAGTGAGAGGAAGGGAGAGGGAGAGGAAGGGAGAGGAAGGAAGGGAGAGGGAGAGGAAGGGAGAGTAAGAGGAAGGAAGGGAGAGGGAGAGGAAGGGAGAGTGAGAGGAAGTGAGAGGGAGAGGAAGGGAGAAGAAGGGAGGAAGAGGAAGGGAGAGTGAGGGGAAGGGAGAGGGAGAGCAAGGAAGGGAGAGGGAGAGGAAGGGAGAAGGAGAGGAAGGAAGGGAGAGGGAGAGGGAGAGGGAGAGGAAGGAAGGGAGAGGAAGGAAGGGAGAGTGAGAGGAAGGAAGGGAGAGAGAGGAAGGAAGGGAGAGGGAGAGGAAGGAAGGGAGACGGAGAGGAAGGGAGAGGGAGAGGAAGGGAGAGTGAGAGGAAGGGAGAGGGAGAGGAAGGGAGAGTGAGAGGAAGGAAGGGAGAGGAAGGAAGGGAGAGGGAGAGGAAGGGAGAGGGAGAGGAAGGGAGAGGGAGAGGAAGGGAGAGGGAGAGGAAGGGAGAGTGAGAGGAAGGGAGAGGAAGGAAGGGAGAGGAAGGAAGGGAGAGTGAGAGGAAGAAAGGGAGAGGGAAAGGAAGGGAGAGGGAGAGGAAGGAAGGGAGAGGAAGGAAGGGAGAGTGAGAGGAAGGAAGGTAGAGGGAGAGGAAGGGAGAGTGAGAGTAAGGAAGGGAGAGGGAGAGGAAGGAAGGGAGTGAGAGGAAGGAAGGTAGAGGGAGAGGAAGGGAGAGTGAGAGTAAGGAAGGGAGAGTGAGAGTAAGGAAGGGAGAGTGAGAGTAAGGAAGGGAGAGTGAGAGTAAGGAAGGGAGAGTGAGAGTAAGGAAGGGAGAGGAAGAGGAAGGAAGGGAGAGGAAGGAAGGGAGAGCGAGAGGAAGGAAGGTAGAGGGAGATGAAGGGAGAGTGAGAGTAAGGAAGGGAGAGTGAGAGTAAGGAAGGGAGAGGGAGAGTAAGGAAGGGAGAGGGAGAGGAAGGAAGGGAGAGTGAGAGGAAGGAAGGTAGAGGGAGAGGAAGGGAGAGTGAGAGTAAGGAAGGGAGAGTGAGAGTAAGGAAGGGAGAGTGAGAGTAAGGAAGGGAGAGTGAGAGTAAGGGAGAGTGAGAGTAAGGAAGGGAGAGGGAGAGGAAGGAAGGGAGAGTGAGAGGAAGGAAGGTAGAGGGAGAGGAAGGGAGAGTGAGAGTAAGGAAGGGAGAGTGAGAGTAAGGAAGGGAGAGTGAGAGGAAGGAAGGTAGAGGGAGAGGAAGGGAGAGTGAGAGGAAGGAAGGGAGAGGGAGAGGAAGATGTGATTCCCTCACATAAATCCTGGCTCACTCGGAGGTTCCTCCAGAAACAACGAAATATAATTTTGTTTTTCCTTGAGAAAGTTGTTAGTAAAAACAGTGTAATGTATCATGGGTAAGATTCATGGTACTTAGCATGCCTGGTTGACCCGTCATCAATACTAGGTAAGATTCATGGTACTTAGCATGCCTGGTTGACCCGTCATCAATACTAGGTAAGATTCATGGTACTTAGCATGCCTGGTTGACCCGTCATCAATACTAGGTAAGATTCATGGTACTTAGCATGCCTGGTTGACCCGTCATCAATACTAGGTAAGATTCATGGTACTTAGCATGCCTGGTTGACCCGTCATCAATACTAGGTAAGATTCATGGTACTTAGCATGCCTGGTTGACCCGTCATCAATACTAGGTAAGATTCATGGTACTTAGCATGCCTGGTTGACCTATCATCAATACTAGGTAAGATTCATGGCACCTAGCATGCCTGGTTGACCCGTCATCAATACTAGGTAAGATTCATGGCACCTAGCATGCCTGGTTGACCCGTCATCAATACTAGGTAAGATTCATGGCACCTAGCATGCCTGGTTGACCCGTCATCAATACTAGGTAAGATTCATGGCACCTAGCATGCCTGGTTGACCCGTCATCAATACTAGGCAAGATTCATGGCACTTAGCATGCCTGGTTGACCCGTCATCAATACTAGGTAAGATTCATGGCACCTAGCATGCCTGGTTGACCCGTCATCAATACTAGGCAAGATTCATGGCACTTAGCATGCCTGGTTGACCCGTCATCAATACTAGGTAAGATTCATGGCACCTAGCATGCCTGGTTGACCCGTCATCAATACTAGGCAAGATTCATGGCACTTAGCATGCCTGGTTGACCCGTCATCAATACTAGGTAAGATTCATGGCACCTAGCATGCCTGGTTGACCCGTCATCAATACTAGGCAAGATTCATGGCACTTAGCATGCCTGGTTGACCCGTCATCAATACTAGGTAAGATTCATGGCACCTAGCATGCCTGGTTGACCTGTCATCAATACTAGGTAAGATTCATGGTACTTAGCATGCCTGGTTGACCCGTCATCAATACCACATACCTCACACACAAATATAATTTCCGCGTGATGGAGACAGGGTGCCTCTGATCACCTGGAAAATGTGAAAAGTGGTGCCAATCCTACCTAGAAGAAGGCTGGTGTATTTAATGCAGTGTGTTGATGACGGTATTGTATTATTTTACATTACTGCATTATTTTGCATTGACGCTTGTGAATGGCTCTTGATCCAAGGAACTGGACGTATCTTTCCCTTGCTTGGATCGAGTCTGAATGCCTCCCATGCCACAAGCTTTATACGACCTATCAATGGGTGTAGCGCATTCCTCTGATTAATATATACCAGTATAGTGAAAGGCATCAATCTTCATTGGTTGATACATCGCATATAATGATGGAATGTTTCATGGGTTTAGGCTGTGTAGGCACAAATTTTGTTGTGGGTTATATACAATAACTGCAGAATGCATCTTCTGGTCAGCTTTTAGAGTTGATGTGTTATCCTGAAGGGTAAACAATGTGTTGATGTTAGCTTGTGGAAATTATCATGTGTCAGTTTTATTAATCAAATTGACTTCTGTCAAATAACTGAACAATGTTTCTTTTGGTCAGAAATATGTCACAATGTCTGACTATGTTTGGTTATCCTGAGTTAAATCATCTTAATGTTGTATTAATGTTGGTAGTAATACAGACAATATGTTAAGTGAGAGGACACACGTGCAACTACTCTGGAGAGCGAAACGTTGCCACTATAAAACGTCGTATTAGTTGCACTTGTCTTCTTTTACTTAACATCTCCATGATGTTCTACGTGTCTATAACATGTGTGTGCTCAACACCATTGTTAAAAATATTTATGTACATTAAACTTAAGTTAAGCTTATATACTTATTTTCTTAAAAACTGGTGAGTGCACATTACAGTTTTTTTAAGAAACTAGTAAAATTTAAATAATGCTCTTTATGCTGTAATTTCTAAGTTATGTGAGTAGACTCATGTCTTCCATGCTGATAACCTGACATGTGAGTAGACTCATGCCTTCCATGCTGATAACCTGACATGTGAGTAGACTCATGCCTTCCATGCTGATAACCTGACATGTGAGTAGACTCATGCCTTCCATGCTGATAACCTGACATGTGAGTAGACTCATGCCTTCCATGCTGATAACCTGACATGTGAGTAGACTCATGCCTTCCATGCTGATAACCTGACATGTGAGTAGACTCATGCCTTCCATGCTGATAACCTGACATGTGAGTAGACTCATGCCTTCCATGCTGATAACCTGACATGTGAGTAGACTCATGCCTTCCATGCTGATAACCTGACATGTGAGTAGACTCATGCCTTCCATGCTGATAACCTGACATGTGAGTAGACTCATGCCTTCCATGCTGATAACCTGACATGTGAGTAGACTCATGCCTTCCATGCTGATAACCTGACATGTGAGTAGACTCATGCCTTCCATGCTGATAACCTGACATGTGAGTAGACTCATGCCTTCCATGCTGATAACCTGACATGTGAGTAGACTCATGCCTTCCATGCTGATAACCTGACATGTGAGTAGACTCATGCCTTCCATGCTGATAACCTGACATGTGAGTAGACTCATGCCTTCCATGCTGATAACCTGACATGTGAGTAGACTCATGCCTTCCATGCTGATAACCTGACATGTGAGTAGACTCATGCCTTCCATGCTGATAACCTGACATGTGAGTAGACTCATGCCTTCCATGCTGATAACCTGACATGTGAGTAGACTCATGCCTTCCATGCTGATAACCTGACATGTGAGTAGACTCATGCCTTCCATGCTGATAACCTGACATGTGAGTAGACTCATGCCTTCCATGCTGATAACCTGACATGTGAGTAGACTCATGCCTTCCATGCTGATAACCTGACATGTGAGTAGACTCATGCCTTCCATGCTGATAACCTGACATGTGAGTAGACTCATGCCTTCCATGCTGATAACCTGACATGTGAGTAGACTCATGCCTTCCATGCTGATAACCTGACATGTGAGTAGACTCATGCCTTCCATGCTGATAACCTGACATGTGAGTAGACTCATGCCTTCCATGCTGATAACCTGACATGTGAGTAGACTCATGCCTTCCATGCTGATAACCTGACATGTGAGTAGACTCATGCCTTCCATGCTGATAACCTGACATGTGAGTAGACTCATGCCTTCCATGCTGATAACCTGACATGTGAGTAGACTCATGCCTTCCATGCTGATAACCTGACATGTGAGTAGACTCATGCCTTCCATGCTGATAACCTGACATGTTAGTAGACTCATGCCTTCCATGCTGATAACCTGACATGTGAGTAGACTCATGCCTTCCATGCTGATAACCTGACATGTGAGTAGACTCATGCCTTCCATGCTGATAACCTGACATGTGAGTAGACTCATGCCTTCCATGCTGATAACCTGACATGTGAGTAGACTCATGCCTTCCATGCTGATAACCTGACATGTGAGTAGACTCATGCCTTCCATGCTGATAACCTGACATGTGAGTAGACTCATGCCTTCCATGCTGATAACCTGACATGTGAGTAGACTCATGCCTTCCATGCTGATAACCTGACATGTGAGTAGACTCATGCCTTCCATGCTGATAACCTGACATGTGAGTAGACTCATGCCTTCCATGCTGATAACCTGACATGTGAGTAGACTCATGCCTTCCATGCTGATAACCTGACATGTGAGTAGACTCATGCCTTCCATGCTGATAACCTGACATGTGAGTAGACTCATGCCTTCCATGCTGATAACCTGACATGTGAGTAGACTCATGCCTTCCATGCTGATAACCTGACATGTGAGTAGACTCATGCCTTCCATGCTGATAACCTGACATGTGAGTAGACTCATGCCTTCCATGCTGATAACCTGACATGTGAGTAGACTCATGCCTTCCATGCTGATAACCTGACATGTGAGTAGACTCATGCCTTCCATGCTGATAACCTGACATGTGAGTAGACTCATGCCTTCCATGCTGATAACCTGACATGTGAGTAGACTCATGCCTTCCATGCTGATAACCTGACATGTGAGTAGACTCATGCCTTCCATGCTGATAACCTGACATGTGAGTAGACTCATGCCTTCCATGCTGATAACCTGACATGTGAGTAGACTCATGCCTTCCATGCTGATAACCTGACATGTGAGTAGACTCATGCCTTCCATGCTGATAACCTGACATGTGAGTAGACTCATGCCTTCCATGCTGATAACCTGACATGTGAGTAGACTCATGCCTTCCATGCTGATAACCTGACATGTGAGTAGACTCATGCCTTCCATGCTGATAACCTGACATGTGAGTAGACTCATGCCTTCCATGCTGATAACCTGACATGTGAGTAGACTCATGCCTTCCATGCTGATAACCTGACATGTGAGTAGACTCATGCCTTCCATGCTGATAACCTGACATGTGAGTAGACTCATGCCTTCCATGCTGATAACCTGACATGTGAGTAGACTCATGCCTTCCATGCTGATAACCTGACATGTGAGTAGACTCATGCCTTCCATGCTGATAACCTGACATGTGAGTAGACTCATGCCTTCCATGCTGATAACCTGACATGTGAGTAGACTCATGCCTTCCATGCTGATAACCTGACATGTGAGTAGACTCATGCCTTCCATGCTGATAACCTGACATGTGAGTAGACTCATGCCTTCCATGCTGATAACCTGACATGTGAGTAGACTCATGCCTTCCATGCTGATAACCTGACATGTGAGTAGACTCATGCCTTCCATGCTGATAACCTGACATGTGAGTAGACTCATGCCTTCCATGCTGATAACCTGACATGTGAGTAGACTCATGCCTTCCATGCTGATAACCTGACATGTGAGTAGACTCATGCCTTCCATGCTGATAACCTGACATGTGAGTAGACTCATGCCTTCCATGCTGATAACCTGACATGTGAGTAGACTCATGCCTTCCATGCTGATAACCTGACATGTGAGTAGACTCACGCCTTCCATGCTGATAACCTGACATGTGAGTAGACTCATGCCTTCCATGCTGATAACCTGACATGTGAGTAGACTCATGCCTTCCATGCTGATAACCTGACATGTGAGTAGACTCATGCCTTCCATGCTGATAACCTGACATGTGAGTAGACTCATGCCTTCCATGCTGATAACCTGACATGTGAGTAGACTCATGCCTTCCATGCTGATAACCTGACATGTGAGTAGGCTCATGCCTTCCATGCTGATAACCTGACATGTGAGTAGACTCATGCCTTCCATGCTGATAACCTGACATGTGAGTAGACTCATGCCTTCCATGCTGATAACCTGACATGTGAGTAGACTCATGCCTTCCATGCTGATAACCTGACATGTGAGTAGACTCATGCCTTCCATGCTGATAACCTGACATGTGAGTAGACTCATGCCTTCCATGCTGATAACCTGACATGTTAGTAGACTCATGCCTTCCATGCTGATAACCTGACATGTGAGTAGACTCATGCCTTCCATGCTGATAACCTGACATGTGAGTAGACTCATGCCTTCCATGCTGATAACCTGACATGTGAGTAGACTCATGCCTTCCATGCTGATAACCTGACATGTGAGTAGACTCATGCCTTCCATGCTGATAACCTGACATGTTAGTAGACTCATGCCTTCCATGCTGATAACCTGACATGTGAGTAGACTCATGCCTTCCATGCTGATAACCTGACATGTGAGTAGACTCATGCCTTCCATGCTGATAACCTGACATGTGAGTAGACTCATGCCTTCCATGCTGATAACCTGACATGTGAGTAGACTCATGCCTTCCATGCTGATAACCTGACATGTGAGTAGACTCATGCCTTCCATGCTGATAACCTGACATGTGAGTAGACTCATGCCTTCCATGCTGATAACCTGACATGTGAGTAGACTCATGCCTTCCATGCTGATAACCTGACATGTGAGTAGACTCATGCCTTCCATGCTGATAACCTGACATGTGAGTAGACTCATGCCTTCCATGCTGATAACCTGACATGTGAGTAGACTCATGCCTTCCATGCTGATAACCTGACATGTGAGTAGACTCATGCCTTCCATGCTGATAACCTGACATGTGAGTAGACTCATGCCTTCCATGCTGATAACCTGACATGTGAGTAGACTCATGCCTTCCATGCTGATAACCTGACATGTGAGTAGACTCATGCCTTCCATGCTGATAACCTGACATGTGAGTAGACTCATGCCTTCCATGCTGATAACCTGACATGTTAGTAGACTCATGCCTTCCATGCTGATAACCTGACATGTTAGTAGACTCATGCCTTCCATGCTGATAACCTGACATGTTAGTAGACTCATGCCTTCCATGCTGATAACCTGACATCACAACATCTTAATAACTTCAAATCACTTGTGTATTTTAAGATATTTTTATTGAATAAATTTGATTAGTTTCCATATGATGACTTGTGAATGTCTCTCCTGATTCCCTTCAAATCTTCAACACTAATATTTAACTACATTATCAACTTGAGCCGCATCCTGCACTATTCCAACAGCAATCACTGAGGTACTTGGGACAAAATCTTTCTATCTGTATGTCTCTGTGTGTTAGTATTTCTATGTAAGTCTCCTGTTCACTTTATGTATGTAATGCTGGATAAGATGGTATGTCCGTGACTGATTTATAGAGATGAATCACGAGTTATAGAATACCGGAATACCTTTCTTGACTCGCGCAGTAACTGAAATGTATCTAATTATTATTATTATTATTATTATTATTATTATTCAATGTGCCAAAATTTCCTATAGGTGGAGTTAAAAAACATCTTAATTAACTTTATAATTTGTAGAGACGCACAATTATCATTATCTTTAAACAGATTTATTGTCTGAGCTCCATTGATGGAGGAAAATTTCCGGAAATCTCAATGATTAACATATAAAAAACACTGCATGGTTTTACTGGTTTTCCTTTTCTAAATTTCTCACTGAAGACGGTGTGGGAGGCAGACTTGACTCACCAACACTCACTATACATGACCTGACACAACCAGTGTGAAACACTCACAACAACACTCACTATACACCACCTGACACAACCAGTGTGAAACACTCACAACAACACTCACTATACACCACCTGACACAACCAGTGTGAAACACTCACAACAACACTCACTATACATGACCTGACACAACCAGTGTGAAACACTCACAACAACACTCACTATACATGACCTGACACAACCAGTGTGAAACACTCACAACAATATTCACTATACACCACCTGACACAACCAGTGTGAAACACTCACAACAACACTCACTATACATGACCTGACACAACCAGTGTGAAACACTCACAACAACACTCACTATACATGACCTGACACAACCAGTGTGAAACACTCACAACAATATTCACTATACACCACCTGACACAACCAGTGTGAAACACTCACAACAACACTCACTATACATGACCTGACACAACCAGTGTGAAACACTCACAACAACACTCACTATACATGACCTGACACAACCAGTGTGAAACACTCACAACAAGATTCACTATACACCACCTGACACAACCAGTGTGAAACACTCACAACAACACTCACTATACACCACCTGACACAACCAGTGTGAAACACAACACAACATCCTGTGGGATACAATTTTTAGGCTATTATGTCACAGAGTCCTTAAACACACACACTGGAAGTTGTTCAGACTAAAGTGAGAACAAAATCACAGTACCGTGGCTGGAACAAGTCAACTTACTCACCAGACGAAATGACATTTCGGTCCCAGCCTGGACCACTGTCAAATCACAACTAAGATGTGGTTCGTGTGTTTCGAAGTTACAGTCTGGTTGATCAGGCCTTGATCCACCGGGAGGCCTGGTCTGGGACCGGACCACAGGGGCATTCACCACCGGCAACGTCCTTCAGGTATTCTTCAGCGAGGGAAAGAAATGCCGTCTCTGCCTTTATCTCGTTCAATTTTGATTTGACATTCTGTGTGTGTGTGTGTGTGTGTGTGTGTGTGTGTGTGTGTGTGTGTGTGTGTGTATGTACTCACCTAGTTGTACTCACCTAGTTGAGGTTGCAGGGGTCGAGTCCAAGCTCCTGGCCCCGCCTCTTCACTGGTCGCTACTAGGTCACTCTCAATGAACCGTGAGCTTTATCGTACCTCTGCTTAAAGCTATGTATGGATCCTGCCTCCACTACATCGCTTCCCAAACTATTCCATTTCCTGACTACTCTGTGGCTGAAGAAATACTTCCTAACATCCCTGTGATTCATCTGTGTATTCAACTTCCAACTGTGTCCCCTTGTTACTGTGTCCCATCTCTGGAACATCCTGTCTTTGTCCTGTCTTTGTGTGGGTGTATGTACTCACCTAACTGTAGTCACCTAATTGTGGTTGCAGGGGTCGAGACTCAGCTCCTGGCCCCGCTTCTTCACTGATCGCTAATAGGTCCTCTCCCTCTCTGCTTCCTGAGCTTTGTCATACCTCTTCTTAAAACTATGTATGGTTCCTGCCTCCACTACTTCACTTGCTAGGCTATTCCACTTCCTGACGACTCTATGACTGAAGAAATACTTCCTAACGTCCCTGTGACTCGTCTGAGTCTTCAGCTTCCAATTGTGACCCCTTGTTTCTGTGTCCCCTCTCTGGAACATCCTGTCTCTGTCCACCTTGTCTATTCCCCGCAGTATCTTGTATGTCGTTATCATGTCTCCCCTGACCCTTCTGTCCTCCAGTGTCGTCAGTCCGGTTTCCCTCAACCTTTCCTCGTACGACATTCCCCTGAGCTCTGGGACTAGCCTTGTTGCAAACCTTTGTACTTTCTCTAACTTCTTGACGTGCTTGACGAGGTGTGGGTTCCAGACTGGTGCTGCATACTCCAGTATGAGCCTAACATACACAGTGTACAGTGTCTTGAACGATTCCTTATTAAGGTATCGGAACGCTATTCTCAGGTTTGCCAGGCGCCCGTATGCTGCAGAAGTTATTTGGTTGATGTGTGCCTCCGGTGACGTGCTCGGTGTTATGGCCACCACAAGATCTTTCTCCCTGAGTGAGGTCTGTAGTCTTTGTCCACCTAGCCTATACTCTGTCTGCGGTCTTCTTTGCTCCTCCCCAATCTTCATGACTTTGCATTTGGCAGGGCTGAATTCGAGAAGCCAGTTTCTGGACCACGTGTCCAGCCTGTCCAGGTCTCTTTGCAGTCCTGCCTCATCCTCATCCGATTTAATTCTTCTCATCAGTTTCACATCATCTGCGAATAGGGACACTTCAGGGTCTATTCCTTCCATCATGTCGTTCGCATATATCAAAAATAGCACTGGTCCTAGAACTGACCTCTGTGGGACCCCGCTCTTCACAGGCGCCCACTGTGATACCTCTTCATGTACCATGACTCGTTGTTGCCTCCCTGTCAGATATTCTCTGATCCATTGCAGTGCCCTCCCTGTTATATGCGCCTGATCCTCCAGCTTCTGCACTAATCTCTTGTGAGGAGCTATGTCAACGGCCTTCCTGCAGTCCAGGAAAATGCAATCAACCCACCCCTCTCTCTCGTGTCTTACTTCTGTTACCTTGTCATAAAACTCCAGAAGGTTTGTGACACAGGATTTGCCTTCCATGAATCCATGCTAGTTTTCATTTATAATTTTGTTCCGTTCCAGGTGTTCCACCACTCTCCTCCTGATAATCTTCTCCATGACTTTGCATACTATACATGTCAGACACACAGGTGTGTGTTAGTTACCATTTTGTCCTAGGCACATGTCGATTAGACATTTGGCCTGTGTGTGTGTGCATATATATATATATATATTCAATAAGATCACAGTAAACAGGTGGTTTTAAAATATGCAAAACAACTACTGTGAAATAGTAGTGAAATTCCAAGCGCGTTCGTGACTACTCACATTGTCAAGGAACATAGTTCCTTGACAATGTGAGTAGTCACAGAAGCGCTTGGAATTTCACTACTCTTTCACAGTAGTTGTTTTGCATATATATATGTGTGTGTGTGTGTGTGTGTGTGTGTGTGTCTGCCAGCACAAAGACAAAGTTGGTGGAAGCAACAATTAAGGTACAGGTACAGGACTGAAGACAAGGGGATGGGGACCACTTGATGATCAAGGTCAGTGTGGTCTTGACTACACTACCAGTGATTAATCAGTAGTGTAGCCAGGAATAATTAGTGTGACCCTGGTGAATTGCAAAAAAAGTCTGCATCCTGGTATATTGATGTGACAGCACCAGCAAACAGTGAAGCTACATTTACTCAGTATTTTCTTGCTAGAACCTCAAGAACAAACAATTCCTTAAGCTAGAGTCACACATCTTCCTCAGAACTTGCACACAGATCATGTCGTTGGTGTACAACTTCCAGGAAACTATATGCGCTTCTACCAGATCGTTTTCAGATACAGGTGATTATTATTATTTTTCAACGCACCGACAGCCTCCCACTAAGGCTGAGCGACCCAAAACCAGGACACATTCACCATTATTCATACAACAGCTGTCTTAACAGATGTGCATAGATATCACAATTAAAATAACGTTCTCGACTTCATCATCCCCAATGGAAATAAATCACTCTGACTTTTTGGGTTATCCCAGGTACTTTAAACATATGCTGCTATGTATGATAATCTATATAACTGTATTTGTGTATACTTGAATAAACTTACGTACTATTATTATTTAAGCATAAGCAAAGACCATACGGTAAAAATTATTAATATGTCAACTAAGCCATTCAACATTTTACTGAGCCTCTCGTGATAAATACCTGTGTTGCAGACAATCTGAAATGTTAAAATAACAATGGCCTAAATTAAATAGTATAATGGGCTGACTTGTGTACCATGTTACGGACGTGTCACCACAAGTAGTGTCACACATTTAAATACGGTGCCACACAGTGGCATGTGGGATTACACTTTCCCACATGGTGCCACATGGTTCAATGGTGCAAGAGTGCGTCATAAGGTGCCATACACTGACACGAACCTGACACTCCCACCACCTTCCTCTTTCACATTGTCTTTAAAATACAAGAGATATTTCCATCTTATAACACAATCACCAAGTAACCTGACATGATGTTATGTATGTGTGACGGGAAGTCTACCTAGATACTACCTAGTCTACCTAGATACTACCTAGTCTACCTGGAGTCGATTTAGGGAGGGAGTCATCACCCATGCGGCCCGGTTCCAGACTAAAACATGGTTGCTGGCCTGATCGACCAGGCTGTTGGTGCCATCGTAAGCAGTCCTAAGTATGCAACATAGACTGGCTGATCAAGAACTAACTTGAAGACCTTATCAAATGCCTTCCTGAAGACAGCTAGTTGTGTGTTGGTAATTCCCGTCAAGCATAAAGATGTGTACTGAGGATTTGGTCTCCTTACATTTACTGAGGTCACGTCGTAATCTTGCTTTTCATCGGAGTTAATTTGCACGGCCTGTCAAGCCTCTTACTTTCATATGAAAGAATTTCAGTGTGAAAGTTGGGGACTAATTCCTTCAAAATTTTCTAGGTGTAGCTTATAATGTATCTTTCTTGCCTACGTTCCAAGGAGTATAGGTCGAGGGACTTCAAACGCTCCCAGTACTTCACCAGTTTATAGGGGGTAGTGAAGATTCTCTGCACGTTCTCCAGTTCCGAAATTTATCTTACCTTGAAGGGCACCGTTAGTCAACAATGTTATTTTCTAGACTAATGAGAAAAATATGATTTAAAAGAGAATAATCATTGGGTCAGTATCTCTTATTCTAAATATTTTAGTTACCCAGCCTATCATTTTCCTTGTGTTTTGAGATAACATATTGTTGTGATTCTTAAACTACAAATTTTTTGACACTTTCACTCCCAAGTCTCTCCCAGTGAACTTCCATACTATAGAATGATTCGCGTTTATCCTGTACTCTATTTCAGCTATTAATTCCTCAATTCTTCCATAGCCAAGCAACGGAAATTTATCCTCAGTGATCATCATATTGTTGTCAGGGGCTCGCTGGAAGACGCTTTATATCAGCTTGAAGGTTCACTGTGTCTTCGAGGGACGAGACTCATACAAATTCTAGTATCGTCAGTAAAGGATGATACAGTGAAGTCTTGTACGTGCAGCGGAAGTCAAAGACAACAAACGAATATCCGGATAAAGATGGTCTTGATGCATGATCACAGAGGCTGTATATGTTTATCAATACAGTGTATGAGTTTAACACTACATTACCAAGAGTTGATTCCTAGGGGTCATCGCCCCCGCCGCCTGGTTCCACATCAAGTTTCCTGGTTGAAGGTCTGGTCACTCAGCACGCAGCCCAACACAAGCACTTGAGCCCGGCTGATCAGGGACTAACTTGATGAATTTATTAGTTTTCTCCTGTTGGTAATTTCCTTTATGTGAGAATGGAAGGTACTGAAAAGTCTTGGTTCTTCTGCACATCCTGAGTCATCTCTTAGTGTACCCATTGCACCCCTACTTATTACTGGAGATATTCTGCAACTTCCTCGCCGACCATCTGGGGAGTACATTACAGTACTTTAAGTGCTTAGTTTGTGTAAGTTGCTTAGTTTGTGTAAGTTGCTTAGTTTGTGTAAGTTGCTTAGTTTGTGTAAGTAATGAAGGTTTTTGTGTACATTCTCCTATCTGAAAAAAAATAGTCTGCATTATAGAGAGATCAATATTATAGTTTAGAGAGCACAAGAACCTTTAAGTATGACTACTGGTTTGGCATCTTTTGTTCTGAAGGTTCTAGTTATCTAACCTATCTTTTTTTTTTGCAGATGCTATGTTAATTAAACGCAGTTATAATCCATAAGTGAAAGATCTTTTAAGTCCTTCACATTCCTCTTTATGTGACCTGTTTCAAGAGGTTACCTACTCTTGCAGCCCGACCCTGGGCCAGGACTCTGCTCTACTGAGTGCTTTGAGTTTGTTTTATGCCCTCATTCCACTACTCATTTTTTTAAGTTTTTCCACAGCGGAGTAACTGAAATTTGGTTTCATTGAATATCATACTGTTCTCAGTAGCTCGCTGGAAGACTTGCTTAATAACAATTTGGAGATCAGCAGTGTAGTGTCTTCAATGGATGCCACTCTGATGCGAATTCTAATATAATCTTCAAAGATTGATACTTCTCTCTTCCCACACACCTCTCTCCTCCACATCTCTTTCCTCCCACACCTCTCTTCCACACCTCTATCCTCGACACCTCTCTCCTCCCACACTCTTCTCCACACCTCTCTCCTCTGTACATCTCCTTCCACACCTCTCTCCTCCACACCTGTCTTCTTCCACGTCTCTCTCCTCCAACACCTCTCTCCTCTGTCCCTCTCCTTCCACACTTCTCTCCTCCACACCTCTCTCCTCCCACACTCTTCTCCTTCATACCTCTCGCCTCCACACTTCTCTCTTCCCACATCTCTCTCTTCCCACACCTCTCTCCTCCACACCTCTCTCCTCCCACACCTCCCTCCTCCATACCTCCCTCCTCCATACCTCTCTCCTCCCACACCTCTCTCCTCCAAACCTCTCTCCTTCCACACCTCTTTCCTCCCACACCCTTCTCCACACCTCTCTCCTCCCACACCCTTCTCCTCCACACCTCTCTCCTCCCGCACCTTTCTCCTCCCACACTTCTCCCTCACCTGATCCATCGGGAGGCCTGGTCATGGACCGGGCCGCGGGGGCGTTGATCCCCGGAATAACCTCCAGGTAACCTCCAGGTATCCAGGTAACCTCTCTCCGCCACACCTCTCTCCTCCCACATGCTCCACTCACACCTCTCTCCTCCCACACCTCTCTCTCTGCGCCACAATTTTTGTCATTATCAGTATTAGAGAGTGACGTGCAGTCCCTCTCTAATACAACCTACCCAACATCCTCCACCTCACACTCCACACTAAGATCCCGCCTCATCCTGCGTCGACCCACCTGCCTACAGTATATAAGCCACTTCTCCGGCCATATGCTGCACTTTCTACAAGTGTGATGAACTGAACACATCGATTCCGGGCTGAGGGACTAATTACCTCAAACTCCTCCTCTCCTAACCCATTTCTACTTTGTACTGGACTGATGAAGCCACTGTCTGGGCGAAACGTTAAGTCAATAAACAATCGCATCATACTGCAAACGTTTTTATTTTTCCATCGTGTCGGTATTTTATACTTTTATCTTCAGAGCGTAGTTTATTAGCTATGGGAGCTACCAGGCAGACGCCAGTAAGGTAGCCAGAGGCAAGATCCTCGAGAGAAGAGTTTGATGTTGTTCCCGGGACAGCTGGGCAAGGAGTGAACACAAGTCCTGGCCACGTAGTTGCCAGCCCCCTGGCGGACACACACGAAAACAGGCCGTAGGCCAGCAATTTTCCCCTACACCGGGAGATATGTGATACAGATGGAGTAGGCATACTGTCTACAAACTATGCGAGTATAACTAGGTGAGTGCACTTTGATGAGCACACCTAGGTGAGTGCACCTAGATGAGCACACCTAGGTGAGTGCACCTAGATGAGCACATCTAGGTGGGTGCACATAGACGAGTGTAACTAGGTACACTTAACCTTTGACGAGTATCAAGAGTTTTCCTACTCCCTGAGCCCGGCCCAGGGCCAAGCTTTTCTGGCGCTTGCCGGAGACCCTCTGGTTGATCTGGCAGTTAACGGAGATACTTGTCGAGTTTCCTCTTGAAGATTTCTACACTTGCCCAGCGGTGTTTCTGATAACTTCTGGTAGTGTTATTCTTGTACCATGAATGTCGATACAGTGATCTCTTACTGTGTCCACCGCGTCCTTACTTTCCACTAGGTTTATTTTACATTATCCCTCAGATCTCTCATGTAGTAAGGAGAATATTTCGTTCCTAGTCATAGGGAACACGCCATAGCAAAATTTGACGAAAGGTGAAAGTTCCCCACTAGTTAAGCCGAAAAAAGGAAAAGTTGTTAGTGAAGCAGTCAGTCAGACACCACCAGGGTAAAGTGAGCCAGCATGGTATGGAGTGCTCACACATGTGATATGAAGCACTGACATTCTCAGTGTGTACCCAGGCCAGCATCCTTTCTACCTGCCACTGTACTAACTCTTATTGATGCACTTCCAGTGTGTGTGTGAATGAATTACAGGGTAAATTGGTAACTGGAGAAGTGGACAGATAGGTTAAGGGAGACGATACTGAAGATGTGAAGAATGTAAAGGTAATAATGGCAGAATTACCCACAACATAGTACGTAAATGGACGCAGATGCAACTAATGTGCCGCTTTATGGTGGCACCGTTTCGCTCTCCAGGAGCTCCTGGAGAGCGAAACGTTGCCACCATAAAACGTCACATTAGTTTCACCTGTATCCATTTACCTAAAACTGTAGAGAAGACTCACTACGTGCATGAATTCCAATACTAACATTACTGAGGTCTATAATTCATCAGATTCTACTCCTCGAGGTGAAGGCAACTTTCAGCAATGAATAACCGCTTAAGAGAGCGGCAGACATGTTAACAGGAGCAAAACCACCAATAAAAGCAAGGGTGCAATAAGTACGCTAAGAGATTCTCCAACAAGCATGCAGAATCAACATTTTTTTCAAGAACCTTCCTACAAATTTAAGGACAAATACCACCTGCTCCCTATTTTAAATGAGCAACTTGAGAAGCTTCTCCAAACTAAGTAGGAATGCGCACCACGAGCACCAACAACCTGCGTAACCACTGCGTGAAGCAGGAGGCTACCAGCGACATGATGCCGGAAGGCTGGAGAGCCACACACAGTAAGGAAGCAGAAACTCACCAAGCAGGAGGCTACGAGCGACATGATGCCGGAAGGCTGGAGAGCCACACACAGTAAGAAAGCAAAAACTCACCAAGCAGGAGGAACTTGCAATCCCATTCATTGACAACTGGAACAACTTTTATGGCAAACATGATATGTATGCAAGGGATGGGGTACATCTCTCTGGGGCTGGGGTGGTAGCACTTGCAGACTCGATTGAGAAGGCCATTGGTGAAATGCCTATGATTTTAAACTGATGGAAGATAGAGGTATGGGTGTGTGTGGGAAACAAGCAGGTTGCAACACTTGGGTTGGAAACAGTAAATGTATAAAAGGCATTCAGCATGAAGTTATAAATAAAGACAATAGATCAGGTCAGCAAACAAAGGGGGACAGCAGAGGGCAGCAAGGGACTAGCTCCCTTAAGGTTTACTATACTAATAGCAGGAGTGTAAGAAATAAGATAGATGAGCTAAGATTAATTGCAAGTGCAGGAGACATAGATATTATTGCTATAACAGAGACCTGGCTCAATCTGAAAGATAGAGAGATGCCTTCTGAATGTCACATACAAGGCTATAAATTATTCCACACTGACAGGGTCAACAGGAAAGGTGGTGGAGTAGCGATGTATGTCAGAGACAATTTAAATTGTTGTGTTAGACAAGATATTAAATTAGAAGCGTCAGCCACTGAATCTGTTTGGTTACAGCTTCTCGAGGGCCGAGAAAAACTAATTTTGGGTGTGATTTACAGGGCCCCAAATCTTGATAGGGAGTGCAGTAAACTTCTATGGGACGAAATTCGTAAGGCATCTACATACGAAAATGTTGTGCTAATGGGAGATTTCAACTATAGACAGATTGACTGGAGCAATTTGACAGGAAATTTAGAGTCAGGTGACTTTCTTGATACGATCCAGGATTGTTTTTTAAAACAGTTTGTGACAGAGCCAACTAGGGGAAATAACCTCCTTGACTTGGTTCTTGCCAGTAGGGAAACACTAATTAATAATCTTGAGGTTAATGATGAGCTTGGGGAAAGTGATCACAAATCACTCAGTTTTAATATATCATGGAATTCCCCTAATAATGGCAATCAAGTCTCCGTCCCTGACTTTCGCTTGGCTGATTTCATAGGACTGAAAAATTACTTAGGTGGGCTGAACTGGAATGACCTGACTAAGGGTCAGGTAGGTGGTGATGGTTGCCGATATGATGCTTTCCAGGGCATAGTTCTAGCTGCTCAGTCAAATTATGTTCCAAATAGGGAAATCAGATCAAACAAAAATGATCCTAAATGGATGAACAATAGATTAAAATATCTGATTGGTCAAAAGAGAGGCATATATAGGCAAATCAAAAGAGGAGAGGGGCAATTGAGAAATCGATATATTCAGTTAAAGAGAGAAATAAAAAAGGGAATTAGAAAAGCAAAAAGAGATTATGAGGTTAAAGTTGCAAGAGAATCGAAGACTAACCCAAAAGGATTCTTTCAGGTATACAGAAGTAAGATCAGGGACAAGATAGGCCCACTCAAAAGTTCCTCGGGTCAGCTCACTGACAGTGATAAGGAAATGTGTAGAATTTTTAACACATACTTCCTCTCAGTTTTTACACAGGAGGATACCAGCGATATTCCAGTAATGATAAATTATGTAGAACAGGACGATAATAAACTGTGTACTATTAGGGTCACAAGTGACATGGTCCTTAGGCAAATAGATAAATTAAAACCTAACAAATCCCCAGGCCCTGATGAACTGTATGCAAGGGTTCTAAAGGAATGTAAAGAGGAGCTTAGCACACCTTTGGCTAATCTTTTCAACATATCACTACAAACTGGCATGGTGCCAGATAAGTGGAAAATGGCAAATGTGATACCTATTTTCAAAACAGGTGACAGGTCCTTAGCTTCGAACTATAGACCAATAAGCCTAACCTCCATAGTGGGAAAATTTATGGAATCAATAATTGCCGAGGCAGTTCGTAGCCACCTTGAAAAGCATAAATTAATCAACGAATCTCAGCATGGTTTTACAAAGGGGCGTTCCTGCCTTACGAATTTATTAACTTTTTTCACTAAGGTATTTGAGGAGGTAGATCATGGTAATGAATATGATATTGTGTATATGGACTTCAGTAAGGCTTTTGACAGGGTCCCACATCAGAGACTATTGAGGAAAATTAAAGCACATGGAATAGGAGGAGAAATTTTTTCCTGGATAGAGGCATGGTTGACAAATAGGCAGCAGAGAGTTTGCATAAATGGGGAGAAATCAGAGTGGGGAAGTGTCACGAGCGGTGTTCCACAGGGGTCAGTGTTGGGCCCCCTGCTGTTCACAATCTACATAAACGACATAGATGAGGGCATAAAGAGCGACATCGGCAAGTTTGCCGATGACACCAAAATAGGCCGTCGAATTCATTCTGACGAGGACATTCGAGCACTCCAGGAAGATTTGAATAGACTGATGCAGTGGTCGGAGAAGTGGCAGATGCAGTTTAATATAGACAAATGCAAAGTTCTAAATGTTGGACAGGACAATAACCATGCCACATATAAACTAAATAATGTAGATCTTAATATTACGGATTGCGAAAAAGATTTAGGAGTTCTGGTTAGCAGTAATCTGAAACCAAGACAACAGTGCATAAGTGTTCGCAATAAAGCTAATAGAATCCTTGGCTTCATATCAAGAAGCATAAATAATAGGAGTCCTCAGGTTGTTCTTCAACTCTATACATCCTTGGTTAGGCCTCATTTAGATTATGCTGCACAGTTTTGGTCACCTTATTACAGAATGGATATAAATTCTCTGGAAAATGTACAAAGGAGGATGACAAAGTTGATCCCATGTATCAGAAACCTTCCCTATGAGGATAGACTAAGGGCCCTGAATCTGCACTCTCTAGAAAGACGTAGAATTAGGGGGGATATGATTGAGGTGTATAAATGGAAGACAGGAATAAATAAAGGGGATGTAAATAGTGTGCTGAAAATATCTAGCCTAGACAGGACTCGCAGCAATGGTTTTAAGTTGGAAAAATTCAGATTCAGGAAGGATATAGGAAAGTACTGGTTTGGTAATAGAGTTGTGGATGAGTGGAACAAACTCCCAAGTACCGTTATAGAGGCCAGAACGTTGTGTAGCTTTAAAAATAGGTTGGATAAATATATGAGTGGATGTGGGTGGGTGTGAGTTAGACCTGATAGCTTGTGCTACCAGGTCGGTTGCCGTGTTCCTCCCTTAAGTCAATGTGACCTGACCTGACTAGGTTGGGTGCATTGGCTTAAGCCGGTAGGAGACTTGGACCTGCCTCGCATGGGCCAGTAGGCCTTCTGCAGTGTTCCTTCGTTCTTATGTTCTTATGTTCTTTCTTATGATGCCGGAAGGCTGGAGAGCCACACACAGTAAGGAAGCAGAAACTCACCAAGCAGGAGGCTACGAGCGACATGATGCCGGAAGGCTGGAGAGCCACACACAGTAAGGAAGCAGAAACTCACCAAGCTGGAGACTACGAGCGACATGATGCCGGAAGGCTGGAGAGCCACACACAGTAAGGAAGCAGAAACTCACCAAGCTGGAGGCTACGAGCGACATGATGCCGGAAGGCTGGAGAGCCACACACAGTAAGGAAGCAGAAACTCACCAAGCAGGAGGCTACGAGCGACATGATGCCGGAAGGCTGGTGAGCCACACACAGTAAGGAAGCAGAAACTCACCAAGCAGGAGGCTACGAGCGACATGATGCCGGAAGGCTGGAGAGCCACACACAGTAAGGAAGCAGAAACTCACCAAGCTGGAGGCTACGAGCGACATGATGCCGGAAGGCTGGAGAGCCACACACAGTAAGGAAGCAGAAACTCACCAAGCAGGAGGCTACGAGCGACATGATGCCGGAAGGCTGGAGAGCCACACACAGTAAGGAAGCAGAAACTCACCAAGCAGGAGGCTACGAGCGACATGATGCCGGAAGGCTGGAGAGCCACACACAGTAAGGAACAAGAAACTCACCAAGCAGGAGGCTACGAGCGACATGATGCCGGAAGGCTGGAGAGCCACACACAGTAAGGAAGCAGAAACTCACCAAGCAGGAGGCTACGAGCGACATGATGCCGGAAGGCTGGAGAGCCACACACAGTAAGGAAGCAGAAACTCACCAAGCAGGAGGCTACGAGCGACATGATGCCGGAAGGCTGGAGAGCCACACACAGTAAGGAAGCAGAAACTCACCAAGCAGGAGGCTACGAGCGACATGATGCCGGAAGACTGGAGAGCCACACACAGTAAGGAAGCAGAAACTCACCAAGCAGGAGGCTACGAGCGACATGATGCAGGAAGGCTGGAGAGCCACACACAGTAAGGAAGCAGAAACTCACCAAGCAGGAGGCTACGAGCGACATGATGCCGGAAGGCTGGAGAGCCACACACAGTAAGGAAGCAGAAACTCACCAAGCAGGAGGCTACGAGCGACATGATGCCGGAAGGCTGGAGAGCCACACACAGTAAGGAAGCAGAAACTCACCAAGCAGGAGGCTACGAGCGACATGATGCCGGAAGGCTGGAGAGCCACACACAGTAAGGAAGCAGAAACTCACCAAGCAGGAGGCTACGAGCGACATGATGCCGGAAGGCTGGAGAGCCACACACAGTAAGGAAGCAGAAACTCACCAAGCAGGAGGCTACACTCATGTATAAGGGATGTGTCGTGTTAATTTACATTATTGTTCATGTATGATATTTAGGTGGTCTCTCAGAAAGTCACTTCTCTTCACTACGTAACACTGTGGCAAATGTGATGCAGTAGCAACACCAGCAGTGGCACAAGCACCAGCAACACCAGTAGCAACACCAGCAGTGACACAAGCACCAGCAACACCAGCAGTGGCACAAGCACCAGCAACACCAGCAGTGGCACAAGCACCAGCAACACCAGTAGCAACACCAGCAGTGACACAAGCACCAGCAACACCAGCAGTGGCACAAGCACCAGCAACACCAGTAGCAACACCAGCAGTGACACAAGCACCAGCAACACCAGCAGTGGCACAAGCACCAGCAACACCAGTAGCAACACCAGCAGTGGCACAAGCACCAGCAACACCAGTAGCAACACCAACAGTGGCACAAGCACCAGCAACACCAGTAGCAACACCAGCAGTGGCACAAGCACCAGCAACACCAGAAGCAACACCAGCAGTGGCACAAGCACCAGCAACACCAGTAGCAACACCAGCAGTGACACAAGCACCAGCAACACCAGCAGTGGCACAAGCACCAGCAACACCAGTAGCAACACCAGCAGTGACACAAGCACCAGCAACACCAGCAGTGGCACAAGCACCAGCAACACCAGCAGTGGCACAAGCACCAGCAACACCAGTAGCAACACCAGCAGTGGCACAAGCACCAGCAACACCAGTAGCAACACCAGCAGTGGCACAAGCACCAGCAACACCAGTAGCAACACCAGCAGTGGCACAAGCACCAGCAACACCAGTAGCAACACCAGCAGTGGCACAAGCACCAGCAACACCAGTAGCAACACCAGCAGTGGCACAAGCACCAGCAACACCAGTAGCAACACCAGCAGTGGCACAAGCACCAGCAACACCAGTAGCAACACCAGCAGTGGCACAAGCACCAGCAACACCAGTAGCAACACCAGCAGTGGCACAAGCACCAGCAACACCAGTAGCAACACCAGCAGTGACACAAGCACCAGCAACACCAGCAGTGGCACAAGCACCAGCAACACCAGTAGCAACACCAGCAGTGACACAAGCACCAGCAACACCAGCAGTGGCACAAGCACCAGCAACACCAGTAGCAACACCAGCAGTGGCACAAGCACCAGCAACACCAGTAGCAACACCAGCAGTGGCACAAGCACCAGCAACACCAGTAGCAACACCAGCAGTGGCACAAGCACCAGCAACACCAGTAGCAACACCAGCAGTGGTACAAGCACCAGCAACACCAGTAGCAACACCAGCAGTGGCAAAAGCACCAGCAACACCAGTAGCAACACCAGCAGTGGCACAAGCACCAGCAACACCAGTAGCAACACCAGCAGTGGCACAAGCACCAGCAACACCAGTAGCAACACCAGCAGTGGCACAAGCACCAGCAACACCAGTAGCAACACCAGCAGTGGCACAAGCACCAGCAACACCAGTAGCAACACCAGCAGTGGCACAAGCACCAGCAACACCAGCAGTGGCACAAGCACCAGCAACACCAGTAGCAACACCAGCAGTGGCACAAGCACCAGCAACACCAGTAGCAACACCAGCAGTTACACAAGCACCAGCAACACCAGTAGCAACACCAGCAGTGGCACAAGCACCAGCAACACCAGCAGTGGCACAAGCACCAGCAACACCAGAATTGGCACAAGCACCAGCAACACCAGCAGTGGCACAAGCACCAGCAACACCAGCAGTGACACAAGCACCAGCAACACCAGCAGTGGCACAAGCACCAGCAACACCAGTAGCAACACCAGCAGTGGCACAAGCACCAGCAACACCAGTAGCAACACCAGCAGTGGCACAAGCACCAGTAACACCAGTAGCAACACCTGCAGTGACACAAGCACCAGCAACACCAGTAGCAACACCAGCAGTGGCACAAGCACCAGCAACACCAGTAGCAACACCAGCAGTGGCACAAGCACCAGCAACACCAGTAGCAACACCAGCAGTGGCACAAGCACCAGCAACACCAGTAGCAACACCAGCAGTGGCACAAGCACCATCAACACCAGTAGCAACACCAGCAGTGGCACAAGCACCAGCAACACCAGTAGCAACACCAGCAGTGGCACAAGCACCAGCAACACCAGCAGTGGCACAAGCACCAGCAACACCAGCAGTGACACAAGCACCAGTAATACCAGCAGTGGTACAAGCACCAGCAACACCAGTAGCAACACCAGCAGTGGCACAAGCACCAGCAACACCAGCATTGGCACAAGCACCAGCAACACCAGTAGCAACACCAGCAGTGACACAAGCACCAGCAACACCAGCAGTGGCACAAGCATCAGCAACACCAGTAGCAACACCAGCAGTGGCACAAGCACCAGCAACATCAGCAGCAACACCAGCAGTGGCACAAGCACCAGCAACACCAGTAGCAACACCAGCAGTGGCACAAGCACCAGCAACACCAGTAGCAACACCAGCAGTGGCACAAGCACCAGCAACACCAGTAGCAACACCAGCAGTGGCACAAGCACCATCAACACCAGTAGCAACACCAGCAGTGGCACAAGCACCAGCAACACCAGTAGCAACACCAGCAGTGGCACAAGCACCAGCAACACCAGCAGTGGCACAAGCACCAGCAACACCAGGAGTGACACAAGCACCAGTAATACCAGCAGTGGTACAAGCACCAGCAACACCAGTAGCAACACCAGCAGTGGCACAAGCCCCAGCAACACCAGCATTGGCACAAGCACCAGCAACACCAGTAGCAACACCAGCAGTGACACAAGCACCAGCAACACCAGCAGTGGCACAAGCACCAGTAGCAACACCAGCAGTGGCACAAGCACCAGCAACACCAGAATTGGCACAAGCACCAGCAACACCAGCAGTGGCACAAGCGCCAGCAACACCAGCAGTGGCACAAGCACCAGCAACACCAGCAGTGACACAAGCACCAGGAACACCAGCAGTGGCAGAAGCACCAGCAACACCAGCAGTGGCACAAGCACCAACAACACCAGCAGTGGCACAAGCACCAGGAACACCAGAATTGGCACAAGCACCAGCAACACCAGCAGTGGCACAAGCGCCAGCAACACCAGCAGTGGCACAAGCACCAACAACACCAGCAGTGACACAAGCACCAGGAACACCAGCAGTGGCAGAAGCACCAGCAACACCAGCAGTGGCAGAAGCACCAGCAACACCAGCAGTGGCACAAGCACCAACAACACCAGTAGCAACACCAGCAGTGTCACAAGCACCAGCAACACCAGCAGTGACACGAGCACCAGCAACACCAGCAGTGGCACAAGCACCAGCAACACCAGCAGTGACACAAGCACCAGCAACACCAGCAGTGGCACAAGCACCAGCAACACCAGTAGCAACACCAGCAGTGACACAAGCACCAGCAACACCAGCAGTGGCACAAGCACCAGCAACACCAGCAGTGACACAAGCACCAGCAACACCAGCAGTGGCACAAGCACCAACAACACCAGCAGTGACACAAGCACCAGCAACACCAGCAGTGACACAAGCACCAGCAACACCAGCAGTGACACAAGCACCAGCAACACCAGCAGTGGCACAAGCACCAGCAACACCAGCAGTGACACAAGCACCAGCAGTGACACAAGCACCAGCAACACCAGCAGTGACACAAGCACCAGCAACACCAGCAGTGACACAAGCACCAGCAACACCAGCAGTGACACAAGCACCAGCAACACCAGCAGTGACACAAGCACCAGCAACACCAGCAGTGACACAAGCACCAGCAACACCAGCAGTGACACAAGCACCAGCAACACCAGCAGTGGCACAAGCACCAGCAACACCAGCAGTGACACAAGCACCAGCAACACCAGCAGTGACACAAGCACCAGCAACACCAGCAGTGACACAAGCACCAGCAACACCAGCAGTGGCACAAGCACCAGCAACACCAGCAGTGACACAAGCACCAGCAACACCAACAGTGACACAAGCACCAGCAACACCAGCAGTGGCACAAGCACCAGCAACACCAGCAGTGACACAAGCACCAGCAACACCAGCAGTGGCACAAGCACCAGCAACACCAGCAGTGACACAAGCACCAGCAACACCAGCAGTGACACAAGCACCAGCAACACCAGCAGTGGCACAAGCACCAGCAACACCAGCAGTGACACAAGCACAAGCAACACCAGCAGTGACACAAGCACCAGCAACACCAGTAGCAACACCAGCAGTGACACAAGCACCAGCAACACCAGCAGTGACACAAGCACCAGCAACACCAGCAGTGACACAAGCACCAGCAACACCAGCAGTGGCACAAGCACCAGCAACACCAGCAGTGACACAAGCACCAGGAACACCAGCAGTGACACAAGCACCAGCAACACCAGCAGTGACACAAGCACCAGCAACACCAGCAGTGGCACAAGCACCAGCAACACCAGCAGTGACACAAGCACCAGCAACACCAGCAGTGACACAAGCACCAGCAACACCAGCAGTGGCACAAGCACCAGCAACACCAGCAGTGACACAAGCACCAGCAACACCAGCAGTGACACAAGCACCAGCAACACCAGCAGTGACACAAGCACCAGCAACACCAGCAGTGACACAAGCACCAGCAACACCAGCAGTGGCACAAGCACCAGCAACACCAGCAGTGACACAAGCACCAGCAACACCAGCAGTGACACAAGCACCAGCAACACCAGCAGTGGCACAAGCACCAGCAACACCAGCAGTGACACAAGCACCAGCAACACCAGCAGTGGCACAAGCACCAGCAACACCAGCAGTGACACAAGCACCAGCAACACCAGCAGTGACACAAGCACCAGCAACACCAGCAGTGGCACAAGCACCAGCAACACCAGCAGTGACACAAGCACCAGCAACACCAGCAGTGACACAAGCACCAGCAACACCAGCAGTGACACAAGCACCAGCAACACCAGCAGTGGCACAAGCACCAGCAACACCAGCAGTGACACAAACACCAGCAACACCAGCAGTGGCACAAGCACCAGCAACACCAGCAGTGACACAAGCACCAGCAACACCAGCAGTGACACAAACACCAGCAACACCAGCAGTGGCACAAGCACCAACAACACCAGTAGCAACACCAGCAGTGGCACAAGCACCAGCAACACCAGTAGCAACACCAGCAGTGACACAAGCACCAACAACACCAGTAGCAACACCATCAACATTCCTTGAAATCAACTACTGTTCACTGGGAACTCCGTCGCCTATGTAGTGGGCGTTCACTACTACATCTTGAACCTGAACTTTTATTTTTTTCGTACGTTGTAGATGACGAGAGCTGTAGATCAGGAAACAGCATTTATGATAAAACACAACATGATAAGGATCACTGGAAATCTTGGAGCAGTGAAGGAAATGAGGGTCACTTCATACTGTGCTCGCTGCCTACAACACTCCATGAAGTCTCCTGTGTGTTTATATCCTAAGTAACACGTAGTCATATCGTCTCCTCAACACTATCCTCAAGATAAAGTGAGATTTAATGTTTACACAACGTATAACATAATGTTAAAATTTGTAACATATATTAAACAATTGTATTCTAATAACACAAAATAGTTATAAAATTAAATTATACTTACAAGGACTGCAAGCCATGTATATCTCTGTTCAACCTGGAAACTAAATTTATGAATATGACACCGTACAAATTACAGATGGAGAATATTACAGCCACCTTATCTGTTTGTTGTCGTCCACTCTTCTTGATGAACTTCCATTAACCAAAAATGGGAAACACAGATTAGGACGCTTCAACAATATCAGAAGTGAAGTAATGACCAAAAATGATAGGCCTGTCTCTTGTCGTAGCGGCCATCTTGAATTTCAGCAAATTTTGCAAAATGCTCAATGCTGCCATGATGGTAGTCATGGAATCCTGTATCAGGGACGCCCAAGAATAATAAATATGCAAAAAATGAACTAGCAACAATTCCGGATTACCTGGAATAGCGTCTGGAGGTCACCGTCCCTGCGGCCCAGTCCCAGACCAGGCCTCCTAGTTCCTGACCTGATCGATCAGGCTGTTGGTGCCCACCGCCCGCAGCTCAACGTATGCAACACAACCAGGCTGATCAGGAACTGATTTGAGGAACTTGTCAAGCTTCCTCTTGAAGACAGCCAGGGGTCTGTTAATAATCTCTCTTATACTTAAAGGGTGTTGAAGAGTCGTGGTCCCTATACACTTGAGTTCCTTTTCGGTTACTCACTGCTCTCCTATTCTTCATTGGAAGTATGCTGCACCGTCTACCAAGCCTGTGTTCGTATGTAGTAATTTCGGAGTGCAGATTTGGGGACCAATCTCTCCAAGATCTATTAGGTGTAGGTTATGATGCCTCTTTCTCGCCTACCTTCTAGAGAGTACTTTTCGAGGGACTTCCAGCGTGCCAGTAATTTAGATGCTTGAGATTATAAGAACCGTGAAGGTTCTCTGTACATTTTCCAGCTCGCCAGTTTCTTCTTCCCTGCTAGACTATTATATGCCTTTCGATTTATTTTCATTAAGGATAGAGCATCCTTGATGTTAACGTTCATGTCAACTGAAGCATAAATGACCCACTTGTAGTCAATAGGTTTTTAAATCAGACAAACTAATTGCAGCAGCGCTCGCAAGAAGAGAGATTCCAGGAGTGTCCTTGAAGCTGCTTCCTGCCAAACCTGAGATAAGTGCCCTCACCTGAAGCCTGGTCGTCAAACACAGCCAGGTGCGACCCACCTGACGCTGGGTCACACAGGTCACACGCACGCACTCGCCACCTCTTCATACTCTACCCGAAAACATACGCCGGGACCTGAGTTAACTGTTTCAAGTAACTGTAATATATATAATAATATACCTTTATTTTTACAAGTACATGTACAAGGTATACAGTCCTAGCTGACATCAATGACATACTACTATATAACAAGTTGCTTTTTATGCTGAGCATTTCCGGCTAATAAAAATTAGGTCAGTTTTGTCCCAGGATGCGACCCACACCAGTTGACTAACACCCAAATACCCATTTTACTGATGGGGAACAAAGACAACCGGTATAAAGAAACACACCCAATGTTTCTTCCCTCGCTGGGAATCGAACCCAGACCCTCACAGTGTGAAGCGAGAGCTTTAGCCACCAGGCCACGGGGCACATACGCAAAAAACAGAGGGAGTTGTTTCAAGAAACTCGTACCGGAAACACGGAAGAAGCAGAGCTCGTCAAAAACACACGCTAAGAGCAGACCTTCATGTTTAACACGTACGGAAAGAAACGCCAAGAACAGTTTCAAGTAACTGCAACCGGAAATACTGGGATAAGTATAAACAGGGAAGTACAAATCCAAGGCGAGGCAATAACACTAGAAGTCTCGTCGATAACCAAGTAGCAAGAGAAGTCTCGTCAAGAACCAAGCAGCATGAGAGGTCTCGTCAAGAACCAAGTAGCATGAGAGGTCTCGTCAAGAACCAAGTAGCAAGAGAAGTCTTGTCAAGAACCAAGCAGCAAGAGAGGTCTCGTCAAGAACCAAGCAGCATGAGAGGTCTCGTCAAGAACCAAGCAGCATGAGAGGTCTCGTCGAGAACCAAGTAGCAAGAGAAGTCTTGTCAAGAACCAAGCAGCAAGAGAGGTCTCGTCAAGAACCAAGCAGCAAGAGAGGTCTCGTCGAGAACCAAGCAGCAAGAGAAGTCTTGTCAAGAACCAAGCAGCATGAGAGGTCTCGTCAAGAACCAAGCAGCAAGAGAGGTCTCGTCGAGAACCAAGTAGCAAGAGAAGTCTTGTCAAGAACCAAGCAGCAAGAGAGGTCTCGTCGAGAACCAAGCAGCAAGAGAAGTCTCGTAAAGAGCCAAGCAGTAAGAGAGGTCTCGTCGAGAGCCAAGTAGTAAGTCTCTCGATAACCAAGTATTCATCCTACGGAGGGTAGTGGCTAGTTTGATGTGCAGTCCATGTCAGTCCTACAGTGGTTAGCGGCTAGTTTATCTTGCACTCCATATCCATCGTACCGAGGTTAGCGGTAGAGTACAGATGCACAAAGAATAATAACTGAGTAATAAGGAGTCAGCTACAGCTGCACAGGCTGACGCCCACACTCACTCAACCTACAATTACTGTTGTTGGTGCTGCTGCCCTGAACACCTCCCTGCAAACTAAAGAAATGAAACACTAAAAAAAACAGCTACATGCTGAAGGGTCTGTGTGCTACCTTGAACTTCTTCCGGGTGCCACCGCCCCTTCTCTCTCTCTCTGTGACTAGCTTCCTGGTTGATGGTCTAACAGTCAGGCTGTCGGTGCTCGCAGCCTGCAGAGTAACGAATGATTAGACGCTACAATCATCAGGCTTGGCTTTAAAGTCTGTGTCAAGGTCTTTCTTTAAGAACTTGACACAGTTCTGCTTTTAAGAACCTGTGACATACCTATGAGCGGATTACAAGGTTCTTCTACCCTCGCAGCTCTGCCTGAAACCAGGCTACTTTGATTGTTAGATCAACAAGGCTGTTGCTACAATGGGCCACAGGCTTATACAGCCGATCATTGAGCGAGGTATCAGTCTGTTCGTAATTTACAATATATTTCAATGGGGTGCCACGGTTCTGAAAAGAATTGAGCCCATAGTATATAGAGTATGTACTAGTATATTTACTGCACACTCACGCTTCGTTAGCTGTATTTTGCCCTGCTGATCATGACTCCCTTTATGGTACCTTCATTAAGAAAATTTGGAACGTGTACAAATAATATTTTGAATTCGCAAATTCCATTTGTAAATCCTAGTTGCCCTCACCTATGTAAGTGAAAGTTGATAAACGGGGATACAAAAAAATGAAGTGTGTAAGCACCCAACTGGAATTAAGATAATAAAGTTTGTGTTTGAGGAATTCAGACAGTGGATGGAGAACTAGAAGTCTACAAGGGAACAACTGACGTGTTCTTCCAGACAGTTCCTGATTAGAAGGGCTATGGTGTACATGTAGGGTCGTGGCAGGAGACAGACAGGTCTCCTGGCTGTGTGGGAGATAGACAAAAAATATTGTCATGGTGAAAGACAGTAGTGAAGAAGTTTAGAGAGACCTGGAGAGAAGTCCTGCAGTGATATACTGTTAGAAGATTGCGGACGTGAAATTATAAGCGTCACTGTTCATCCAGTGATAGATTTTACCTCTTCAAGAATTCACAGAGCGTAATTTCCCCTGTAATATTATACTGCTCTCTTACATATAAAAATCTTTTGAATAAGTTTTATAAACCCATTTATCAAATATTATAAATAACATCGAGTTTTAATAAACTAAATTTCTCTTTTTTGATCTAATTTTAGTGAAAATTATCCCTTATTTACAAAGTGGAATGCAATTAGCTAAGGAGTAATTAAGAAGCTTATTCCTTGCCCAAGTATGACATGCTGTATTAAGTACCGCTATCACTAATAGCCTGACTGATCAGGCTACCGTCCTGTCTGGGGAGAGTTGATGTGGTAGTGACCCCAGGAACCATCAACAGGCGGTCGCGAGGTAGTTGAGATGGTAGTGACCCCAGGAACCATCAACAGGCGGTCACGAGGTAGTTGAGGTGGTAGTGACCCCAGGAACCATCAACAGGCGGTCACGAGGTACTTGAGGTGGTAGCGACCCCAGGAACCATCAACAGGCGGTCACGAGGTAGTTGAGGTGGTAGTGACCCCAGGAACCATCAACAGGCGGTCACGAGGTAGTAGTGACCCCAGGTACCATCAACAGGCGGTCACGAGGTAGTTGAGGTGGCAGTGACCCCAGGTACCATCAACAGGCGGTCACGAGGTAGTTGAGGTGGTATTGACCCCAGGAACCATCAACAGGCGGTCACGAGGTAGTTGAGGTGGTAGTGACCCCAGGAACCATCAACAGGCGGTTACGAGGTAGTTGTGGTAGTGACCCCAGGAACCATCAACAGGCGGTCACGAGGTAGTTGAGGTGGTAGTGACCCCAGGAACCATCAACAGGCGGTCACGACGACATCAACAGGCGGTCACGAGGTAGTTGAGGTGGTAGTGACCCCAGGAACCATCAACAGGCGGTCACGAGGTAGTTGAGGTGGTAGTGACCCCAGGAACCATCAACAGGCGGTCACGAGGTAGTCGAGGTGGTAGTGACCCCAGGAACCATCAACAGGCGGTCACGAGGTAGTTGAGGTGGTAGTGACCCCAGAGGCGGTCACGAGGTAGTGAGTGACCCCAGGAACCATCAACAGGCGGTCACGAGGTAGTTGAGGTGGTAGTGACCCCAGGAACCATCAACAGGCGGTCACGAGGTAGTTGAGGTGGTAGTGACCCCAGGAACCATCAACAGGCGGTCACGAGGTAGTTGAGGTGGTAGTGACCCCAAGTACCATCAACAGGCGGTCACGAGGTAGTTGAGGTGGTAGTGACCCCAAGTACCATCAACAGGCGGTCACGAGGTAGTTGAGGTGGTAGTGACCCCAGGAACCATCAACAGGCGGTCACGAGGTAGTTGAGGTGGTAGTGACCCCAGGAACCATCAACAGGCGGTCACGAGGTAGTTGAGGTGGTAGTGACCCCAGGAACCATCAACAGGCGGTCACGAGGTAGTTGAGGTGGTAGTGACCCCAGGAACCATCAACAGGCGGTCACGAGGTAGTTGAGGTGGTAGTGACCCCAGGAACCATCAACAGGCGGTCACGAGGTAGTTGAGGTGGTAGTGACCCCAGGAACCATCAACAGGCGGTCACGAGGTAGTTGAGGTGGTAGTGACCCCAGGAACCATCAACAGGCGGTCACGAGGTAGTTGAGGTGGTAGTGACCCCAGGAACCATCAACAGGCGGTCACGAGGTAGTTGAGGTGGTAGTGACCCCAGGAACCATCAACAGGCGGTCACGAGGTAGTTGAGGTGGTAGTGACCCCAGGAACCATCAACAGGCGGTCACGAGGTAGTTGAGGTGGTAGTGACCCCAGGAACCATCAACAGGCGGTCACGAGGTAGTTGAGGTGGTAGTGACCCCAGGAACCATCAACAGGCGGTCACGAGGTAGTTGAGGTGGTAGTGACCCCAGGAACCATCAACAGGCGGTCACGAGGTAGTTGAGGTGGTAGTGACCCCAGGAACCATCAACAGGCGGTCACGAGGTAGTTGAGGTGGTAGTGACGAGGTAGTTGAGGTGGTAGTGACCCCAGGAACCATCAACAGGCGGTCACGAGGTAGTTGTGGTAGTGACCCCAGGAACCATCAACAGGCGGTCACGAGGTAGCACACACCGGAACACTCATGGCACTCATATGATTTAACAACCTATTATAAATCAATAGAAACGATATAAATATTTCACGGGACGGATAATGTATTTTCTTGTGGTAAACCTTTTGTTGTGTAGTGTGTCTATACGTAGTGTTCTGCCCCTACTGTCTGATGCACCAATGTTGTGTAGTGTGTCTATACGTAGTGTTCTGCCCCTACTGTCTGATGCACCAATGTTGTGTAGTGTGTCTATACGTAGTGTTCTGCCCCTACTGTCTGATGCACCAATGTTGTGTAGTGTGTCTATACGTAGTGTTGTGCTCCTACTGTCTGATGCACCAATGTTGTGTAGTGTGTCTATACGTAGTGTTGTGCTCCTACTGTCTGATGCACCAATGTTGTGTAGTGTGTCTATACGTAGTGTTGTGCTCCTACTGTCTGATGCACCAATGTTGTGTAGTGTGTCTATACGTAGTGTTGTGCTCCTACTGTCTGATGCACCAATGTTGTGTAGTGTGTCTATACGTAGTGTTGTGCTCCTACTGTCAGATGCACCAATGTTGTGTAGTGTGTCTATACGTAGTGTTGTGCTCCTACTGTCTGATGCACCAATGTTGTGTAGTGTGTCTATACGTAGTGTTGTGCTCCTACTGTCTGATGCACCAATGTTGTGTAGTGTGTCTATACGTAGTGTTGTGCTCCTACTGTCTGATGCACCAATGTTGTGTAGTGTGTCTATACGTAGTGTTGTGCTCCTACTGTCAGATGCACCAATGTTGTGTAGTGTGTCTATACGTAGTGTTCTGCCCCTACTGTCTGATGCACCAATGTTGTGTAGTGTGTCTATACGTAGTGTTGTGCTCCTACTGTCAGATGCACCAATGTTGTGTAGTGTGTCTATACGTAGTGTTCTGCCCCTACTGTCTGATGCACCAATGTTGTGTAGTGTGTCTATACGTAGTGTTGTGCTCCTACTGTCAGATGCACCAATGTTGTGTAGTGTGTCTATACGTAGTGTTGTGCTCCTACTGTCAGATGCACCAATGTTGTGTAGTGTGTCTATACGTAGTGTTGTGCTCCTACTGTCAGATGCACCAATGTTGTGTAGTGTGTCTATACGTAGTGTTGTGCTCCTACTGTCAGATGCACCAATGTTGTGTAGTGTGTCTATACGTAGTGTTGTGCTCCTACTGTCTGATGCACCAATGTTGTGTAGTGTGTCTATACGTAGTGTTGTGCTCCTACTGTCTGATGCACCAATGTTGTGTAGTGTGTCTATACGTAGTGTTGTGCTCCTACTGTCTGATGCACCAATGTTGTGTAGTGTGTCTATACGTAGTGTTGTGCTCCTACTGTCAGATGCACCAATGTTGTGTAGTGTGTCTATACGTAGTGTTGTGCTCCTACTGTCTGATGCACCAATGTTGTGTAGTGTGTCTATACGTAGTGTTGTGCTCCTACTGTCTGATGCACCAATGTTGTGTAGTGTGTCTATACGTAGTGTTGTGCTCCTACTGTCTGATGCACCAATGTTGTGTAGTGTGTCTATACGTAGTGTTCTGCCCCTACTGTCTGATGCACCAATGTTGTGTAGTGTGTCTATACGTAGTGTTGTGCTCCTACTGTCTGATGCACCAATGTTGTGTAGTGTGTCTATACGTAGTGTTGTGCTCCTACTGTCTGATGCACCAATGTTGTGTAGTGTGTCTATACGTAGTGTTGTGCCCCTACTGTCTGATGCACCAATGTTGTGTAGTGTGTCTATACGTAGTGTTGTGCTCCTACTGTCAGATGCACCAATGTTGTGTAGTGTGTCTGTACGTAGTGTTCTGCCCCTACTGTCTGATGCACCAATGTTGTGTAGTGTGTCTATACGTAGTGTTGTGCTCCTACTGTCTGATGCACCAATGTTGTGTAGTGTGTCTATACGTAGTGTTCTGCCCCTACTGTCTGATGCACCAATGTTGTGTAGTGTGTCTATACGTAGTGTTGTGCTCCTACTGTCTGATGCACCAATGTTGTGTAGTGTGTCTATACGTAGTGTTGTGCTCCTACTGTCAGATGCACCAATGTTGTGTAGTGTGTCTATACGTAGTGTTGTGCTCCTACTGTCTGATGCACCAATGTTGTGTAGTGTGTCTATACGTAGTGTTGTGCTCCTACTGTCTGATGCACCAATGTTGTGTAGTGTGTCTATACGTAGTGTTCTGCCCCTACTGTCTGATGCACCAATGTTGTGTAGTGTGTCTATACGTAGTGTTGTGCTCCTACTGTCTGATGCACCAATGTTGTGTAGTGTGTCTATACGTAGTGTTGTGCTCCTACTGTCTGATGCACCAATGTTGTGTAGTGTGTCTATACGTAGTGTTGTGCCCCTACTGTCTGATGCACCAATGTTGTGTAGTGTGTCTATACGTAGTGTTGTGCTCCTACTGTCAGATGCACCAATGTTGTGTAGTGTGTCTGTACGTAGTGTTCTGCCCCTACTGTCTGATGCACCAATGTTGTGTAGTGTGTCTATACGTAGTGTTGTGCTCCTACTGTCTGATGCACCAATGTTGTGTAGTGTGTCTATACGTAGTGTTCTGCCCCTACTGTCTGATGCACCAATGTTGTGTAGTGTGTCTATACGTAGTGTTGTGCTCCTACTGTCTGATGCACCAATGTTGTGTAGTGTGTCTATACGTAGTGTTGTGCTCCTACTGTCAGATGCACCAATGTTGTGTAGTGTGTCTATACGTAGTGTTGTGCTCCTACTGTCTGATGCACCAATGTTGTGTAGTGTGTCTATACGTAGTGTTGTGCTCCTACTGTCAGATGCACCAATGTTGTGTAGTGTGTCTATACGTAGTGTTGTGCTCCTACTGTCAGATGCACCAATGTTGTGTAGTGTGTCTATACGTAGTGTTGTGCTCCTACTGTCAGATGCACCAATGTTGTGTAGTGTGTCTATACGTAGTGTTGTGCTCCTACTGTCAGATGCACCAATGTTGTGTAGTGTGTCTATACGTAGTGTTGTGCTCCTACTGTCAGATGATGCACCAATGTTGTGTAGTGTGTCTATACGTAGTGTTCTGCCCCTACTGTCTGATGCACCAATGTTGTGTAGTGTGTCAATACGTAGTGTTGTGCTCCTACTGTCTGATGCACCAATGTTGTGTAGTGTGTCTATACGTAGTGTTGTGCTCCTACTGTCGTCTATACGTAGTGTTGTGCTCCTACTGTCAGATGCACCAATGTTGTGTAGTGTGTCTATACGTAGTGTTGTGCTCCTACTGTCAGATGCACCAATGTTGTGTAGTGTGTCTATACGTAGTGTTGTGCTCCTACTGTCAGATGCACCAATGTTGTGTAGTGTGTCTATATGTAGTGTTGTGCTCCTACTGTCAGATGCACCAATGTTGTGTAGTGTGTCTATACGTAGTGTTGTGCTCCTACTGTCAGATGCACCAATGTTGTGTAGTGTGTCTATACGTAGTGTTGTGCTCCTACTGTCTGATGCACCAATGTTGTGTAGTGTGTCTATACGTAGTGTTGTGCTCCTACTGTCAGATGCACCAATGTTGTGTAGTGTGTCTATACGTAGTGTTGTGCTCCTACTGTCTGATGCACCAATGTTGTGTAGTGTGTCTATACGTAGTGTTGTGCTCCTACTGTCAGATGCACCAATGTTGTGTAGTGTGTCTATACGTAGTGTTGTGCTCCTACTGTCAGATGCACCAATGTTGTGTAGTGTGTCTATACGTAGTGTTGTGCTCCTACTGTCAGATGCACTATACCATTTAGTGTGTCTGGGACGTCTTTAATGTGTAATATTTACTGGCCGGATCCCCAGTCTAACCTTGGTGTCTCGTCTTCATACAGTATCGTTCCTTTGCTGTGTCTTTATTCGTTTAAATTCGGTCAAACGCTTAAAATTACTGGAAATTTTAAAATACCTCAGTTTGTATTTCTTGGAGTGCATTCTATCAAGATATACTATAATTAACAGAAAAAGGCTGCTTTGAAAATGGAATATTCGAATTCTCACGAAAACGGTGAGCCTCAACAAACGGTGTAAAATATCCCAAGAAAAAACAGAGATGCAGTAAAAACACTAAAAGATAACTCATTAAGCATAAACGTTCAAAATATATAAACGTCCTCTAATCAAACAGACTCCTGCTGTCAAGAGCAACTTGGCAAAATCTCCGATTAGCCAGTCTGTGGTGTATATATGTATGACTGCGTGCAGCGAGCCCCTTCAGTAAGAATACTTACCATGCTAGGCAGGTCCAACTCACCCCCAACCGCACTCGCTCACATACACCACCAACTTATATTTAGAGATACCCAAAATACTTGCACCAATGGAGCTATATGGAGTTTTGTTCCACTCATCCATAACTACTGCCAAACCATTACTTTCCTATATCTTTTCTGAATCTTAATCTCTCCGGCTTGAATTAATTACTGGGAGTCCTGTCTTGGTTACATACTGTCAGTACGTACGATATTTGTACCCTTAAGTGTTTATTCCTGTTTTTCATCTGTACACTTCAGTCATATCCCCTCCAATTCTACATCTCTCAGAGAGTGCAAAATTTAGTGCCTTCAGCCTGTCTTCGTAGGAAAGGTTTCTGATACATGGCATCAACTTCGTCATCTTTCTCTGTATATTCTCCACCTGCTCTATTTTCCACCAGTTTACATTTGATGTGTCGTCTATTTGTTTACACTTGATCTCCATGTTACATCAATTAGTCAATCAATCAATGAATCAAGTTTATTCTCTATAAGGATTACAATGGGGAGTTTACAGATTTTGGTTATTGTGTAGTTTACATGTAGTAAAATACTAATTACAGAGGGGGCCACTAGGACACCTAGCATGGCTAGGTATTTCCGGCAAACTTAGATTAATTAGTTGATCCTTGATATCTCTGTATTATTAGTTTACCAGAGATGTGTTCCCTGTTGTACCAGTGATGTGTTCCCTATTGTACCAGTGATGTGTTCCCTGTTGTACCAGTGATGTGTTCCCTGTTGTACCAGTGACGTGTTCCTTGTTGTACCATTGACGTGTTCCTGTTGTACCAGTGATGTGTTCCTTGTTCTACCAGTGAAGTGTTCCCTGTTGTACCAGTGATGTGTTCCCTATTGTACCAGTGATGTGTTCCCTGTTGTACCAGTGACGTGTTCCTTGTTGTACCAGTGACGTGTTCCTGTTGTACCAGTGATGTGTTCCCTGTTGTACCAGTGATGTGTTCCTTGTTCTACCAGTGATGTGTTCCCTGTTGTACCAGTGATGTGTTCCCTGTTGTACCAGTGATGTGTTCCCTGTTGTACCAGTGATGTGTTCCCTGTTGTACCAGTGATGTGTTCCCTGTTGTACCAGTGATGTGTTCCCTGTTGTACCAGTGATGTGCTCCCTGTTGTATCAGTGATGTGTTCCCTGTTGTACCAGTGATGTGCTCCCTGTTGTACCAGTGATGTGTTCCCTGTTGTACCAGTGATGTGTTCCCTGTTGTACCAGTGATGTGTTCCCTGTTGTACAAGTGATATGTTCCCTGTTCTACCAGTGATGTGTTCCTTGTACCAATGATTTGTTCCCTGTTGTACCAGTGATGTGTTCCCTGTTCTACCAGTGATGTGTTCCTTGTTGTACCAGTGATGTGTTCCCTGTTATACCAGTGATGTGTTCCCTGTTCTACCAGTGATGTGTACCTTGTTGTACCAGTGATGTGTTCCCTGTTGTACCAGTGACGTGTTCCCTGTTCTACCAGTGATGTGTTCCCTATTGTACCAGTGATGTGTTCCTTGTTGTACCAGTGACGTGTTCCTTGTTGTACCAGTGACGTGTTCCCTGTTGTACCAGTGATGTGTTCCTGTTGTACCAGTGATGTGTTCCTTGTTGTACCAGTGATGTGTTCCTTGTTGTACCAGTGATGTGTTCCTTGTTGTACAAGTGATGTGTTCCCTGTTGTACCAGTGATGTGTTCCCTGTTGTACCAGTAATGTGTTCCCTGTTATACCAGTAATATGTTCCCTGTTCTACCAGTGATATGTTCCCTGTTCTACCAGTGATGTGTTCCCTGTTCTACCAGTGATGTGTTCCCTGTTCTACCAGTGATATGTTCCCTGTTCTATCAGTGATATGTTCCCTGTTTTACCAGTGATATGTTCCCTGTTCTACCTGTTTTACCAGTGATATGTTCCCTGTTCTACCTGTTTTACCAGTAATATGTTCCCTGTTCTACCAGTGATATGTTCCCTGTTCTACCAGTGATATGTTCCCTGTTCTACCAGTGATATGTTCCCTGTTCTACCAGTGATGTGTTCCCTGTTCTACCAGTGATGTGTTCCCTGTTCTATCAGTGATATGTTCCCTGTTATACCAGTGATATGTTCCCTGTTCTACCAGTGATATGTTCCCTGTTCTACCAGTGATATGTTCCCTGTTCTACCAGTGATATGTTCCCTGTTCTACCAGTGATATGTTCCCTGTTCTACCAATGATATGCTCCCTGTTCTACCAGTGATATGTTCCCTGTTCTACCAATGATATGCTCCCTGTTCTACCAGTGATATGTTCCCTGTTATACCAGTGATATGTTCCCTGTTCTATCAGTGATATGTTCCGTTTTACCAGTGATATGCTCCCTGTTCTACCAGTGATATGTTTCCTGCTCTACCAGTGATATGTTTCCTGCTCTACCAGTGATATGTTTCCTGTTCTACCAGTGATATGTTCCCTGTTCTACCAGTGATATGTTTCCTGCTCTTTCAGTGATATGTTTCCTGTTCTACCAGTGATATGTTCCCTGTTCTATCAGCGATATGTTCAATGTTTTACCAGTGATATGTTCCCTGTTTTACCAGTGATGTGTTCCCTGTTCTACCAGTGATATGTTTCCTGCTCTACCAGTGATATGTTTCCTGCTCTACCAGTGATATGTTTCCTGCTCTACCAGTGATATGTTTCCTGTTCTACCAGTGATATGTTTCCTGCTCTTTCAGTGATATGTTTCCTGCTCTACCAGTGATATGTTTCCTGTTCTACCAGTGATACGTTCCCTGTTTACCAGTGATATGTTTCCTGTTCTACCAGTGATATGTTCCCTGTTCTACCAGTGATGTGTTCCCTGTTATACCAGTGATATGTTTCCTGTTCTACCAGTGATATGTTCCCTGTTCTACCAGTGATATGTTCCCTGTTCTATCAGTGATATGTTCCCTGTTTTTACCAGTGATGTGTTCCCTGTTTTACCAGTGATGTGTTCCCTGTTCTACCAGTGATATGTTTCCTGTTCTACCAGTGATATGTTTCCTGCTCTACCAGTGATATGTTTCCTGTTCTACCAGTGATATGTTTCCTGTTCTACCAGTGATATGTTTCCTGTTCTACCAGTGATATGTTTCCTGCTCTTTCAGTGATATGTTTCCTGTTCTACCAGTGATATGTTTCCTGCTCTTTCAGTGATATGTTCCCTGTTCTACCAGTGATATGTTTCCTGCTCTACCAGTGATATGTTCCCTGTTCTACCAGTGATATGTTCCCTGTTCTACCAGTGATGTGTTCCCTGTTCTACCAGTGATATGTTTCCTGCTCTTTCAGTGATATGCTTCCTGCTCTACCAGTGATATGTTTCCTGTTCTACCAGTGATATGTTCCCTGTTCTACCAGTGATGTGTTCCCTGTTCTACCAGTGATATGTTTCCTGCTCTACCAGTGATATGTTTCCTGTTCTACCAGTGATATGTTTCCTGCTCTTTCAGTGATATGTTTCCTGCTCTACCAGTGATATGTTTACTGTTCAACCAGTGATATGTTCCCTGTTTACCAGTGATATGTTTCCTGCTCTACCAGTGATATGTTTCCTGCTCTACCAGTGATATGTTCCCTGTTTACCAGTGATATGTTTCCTGCTCTACCAGTGATATGTTCCCTGTTTACCAGTGATATGTTTCCTGCTCTACCAGTGATATGTTTCCTGCTCTACCAGTGATATGATATACTTTTCACTAGTTTAACTTTGATATTCCTACAGGAGCTGGGAGGAGGGCCATCAGGGCCATTAAGGGGCCTCAACCTCGACTCCGCTACATTAAACTCATCAAATTAAAATAAAATGGAATAATAATTTGCATAAATGAAATGAAATATTAAGAGAAATAAAAAACTAAACTAAACCAAACACTACAAAGTGATTTTTTAAGAATCTTCGTATAAACACAACAACGGTTAAACAGTATAAACACAACAACGGTTAAACAGTATAAACACAACAACGGTTAAACAGTATAAACACAACAACGGTTAAACAGTATAAACACAACAACGGTTAAACAGTATAAACACAACAACGGTTAAACAGTATAAAAACAACGGTTAAACAGTATAAAAACAACGGTTAAACAGTATAAACACAACAACGGTTAAACAGTATAAAAACAACGGTTAAACAGTATAAAAACAACGGTTAAACAGTATAAACACAACAACGGTTAAACAGTATAAACACAACAACGGTTAAACAGTATAAACACAACAACGGTTAAACAGTATAAACACAACAACGGTTAAACAGTATAAACACAACAACGGTTAAACAGTATAAACACAACAACGGTTAAACAGTATAAACACAACAACGGTTAAACAGTATAAACACAACAACGGTTAAACAGTATAAACACAACAACGGTTAAACAGTATAAACACAACAACGGTTAAACAGTATAAACACAACAACGGTTAAACAGTATAAACACAACAACGGTTAAACAGTATAAACACAACAACGGTTAAACAGTATAAACACAACAACGGTTAAACAGTATAAACACAACAACGGTTAAACAGTATAAACACAACAACGGTTAAACAGTATAAACACAACAACGGTTAAACAGTATAAACACAACAACGGTTAAACAGTATAAACACAATGGTTAAACAGTATAAACACAACAATGGTTAAACAGTATAAACACAACAACGGTTAAACAGTATAAACACAACAACGGTTAAACAGTATAAACACAACAACGGTTAAACAGTATAAACACAACAACGGTTAAACAGTATAAACACAACAACGGTTAAATAGTATAAACACAACAACGGTTAAACAGTATAAACACAACAATGGTTAAACAGTATAAACACAACAACGGTTAAACAGTATAAACACAACAACGGTTAAACAGTATAAACACAACGGTTAAACAGTATAAACACAACAACGGTTAAACAGTATAAACACAACGGTTAAACAGTATAAACACAACGGTTAAACAGTATAAACAAAACGGTTAAACAGTATAAACACAACGGTTAAACAGTATAAACATAACGGTTAAACAGTATAAACATAATGGTTAAACAGTGCAAACACAACAACAGTTAAACAGTATAAACACAACAACGGTTAAACAGTGGGTTTTGTAACGTGCAAAGAGTGACGTTTATACAGAGCTTAAAGTGACGTTTAAACGGTAGAGTAAAGAGTGACGTTTAAAGACCGGGATACAACGGCGACGTTTAAACAGTGTTGAAGGCAACAGGGGAGTTGGGCGCCAAGCTTTTCCCTGCCTTTTACTTAACAGATATCTTTAATGAAGCGCTAAGCCCGTATGGGCCATCGAAGGCTTCATCCTCCGAGCGTCTAGCATGAGAGACAGTACCCAGCAGTACTCGGCAACACCATATTATCTTACATTGTGGTAGGGGACCTAAATGCTAAAGTAGGAGAAACATTTAGAGAGGGGGTGTGGTAGGTACGTTTGGGGTACCAGGTACAAAAAGGGGTTTGGTTATAGGTAATACGTATTTTAAGAAAACGAGGATAAATAAGTATACAAGATATGATGCAGGGCGTAATGACAGTAGTTTGTTCAACTATGTATTGGTAGATAAAAGACTGTTGAGTAGACTTGAGGATGTGCATGTTTATACAGGAGCCACAGATATATCAGATCACTTTCTAGTTGTAGCTACGGTGAGAGTAAAAGGTAGATGAGATACAAGGAAAATAGAAGCAGCAAGTAAGAGAGAGGTGAAGGTGTATAAACTAAAAGAGGAGGCAGTTAGGGTAAGATATAAACAACTATTGAAGGATAGATGGGCTAGTGAGAGTATAGGCAATGGGGTCGAAGATGTGTGGGGTAGTTTTAAGAATGTAGTGTTAGTGTTCAGCAGAAGTTTGTGGTTACAGGAAAGTGGGTGCGGGAGGGAAGAAGAGCGATTGGTGCAATGATGATGTAAAGAGAGTAGTAAGGGAGAAAAAGTTAGCATATGAGAAGTTTTTACAAAGTAGAAGTGATGCAAGGAGGGAAGAATATATGGAGAGAAAAAGAGAGGTTAAGAGAGTGGTGAAGCAATGTAAAAAGAGAGCAAATGACAGAGAATGGGTGAGATGTTATCAACAAATTTTGTTGAAAATAAGAAAAAGTTTTGGAGTGAGATTAATAAGTTGAGGAAGCCTAGGGAACAAATGGATTTGACAGTTAAAAATAGGAGAGGAGAGTTATTAAATGGAGAGTTAGAGGTATCGGGAAGATGGAGGGAATATTTTGAGGAATTGTTAAATGTTGATGAAGATAAGGAAGCTGTGATTTCGTGTATAGGGCAAGGAAGAATAACATCTTGTAGGAGTGAGGAATAGCCAGTTGTGAGTGTGGGGGGAAGTTCGTGAGGCAGTAGGTAAAATGAAAGGTGGTAAGGCAGCCGGGATTGATGGGATAAAGATAAAAATGTTAAAAGCAGGTGGGGATATAGTTTTGGAGTGGTTGGTACTATTATTTAATAAATGTATGGAAGAGGGTAAGGTACCTAGGGATTGGCAGAGATCATGCATAGCTCCTTTGTATAAAGGCAAAGGGGATAGAAGAGTGTGCAAAACTTGTAGGGGAATAAGTCTGTTGAGTATACCTGGTAAAGTGTATGGTAGAGTAAGACGGAGAGTAGGATAGCAGATGAACAAGGAGACTTTAGGAAAGGTAGGGGATATGTAGACCAAGTGTTTACAGTGAAACATATATGTGAACAGTATTTAGATAAGGCTAAAGAGGTTTTTGTGGCATTTATGGATTTAGAAAAGGCGTATGACAGGGTGGATAGGGGGCAATGTGGCAGATGTTGCAGGTGTATGGTGTAGGAGGTAGGTTACTGAAAGCAGTGAAGAGTTTTTACGAGGATAGCGAGGCTCGGGTTAGAGTATGTAGGAGGGAGATTATTTCCCAGTAAAAGTGGGCCTTAGACAAGGATGTGTGATGTCACCGTCGATGTTCACTTTATTTATAGATGGAGTTGTAAGAGAAGTGAATGCTCGGGTCTTGGCAAGAGGTCTAGAGTTAAAAGATAAAGAATCAAACACAAAGTGGGAGTTGTCACTGTTGCAGATTACACGGTGCTTTTGGGAGATTCTGAAGAGAAGTTGCAGAGGTTGGTGGATGAATTTGGTAGAGTATGTAAAAGAAGAAAATTAAAAGTGAATATAGGAAAGAGGAAGGTTATGAGGATAAAAAGATTAGGTGACGAAAGATTGGATATCATACTGGAGGAAGAGAGTATGGAAGAGGTGAATGTATTCAGATATTTAGGAGTGGATGTGTCAGCAGATGGGTCTATGAAGGATGAGGTGAATCATAGAATTGATGAGGGGAAAAGGGTGAGTGGTGCACTTAGGAGTCTGTGGAGACAAAGAACTTTGTCCGTGGAAGCAAAGAGGGGAATGTATGAGAGTATAGTTGTACCAACACTCTTGTTTGGGTGAAAAGCATGGTTGATGAATGTTGCAACGAGGAGAAGGCTGGAGGCAGTGGAGATATCATGTCTGAGGGCAATGTGTGGTGTGAATATAATGCAGAGAATTCGTAGTTTGGAAATTAAGAGGTGTGGGATTACCAAAATTATTATCCAGAGGGCTGAGGAGGGGTTGTTGAGGTGGTTCAGACATGTAGAGAGAATGAAACGAAACAGAATGACTTCGAGAGTGTATAAACCTGTAGTGGAGGGAAGGCGGGGTGGGGGTCGGCCTAGGGAGGGTCTGAGGGAGAGGGTAAAGGAGGTTTTTTGTGCAAGGGGCTTGGACTTCCAACAAGCTTGCGTGAGCGCATTTGATAGGAGTGAATGGAGACAAATGGTTTTTAATACTTGACGTGCTGTTGGAGTGTGAGCAAAGTAACATTTATGAAGGGATTCAGGGAAACCGGCACTCTGAAGAAGGGATGTTAATGTTCCAGTTTTATAACTGTGGCATAAAGCACCCCTCTGACAAGACAGTGATGGAGTGAATGATGAAAGTTTTTCTTTTTCGGGCCACCCTGCCTTGGTGGGAATCGGCCAGTGTGTTAATAATAATAACAATTATTTTATATTTTATTACATGGCTGGCTGGTGGTTTGGCAGGTTGACTGGCTGGCTGGCTGGCTGGCTGGCTGGCTGACTGGCTGGCTTGCTGGTGGTTTGGCTGGCTGGCTAGCTGGTAATTTGGCTGGCTGGCTAGCTGGTAATTTGGCTGGCTGGTGGTTTGGCTGGCTAGTGGTTTGGCTGGCTGGCTGGTGGTTTGGCTGGCTGGCTGGTGGTTTGGCAGGTGGTCTGGATGGCTGTTTGGCTGGCTGGCTGTTTGGCTGGCTGGCTGTTTGGCTGGCTGGCTGTTTGGCTGGCTGGCTGTTTGGCTGGCTGGTGGTTTGGCTGGCTGGTGGTTTGGCTGGCTAGTGGTTTGGATGGCTGGCTGGTGGTTTGGCAGGTGGTCTGGATGGCTGGCTGGCTGTTTGGCTGGCTGGTGGTTTGGCTAGCGGTTTGGCTGGCTGGTGGTTTGGCTAGCGGTTTGGCTGGCTGGCTGCAGCAGGAGAGATGGTCAAGGTCAGTGTAGTTTGTTCTCAGAGCATGCCAGAGTCTAAGGATATTCTTAAAACACATCTCAGGGCTTCACCAGGTGCCAGATCAACCAGGCTGTGGTGTGGGGCAGTGGGCCTCCAGCAGCAACAGCCTGGTTGATCAAGCAAGCACCAGACGAGCCTGACCCATGGCTGGGCTACGAGAGTAATTAAACTCTCGAAACTCTTCAAAGGTATATCAAAGGTAAGGTATATCTCAAGGTACAACATGAACACATCTCAGGGTACAACATGAGCACATCTCAGGGCACAACACGAACATATTTCAAGGTACAGCAGTAACAGTTCGCAGGATACAATAGTAACAGATCCTAGGGTACAACAGTAAAAGGTCCCAAGGTTCAACAGGAACAGGTCCCAGGGTACAACATTAACGGGTCGAAGGGTACGACGGTAACGGGTCCCAGGTTACAACAGTAACAGGTCGCAGGTTTCAACAGTAACAGGTCCCAGGGTACAACATTATCGGGTCCCAGGGTATAATAGGAACAGGTCCCAGGGTACAACATTAACAGGTCCCAGGGTACAACAGGAAAAGGTGCCAGGGTACAACAGTAACAGGTTCTAGTAACAGGCAGGTGAAATTGCAGATCTAGAGAATGTACAGAGAACCTTTACTTCACATGTAAGTTCCATCAAACAACTTAACTACTGGGAACGCCTGGAAGCACTTGACTTGTACTCACTGGAGCGCAGGCGAGAGAGATACATCATAATTTACACCTGGAAGATTCTGGGGGGACTAATCCCTAATCTGCACAAAGAAATCACTTTCTACGAAAGCAAAAGACCTTGGCAGGCGGTGCAACATACGCCCTATGAAAAGCAGGGGCATCATGTGTACACTAAGAGAAAACATAATAAGTGTCTGGGGCCCAAGACTGCTCAACAGCCTCCCACCAGCCATAAGGGAAATTACCAATAGACCCCTGGTTGTCTTCAAGAGGGAACTGGACAGATACCTAAAGTCAGTGCAGGATCAGCCGGGCTGTCGTTTATACGTTGGATTAGTGCGGCCAGCAGTAGCAGCCTGGTTGATCAGGCCCTGATCCACCGGGAGGCCTGGTCATGGACCGGACCGAGGGGGCGTTAATCCTCGGAATACCCTCTAAGTAGGGTGCAACAGAAACAGGTACCAGGATACAACAGGAATAGGTCCCTGGGTGTAATAGGAGAGGATCCCAGGGTGCAACAGATGTCAGCATAGTTGCTGATCCCTGTATTCCCTGTATTATATAGCATAGCATATTAGTATCATCCATGTGCTTTAGATACGAGATCCCTTGTAGGCCTGTGGCTTTGTGTGACGTCACGGGATGCACATGTGGAGGCTCATACCTCTGCCCCGGTCTCACTCGGCGGCAGACCATCCAGGCGAAGACAGGCAAGGCACTGGGCTCCATCCCTCACCATCTCAGTCTGACAATATATAGTTACCATCCAACAAGTGTGTCTACCTTCAACCTACGATATCTCCATTTAAGAACCCTTACGATACAGAAACAGGTCCCAGGATACAACAGGAATAGGTCCTAGGGTACAATAGGAAAGGGTCCCAGAGTAGAACCGTAACAGGACCCAGGGAACAACAGAAACAGTTCCAAGGGTATAACAGGAATAGATCCCAGGATATAACAGGTAGCAGGGTACAATAAGAACAGGTCCCAGAGTACAACAGTAACAGGTCCCAGGGTACAACAGTAACATGTTCTAGGGTACAAGAGTAACAGGTCCCAGGGTACAATAAGAACAGGTCCCAGGGTACAACAGTAACAGGTCCCAGAGTACAACAGTAACAGGTCCCAGAGTACAACAGTAACAGGTCCCAGGGTACAACAGTAACATGTTCTAGGGTACAAGAGTAACAGGTCCCAGGGTACAATAAGAACAGGTCCCAGGGTACAACAGTAACAGTTCCTAGGGTTCAACAGTAACAGGTCCCAGGGTACAATAGGAGCAGGCTCCAGGGTACAACACTAACAGGTCCCAGTATACAACAGGAGCAGGTCCCAGGGTACAACAGCAACGGGTCCCAGGGTACAACAAGAGCAGGTCTGAGAGTATAAGTGGCAAAGGTGTGAGGGCACAAGACGGGTGTTAACTAAGGTGTGTTGAGAGTGAGTTAAGAGGGCAGTGGTACGTGCCTCGCCTACACGCACCCAATATTCTGAGTATCAACAAAAAATCATAAAAAATTAAAATGTGTGTGTATGTTTCCTCTCTCTGGAGGGTTGGATACACCACCAAGGTGAGCTATATTTACGTGGCTGACTCTGACGGTGTTGAGTTACAGCTCTTGGGTTCGCCTCTTGTGCTTTTGGGATCCAGCTTTTATATGTCGGATAGATTGCTGAAAACTAAAAGAGCTATACTTACCCACCTGTGAGTGTGAGGGTTAAGTCTCAACTTCTGGTCCCATATATGCACGAGTGTACTGTTTGTAGGTGAGTGTATGTGGACTGTGGTGCTTGGTACCCGGGGGTTGGGGGCAGCTTTGTCACAGACCAGGCAACACGAAATCGTCTTGAAGTAACTCTCAGCTCTATTCAGCTGAATTAGCGAGGTTTGTTACTTGGTCCAGGCTATTTTACCTCAGAGTATTCCTTCTTCTTCAGTCGTATTATTTGGTATTTTACAGTCTTCCTCCTTATGTTGCTGTAAAGTAGTTTCGGCTGTGACTTAACCTTCTCTGCTAGGTCATTGCCAAGCTGACTCTGATTCTCTTCTTATTCTAGCAGAGTCATTCCTCGTTATTCTGCTCGTCTGCCTATTCTGTTGTCCTCGGTGTTCTATACTTTTTAATGCTATTTTGCTCCTTCTAATTACCTCTCTTCTGCTCGGATTAAAGCACGAGTGCTCTCTCTCTATTTTGACTTCCCACACCTGGTGATAGGTATGAAGCTTACTGGTGCCTCCAGCACTTTGTGGCGAGGGTCGTCCATCCCCTCCTGCGTTGTCTCACCATTCAATCCATGCCCCAGTGTTACCGTTTGTCAAAGGGCACTTGGCGGTAGATACTTGGAATACTAACTCAGCACCATGCACATACTATCAGCAAACGTGACGGTGCTCACTCTCTCTCACACATCTGACTCTCCCTATCCCGGTAGAAATTATAATTTATTTTACCGAGGCAATTTTTTGTAAGGCACAGCAAATGAGGGGAACAAGTGCAGCAGTTGCTGTCATATATTTGTACTCGCTGTGTTTGAAACTTACCCGTGTAACTATTCACTCTGTAACTTACCAGTATAACTGGTCACTCTGCGCTTAAGAGTGTCGTTGTATACAAAGTTTCAAGTGTGTGGAGGGTGAACAACAGTGTAATGAAGGAAGACATAGATGGAATAATAAAATCAGTTACATTGGGAATCAACATTTTATAAAGGTAAAGCTTGCAGAGAAGAGGAAAGATTGAGTCAGCAAGTCAGGGAGAGGCTGGACGGAGAGGCTGAGAATGAAGTATGCTCTCTTATCAACAAAGAAGTTATCTAACGATGTTGAACTGGTAGAAGTACTTCACAATTCTCACAGTGGCACTAGGCCTCTCATCATGAAAACCATGTTGAGTCTACTGTGATCAATACACAGTCGTGAGAGTACCGTTTCTCAATCCTGTTAGCAAAATATGGAGGATGCTCAGAAGCCCAGGAACTGTTTGATAAAAAAACATATGTTGACCAGTAATGTGGACCAACTCTAGCGAACTCTCAAGTGATGAGGCAGTATTGGAAAATAGTTGGAAAAGGGTAACCTCTTGTCTAAGACTGTAAGGTCCGGTACTGCAGAAAATGCTATCTGTATACTTATTGTCCAGCACACCTCTAAAACTGTGAGGAAATTCTTGAAGTAAAGATGGAAGCTAGCCGGGTCAGTTGTTAATTTGATAATTTCATTATTTTCACCATACTAATCTCGTAAGCAGTAGCCAAAAGATTACAAAGGCACAGCCTGGTCGATCAGGCAATCAACATAAGAGACCCAGCCTAATGCCCGGTAAGTCAGGTATATCACAGTCTAGGTATTGGGCCACATAGCTGGGTCAGGTAAGTCTCTGTCCGCTAACTTCCCGCACTCATAGAGAAAGTGCCATTTAGGGAAGAGGCACAAACTGACCAAAGCGCGTGGTTTTCTGTATGACAAGATGTACACAAATCCTCACAAGAGGAAGGAGGTGACCATAAAGCTCTACCAACTCATCAGTGGAAGTGTCAGCAAGTGGAGAAGTTAGAGTAGTAAAAGGAATGTGCAGTCTCCATGCTCACACTGCTACCATGACAGTCTAGCTTCATTACTACATATATAATCTGAGCACTGTATCACTCTCAATGAGAGAAGCAGCGTGTATACACTGTTACATGTTAATGTAAAAATTAATAATTTCGTTCCAAAAGAACCTTAGAAAACTTACCTAACCTTATTGTAACAAGCGCAATTTAATTTAACCTAATCCAATTAAATATATTTTAGATAAGTTTACAATAACTAAATAATAAACAAACACAATGAAATATATTTTTTTAGTTAGGTTCAGAAAATTTTTTGCGAAATTATTACATACACAAATTTTCGCTTGCCTTTTTCGGCAAGAAGAGTGATGCTATTTAAGCCAAAATCACCACTTTTACCTTTTCGGCACGACATATATATAAACTGATATACTGGGAATTAGAAAAGTATGACATCATAAAAGGTATATGTGGAACACTTTATCCAGGTGTTCCCAGGTAGGCTGTGCCCAGGACCCTGAAAAAGAAAGTTAGCCACTTTAGAGGTCTTAGTCTTTCCTGACTAGCTTGGCTACCTACCTGGAGTCTATCTGGAGGGTGTTCAGCGAGTCGACGACCCCGCGGCCTGAGACCAGGCCTCCCGGTGGATCAAGGCCCGATCAACCAAGCTGTTACTGTCGTCCGTACACTGTCCAACTTTCGAAAGATTGATCGGCACACTTTCCCTATGACCAAAGAGTTTCCTATCTTACTGGAACGAATCTGTAGCAGCTGCCTGGCCCCTGTATTTATGGGTCTTCTGGGTTTACTTAAAACTGGCTTCAGCGTATCATAGGGAGATGTCGGCCAGTGTAGATGCACAAGTGTAGTCCCATGCTATTAGTTTCCCGTCTTTCCAGAGTAACATGGTAACTCCATCCATATTATTCTTTCTAGGCTGGAATACTGCTGTACATTAACATCCCCATTCAAGGCAGGTGAAATTGCAGAGCTAGAGAATGTACAGAGAACCTTTACTGCACGTATAAGTTCCATCAAACACCTTAACTACTGGGAGCGCCTGGAAGCACTTGACTTGTACTCACTAGAGCGCAGGCGAGAGAGATATATCATAATCTACACCTGGAAGATTCTGGAGGGATTGGTCCCTAATATGCACACAGCAATCACTCCATACGAAAGCAAAAGACTTGGCAGGCGATGCAACATACCCCCAGTGAAAAGTAGGGGCGTCACTGGTACACTAAGAGAAAACACAATAGATGTCCGGGGCCCAAGACTGTTCAACAGCCTCCCACCAGCAATAAGGGGCATTAAGGGAAAACCCCTGGTTGTCTTCAAGAGGGAGCTGGACAGATACCTAAAGACGGTGCCGGATCAGCCGGGCTGTAGTTCGTACGTTGGATTACGTGCAGCCAGCAGTAACAGCCTCGTTGATCAGGCTCTGATCCACTGGGAGGCCTGGTCGTGGACCGGGCCGCTGGGACGTTGATCCCCGGAATGCCCTCCAGGTAGACTCCAGGTAGGCTCTTCTGGCTGCCATTAGCTCAGGTTAGCCGGGGTTTTCCATCTGAGGGACACCGGGCTGTGGCAAAACTTCGCTTGATATCACTGAACTCTTCACATACTGTAATCTTTCCTTTGACCTATGGCAGATGAGACCATGGAGACCAAACTGGTTTGCCAAGGCGCTGCCGCAGATACACCTGTGCTTAGTGAAAATGAGGGCAGCAAGGCGAAGAGCTACACCAATGTGAATGGCCTGAGGGCCGAGCGAGTGCCTAAGGAGGAATTAGACACAGACAATGGGCAATCTCCAGTATGTGGCGCCATCACGACAAGGAGGCGAGCTTTGTCCTTCCAAAAATAAATTGTCGAGGCAGTCCCAGTGGTACTGTTTGTAATCTTTAGGAGAGGCTGGTCGTCTTGAAGAGTCTGTAAGATATCCTGCTTCTGAACATCCCATATTCCCACTGACTGTCTCTTGGAGATCCCATTATCTTCACTAACCGTCTCCTGGCGATCCCATTTTTCCCACTGACCGTCTCCTAGAGAACCCATTATCCTCACCACCTGCTGGCAATTTGTTTGCGTTTTTTCTCCCACCGTTAAATGAAAAAGATGAGCACAGAGTTAGTTGTGAGCTACAACACTACTTCACTGTTAGTACAGTCAGTGTCCTGGTGCTTGTCTACCTTCCTTTACCTTTGAAGAGTTTCGAGAGTTTATCTCCTCTCTGATCCCGGCCATGGGCCAGGCTCGTCTGGTGCTTGCCTGGCCAACCACGCTGTAGCTGCTGGAGGCCCGCTGCCCCACATATCCATCACAGCCTGGTTGATCTGGCACCTGGTGAAGATACTCGTCTAGTTTCCTCTTGAAGGCTTCTACACTTGTTCCAGCAGTGTTTCTGATATCTTCTGGTAATATGTTGAAAAGTCTGGGACCCCGGATGTTGATACAGTGTTCCCTTATTGTCCCCACCGCACCCCTGCTCCTCACTGGGTTTATTTTACTCTTCCTCCCATATCTCTCACTCCAGTATGTTGTTATGGCAGCGTGCAGATTTGGGACCAAGCCCTCGAGTACCTTCCAGGTATATATTATCATGTATCTTTCTCTCCTCCGCTCCAATGAGTAAATGTTCAAGACTTGCAGGTGTTCCCAGTAGTTTAGGTGCTTTACTGGCTCAATGTGAGCCGTAAACGATCTCTGTATTTGTTCCAGCTCCGATATTTCTCCTGCTTTGAACGGGGCCGTCAGCACTGAGCAATATTTCCCTTGTTCTGAAAGTTCTCAATACCCACCCCGTCATCTTCCTGGCTGTCGTGATCATTGTCTTGTTATGGTCTTTAAAAGAAAGGTCAGCTGACATAATTGTTCCTAGGTATTTTACGTGTTCCTTACGTTCTATTCGGTGACCCTCTTGAGTTTTGTATATAGTGCTCCTTTTGAGTTCTTCATTCTTTCCATACCTAAGCAGCTGGAACTTATCACTATTGAACGTCATGTTCTCCACTGCCCACTGTTGTTCGGCCGGTGCCTCGAAAATCCTGTTTATGTCTTCCTGTACTTTTTCAGTGTCCTCTACCGTAGTGACTTTCATGCTTATTTTAGTGTCATCTGCAAATGATGATACAAAAGTGTGCCGGGTGTTTTTATCTATGTTACGAGAATGAGAAACAGTAGAGGTGCCAGGACGGTGCCTTGGGGCACTGAGCTTTTGACCTCGCTGATGCTGGATCTTGCCCTGTTAAGAACATAAGAACATAAGAAAGGAGGAACACTGCAGCAGGCCTGTTGGCCCATACTAGGCAGGTCCTTTACAACTTCACTACTACTTTTTGTGTTCTGTGTGTTAGGAAACCGAAAATCCATCTGCCTACCTTCCCCGTAATGCCCATGACCTTCATTTTGTGCGCTATCACTTCATGATCACATTTGTCAAACGCCTTTGCAAAATCTGTGTAAATCACATCTGCGTTTTGGTCATCTTCCAACGCCTCCGTAATTCTGTCATAATGGTTCAGCAGCTGTGACAGACATGATCGTCCTGCTCTAAAACCATGCTGGTTCTGGTTATGTTGGTTGTGCTGCTCCATGAAATTTGTAATCTGCCGTCTCATCTCTCTTTCGAAGATTTTTTTGACGTGAGAGGTTAGAGCTACTGGTCTGTAATTTTTAGCTAGTGCTCTAGTACCTCCCTTATGCAAAGGAACTCTATCTGCACTCTTTAAGACCTCCGGTATTTCACCTAGATCTAAGCTCTTTCTCCAAAGAATACTGAGGGCTCGTGCTAGTGGTACTTTGCACTTCTTTATAAATAGAGCATTCTATGGGATTTGTACTTATGTCAGTTAGTTGGTCTGCGCGGCCTTCTGCTGGAGTGAAAAATATTTCTGTCATTTAGTGGGTTGCTGAACACCGACTCATACTGTTCTTTTAGGATTTCACTCATTTCCTGTTCGTCGTCAGTATACGAGTCTCCTCTCAGTGGTGGTCCAATTCTACAGGTAGTTCTTAGCTTGGATTTTGTGTAGGAATATAACTATTTTGGGTTCCTTCCAATATCCTGTATGGCCTTTTGTTCCCTTTGTACTTCTTCTGTGAGGTATGACATCCTAAGTTTTTGCTCTAATTCAGACTTAGCAGAGAGATCACTATCTTTCCTCTGTTGTAGCATATTTGTGTTTTTAAGTAGTTCAGTAACCCGTTTTCTTCTTCTGTACCATCTCCTACGCTCTCTCTTTATATCTGATCTTCTGGGTTTCCTCATTAAGAACATAACAAAGGAGGATCACTGCAGCAAGCCTGTTGGCCCATACTCGGCAGGTCCTTTACAATCCATCCCACTAACAAAACATTTGCCCAACCTAATTTTCAATGAACATCAAAATGGTATACAATACCGACAGGTTGTTAGGTAAGACACATATGCAACAGTCAGACAACTTTATTCAGAAACGTTTCGCCTACACAGTAGGCTTCTTCAGTCGAATACAGAAAGTAGGCAGGAACAGTAGAGATGTGAAGACGATGTAATCAGTCCATCACCCTTAAAGTCGTAGAATTTGAGGTTGTCAGTCCCTCGGCCTGGAGATGTTCAGTTCCATAGTCAGGAACTGAACATCTGAACTGAACATCTCCAGGCCGAGGGACTGACAACCTCAAATTCTACGACTTTAAGGGTGATGGACTGATTACATCGTCTTCACATCTCTACTGTTCCTGCCTACTTTCTGTATTCGACTGAAGAAGCCTACTGTGTAGGCGAAACGTTTCTGAATAAAGTTGTCTGACTGTTGCATATGTGTCTTACCTAACAACTAATTGTCAATGCTACCCAAGAAATAAGGTCTGATAACTCTATCCTCTCATTTGCAAGTCCCACTCAAATCCAACCCCTCTCATTCATATATTTATCCAACCTAAATTTGAAACTACCCAAGGTTTTAGCCTCAATAACCCAACTAGGTAGACTGTTCCACTCATCAACTACCCTATTTCCAAACCAATACTTTCCTATATCCTTTCTGAATCTAAACTTGTCTAATTTAAATCCATTACTGCGGGTTCTCTCTTGGAGAGATATCCTCAAGACCTTATTAATATCCCCTTTATTAATACCTATCTTCCACTTATACACTTCGATCATGTCTCCCATCATTCTTCCTTTAACAAGTGAATGTAATTTAAGTCTTCAATCTTTCTTCATAAGGAAGATTTCTAATGCTATGTATTAATTTAGTCATCCTACGCTGAATGTTTTCTAACGAATTTATGTCCATTCTGTAATATGGAGACCAGAATTGAGCTGCATAATCTAGGTGAGGCCTTACTAATGATGTATAAAGCTGCAGTATAACCTATGGACTTCTGTTGCTTACACTTCTTGATATAAATCCCAATAATATATTTGCCTTATTACGTACGCTTAGGCATTGCTGTCTTGGTTTAAGGTTGCTGCTTACCATAACCTCCAAGTCCTTTTCACAATCTGTATGGCTAAGTTCTACATTATTTAACTTAAAAGTGCTAGAGTTATGGACACTCCCGAGCTTCAGAACCTTGCATTTATCTACATTGAACTGCATTTGCCACTTTGCTGACCAGGTATTGAGTTGGTCTAAATCCTCCTGAAGTTTCCTGATATCTACGTTTGAATCAATTATCCTAACTATCTTTGTGTCATGTTTCATACATACTTTGTATGCTTCTATATTCAGCTTCTCTAGGCACTGGTGGGGATTTAGGGTGCTCATGTCTGATTCCCAGGGTATGTCTGATAGCTCTTGGTTTATTTTTTCCTAGCCAATTCTATGGTTGTTAAAATTAAACTTACTGAACATCCCGTCTCTAACTTTAGTGATGCAGTTTCCTACCCCCTGAGTTAATACTAGTTTGAACCTCTATGATGTTATGATCAGAGTAAATAGTTTTGGAAACTGTTATGTCTCTGATTAGTGACCTACAGCAACACATGATTGTCAATACAGTGTTCTGTTAGGTAAGACACATATGCAACAGTTAGGTATCTTTATTTCGAAACGTTTCGCCTACACAGTAGGCTTCTTCAGTCGAGTACAGAAAAGTTGATAGAAGCAGAAGATACTTGAAGACGATGTAATCAGTCCATCACCCTTAAAGTTTTGAGGTGGTCAGTCCCTCAGTCTGGAGAAGAGCATTGTTCCATTGTCTGAAACAATATGAAGTTGAAGTGACAGAATGGGGCCTTATATAGTGCCAGGAGGTGAGACGTAGGTTGCTTTGGGAGGGCAGGTCCCTCTCAAACCCAGCCGTTCTCACTAGTAGAGGTTGTCGAAGTTGATGGTCTGTACCAAGATACCCTTGTGTTGCAGTGTCTGACAGAATGAACACTAAAATGGTATAAAATACCGACAGATTGTTAGGTAAGACACATATGCAACAGTTAGGTATCTTTATTTCGAAACGTTTCGCCTACACAGTAGGCTTCTTCAGTCGAGTACAGAAAAGTTGATAGAAGCAGAAGAAGATACTTGAAGACGATGTAATCAGTCCATCACCCTTAAAGTTTTGAGGTGGTCAGTCCCTCAGTCAGGAGAAGAGCATTGTTCCATTGTCTGAAACAATATGAAGTTGAAGTGACAGAATGGGGCCTTATATAGTGCCAGGAGGTGAGACGTAGGTTGCTTTGGGAGGGCGGGTCCCTCTCAAACCCAGCCGTTCTCACTAGTAGAGGTTGTCGAAGTTGATGGTCTGTACCAAGATACCCTTGTGTTGCTCGACTGAAGAAGCCTACTGTGTAGGCGAAACGTTTCGAAATAAAGATACCTAACTGTTGCATATGTGTCTTACCTAACAATCTGTCGGTATTTTATACCATTTTAGTGTTCATTCTGTCAGACACTGCAACACAAGGGTATCTTGGTACAGACCATCAACTTCGACAACCTCTACTAGTGAGAACGGCTGGGTTTGAGAGGGACCTGCCCTCCCAAAGCAACCTACGTCTCACCTCCTGGCACTATATAAGGCCCCATTCTGTCACTTCAACTTCATATTGTTTCAGACAATGGAACAATGCTCTTCTCCAGACTGAGGGACCGACCACCTCAAAACTTTAAGGGTGATGGGCTGATTACATCGTCTTCAAGTATCTTCTGCTTCTATCAACTTTTCTGTACTCGACTGAAGAAGCCTACTATGTAGGCGAAACGTTTCGAAATAAAGATACCTAACTGTTGCATATGTGTCTTACCTAACAATCTGTCGGTATTTTATACCATTTTAGTGTTCAATACAGTGTTCTGGTGCTTGTGCAGTGACCTACAACACTTGACTGTGAGTACAGTGTCCAGGCACTTGTTTAGTGACCTACAACAACACTTGACTGTCAGTACAGTGTCCAGGTACTTGTGTAGTGACCTACAACACTTGACTGTCAGTTTAAGAGAGCTGAATCTTCGCGGTAAGAGGGTGACGTCACTATTTCTGAGGCCTAATCTTAATCAGCATGTAGTAGGCGTGTTTATCAGTGACCAACTTACACATGCCTACTAAAAATATATAAATTTGCTATGCACTCGTATCCATCCTGAAGAGAGTGACCAACACATCCCTGGCTCACACAATACAGTGACCAACACATCACTGGCTCACACAATACAGTGGCCAACACATCCCTGGCTCACACAATACAGTGGCCAACACTTCCCTGGCTCACACAATACAGTGGCCAACAAATCCCTGGCTCACACAATAGAGTGGCCAACACATCCCTGGCTTGCACAATACAGTGGCCAACAAATCCCTGGCTCACACAGTACAGTGGCCAACACATTCCTGACTCACACAATACAGTGGCCAACAAATCCCTGGCTCACACAATACAGTGGCCAACACATCCCTGGCTCACACAATAAAGTGGCCAACAAATCCCTGGCTTGCACAATACAGAGGCCAACACATTCCTGGCTCACACTAGTGTATACACTACAGCTGCGTGCAGCACCAGTGTATACACTACAGCTGCGTGCAACACTGGAGTATACACTACAGCTGCGTGCAACACTAGTGTATACACTACAGCTGCGTGCAACACTGGTGTATACACTACAGCTGCGTGCAACACTAGTGTATACACTACAGCTGCGTGCAACACTAGTGTATACACTACAGCTGCGTGCAACACTAGTGTATACACTACAGCTGCGTGCAACACTAGTGTATACACTACAGCTGCGTGCAACACTAGTGTATACACTACAGCTGCGTGCAACACTAGTGTATACACTACAGCTGCGTGCAACACTAGTGTATACACTACAGCTGCGTGCAACACTAGTGTATACACTACAGCTGCGTGCAACACTAGTGTATACACTACAGCTGCGTGCAACACTAGTGTATACACTACAGCTGCGTGCAACACTAGTGTATACACTACAGCTGCGTGCAACACTAGTGTATACACTACAGCTGCGTGCAACACTAGTGTATACACTACAGCTGCGTGCAACACTAGTGTATACACTACAGCTGCGTGCAACACTAGTGTATACACTACAGCTGCGTGCAACACTAGTGTATACACTACAGCTGCGTGCAACACTAGTGCATACTCTACAGCTGCGTGCAACACTAGTGTATACACTACAGCTGCGTGCAACACTAGTGTATACACTACAGCTGCGTGCAACACTAGTGTATACACTACAGCTGCGTGCAACACTAGTGTATACACTACAGCTGCGTGCAACACTAGTGTATACACTACAGCTGCGTGCAACACTGCACTACAGCTGCAACACTAGTGTATACACTACAGCTGCGTGCAACACTAGTGTATACACTACAGCTGCGTGCAACACTAGTGTATACACTACAGCTGCGTGCAACACTAGTGTATACACTACAGCTGCGTGCAACACTAGTGTATACACTACAGCTGCGTGCAACACTAGTGCATACACTACAGCTGCGTGCAACACTAGTGTATACACTACAGCTGCGTGCAACACTAGTGTATACACTACAGCTGCGTGCAACACTAGTGTATACACTACAGCTGCGTGCAACACTAGTGTATACACTACAGCTGCGTGCAACACTAGTGTATACACTACAGCTGCGTGCAACACTAGTGTATACACTACAGCTGCGTGCAACACTAGTGTATACACTACAGCTGCGTGCAACACTAGTGTATACACTACAGCTGCGTGCAACACTAGTGTATACACTACAGCTGCGTGCAACACTAGTGTATACACTACAGCTGCGTGCAACACTAGTGTATACACTACAGCTGCGTGCAGCACTGCTGCGTGCAACACTAGTGTATACACTACAGCTGCGTGCAACACTGGTGTATACACTACAGCTGCGTGCAACACTAGTGTATACACTACAGCTGCGTGCAACACTAGTGTATACATTACAGCTGCATTTAACAATAGTGCATACACTACAGCTGCGTGCAACACTAGTGTATACACTACAGCTGCGTGCAACACTAGTGTATACACTACAGCTGCGTGCAACACTAGTGTATACACTACAGCTGCGTGCAACACTAGTGCACTACAGCTGCGTGCAACACTAGTGTATACACTACAGCTGCGTGCAACACTAGTGTATACACTACAGCTGCGTGCAACACTAGTGTATACACTACAGCTGCGTGCAACACTAGTGTATACACTACAGCTGCGTGCAACACTAGTGTATACACTACAGCTGCGTGCAACACTAGTGTATACACTACAGCTGCGTGCAACACTAGTGTATACACTACAGCTGCGTGCAACACTAGTGTATACACTACAGCTGCGTGCAACACTAGTGTATACACTACAGCTGCGTGCAACACTAGTGTATACACTACAGCTGCGTGCAACTACAGCTGCGTGCAACACTAGTGTATACACTACAGCTGCGTGCAACACTAGTGTATACACTACAGCTGCGTGCAACACTAGTGTATACACTACAGCTGCGTGCAACACTAGTGTATACACTACAGCTGCGTGCAACACAGGTGTATACACTACAGCTGCGTGCAACACTAGTGTATACACTACAGCTGCGTGCAACACAGGTGTATACACTACAGCTGCGTGCAACACTAGTGTATACACTACAGCTGCGTGCAACACTAGTGTATACACTACAGCTGCGTGCAACACTAGTGTATACACTACAGCTGCGTGCAACACTAGTGTATACACTACAGCTGCGTGCAACACTAGTGTATACACTACAGCTGCGTGCAACACTAGTGTATACACTACAGCTGCGTGCAACACTAGTGTATACACTACAGCTGCGTGCAACACTGGTGTATACACTACAGCTGCGTGCAACACTAGTGTATACACTACAGCTGCGTGCAACACTAGTGTATACACTACAGCTGCGTGCAACACTAGTGTATACACTACAGCTGCGTGCAACACTAGTGTATACACTACAGCTGCGTGCAACACTAGTGTATACACTACAGCTGCGTGCAACACTAGTGTATACACTACAGCTGCGTGCAACACAGGTGTATACACTACAGCTGCGTGCAACACTAGTGTATACACTACAGCTGCGTGCAACACTAGTGTATACACTACAGCTGCGTGCAACACTAGTGTATACACTACAGCTGCGTGCAACACTAGTGTATACACTACAGCTGCGTGCAACACTAGTGTATACACTACAGCTGCGTGCAACACTAGTGTATACACTACAGCTGCGTGCAACACTAGTGTATACACTACAGCTGCGTGCAACACTAGTGTATACACTACAGCTGCGTGCAACACTAGTGTATACACTACAGCTGCATGCAACACTAGTGTATACACTACAGCTGCGTGCAACACTAGTGTATACACTACAGCTGCGTGCAACACTAGTGTATACACTACAGCTGCGTGCAACACTAGTGTATACACTACAGCTGCGTGCAACACTAGTGTATACACTACAGCTGCGTGCAACACTAGTGTATACACTACAGCTGCGTGCAACACTAGTGTATACACTACAGCTGCGTGCAACACTAGTGTATACACTACAGCTGCGTGCAACACTAGTGTATACACTACAGCTGCGTGCAACACTAGTGTATACACTACAGCTGCGTGCAACACTAGTGTATACACTACAGCTGCGTGCAACAATAGTGTATACACTACAGCTGCGTGCAACACTAGTGTATACACTACAGCTGCGTGCAACACTAGTGTATACACTACGGCTGCGGGCAACACACTACAGCTGCGTGCAACACTAGTGTATACACTACAGCTGCGTGCAACACTAGTGTATACACTACAGCTGCGTGCAACACTGTATACACTACAGTGTATACACTACAGCTGCGTGCAACACTAGTGTATACACTACAGCTGCGTGCAACACTAGTGTATACACTACATCTGCGTGCAACACTCGTGTATACACTACAGCTGCGTGCAACACTAGTGTATACACTACAGCTGCGTGCAACACTACACTACAGCTGCGTGCAACACTAGTGTATACACTACAGCTGCGTGCAACACTAGTGTATACACTACAGCTGCGTGCAACACTAATGTATACACTACAGCTGCGTGCAACACTAGTGTATACACTACAGCTGCGTGCAACACACACTACAGCTGCGTGCAACACTAGTACACTACAGCTGCGTGCAACACTAGTGTATACACTACAGCTGCGTGCAACACAAGAGTATACACTACAGCTGCGTGCAACACTAGTGTATACACTACAGCTGCGTGCAACACTATACACTACAGCTGCGTGCAACACTAGTGTATACACTACAGCTGCGTGCAACACTAGTGTATACACTACAGCTGCGTGCAACACTAGTGTATACACTACAGCTGCGTGCAACACTAGTGTATACACTACAGCTGCGTGCAACACTAGTGTATACACTACAGCTGCGTGCAACACAGGTGTATACACTACAGCTGCGTGCAACACAGGTGTATACACTACAGCTGCGTGCAACACTAGTGTATACACTACAGCTGCGTGCAACACTACACTACAGCTGCGTGCAACACTAGTGTATACACTACAGCTGCGTGCAACACTAGTGTATACACTACAGCTGCGTGCAACACTAGTGTATACACTACAGCTGCGTGCAACACAGGTGTATACACTACAGCTGCGTGCAACACTAGTGTATACACTACAGCTGCGTGCAACACTAGTGTATACACTACAGCTGCGTGCAACACTAGTGTATACACTACAGCTGCGTGCAACACTAGTGTATACACTACAGCTGCGTGCAACACTAGTGTATACACTACAGCTGCGTGCAACACTAGTGTATACACTACAGCTGCGTGCAACACTAGTGTATACACTACAGCTGCGTGCAACACTAGGTGTATACACTACAGCTGCGTGCAACACTGCACTACAGCTGCGTGCACCACTAGTGTATACACTACAGCTGCGTGCAACACTCGTGTATACACTACAGCTGCGTGCAACACTAGTGTATACACTACAGCTGCGTGCAACACTAGTGTATACACTACAGCTGCGTGCAACACTTGTGTATACACTACAGCTGCGTGCAACACTAGTGTATACACTACAGCTGCGTGCAACACTATACACGACAGCTGCGTGCAACACTAGTGTATACACTACAGCTGCGTGCAACACTAGTGTATACACTACAGCTGCGTGCAACACTAGTGTATACACTACAGCTGCGTGCAACACTAGTGTATACACTACAGCTGCGTGCAACACTACAGCTGCGTGCAACACTACATACTACAGCTGCGTGCAACACTAGTGTATACACTACAGCTGCGTGCAACACTAGTGTATACACTACAGCTGCGTGCAACACTAGTGTATACACTACAGCTGCGTGCAACACTAGTGTATACACTACAGCTGCGTGCAACACTAGTGTATACACTACAGCTGCGTGCAACACTAGTGTATACACTACAGCTGCGTGCAACACTAGTGTATACACTACAGCTGCTGCGTGCAACACTACATACACTACAGCTGCGTGCAACACTAGTGTATACACTACAGCTGCGTGCAACACTAGTGTATACACTACAGCTGCGTGCAACACTAGTGTATACACTACAGCTGCGTGCAACACTAGTGTATACACTACAGCTGCGTGCAACACACTAGCTGCGTGTATACACTACAGCTGCGTGCAACACACGTGTATACACTACAGCTGCGTGCAACACTAGTGTATACACTACAGCTGCGTGCAACACTAGTGTATACACTACAGCTGCGTGCAACACTAGTGTATACACTACAGCTGCGTGCAACACTAGTATACACTACAGCTGCGTGCAACACTAGTGTATACACTACAGCTGCGTGCAACACTATACACTACAGCTGCGTGCATACACTACAGCTGCGTGCAACACTAGTGTATACACTACAGCTGCGTGCAACACTAGTGCGTGCAACACTACACTACAGCTGCGTGCAACACTAGTGTATACACTACAGCTGCGTGCAACACTAGTGTATACACTACAGCTGCGTGCAACACTAGTGTATACACTACAGCTGCGTGCAACACTAGTGTATACACTACAGCTGCGTGCAACACTAGTGTATACACTACAGCTGCGTGCAACACTAGTGTATACACTACAGCTGCGTGCAACACTAGTGTATACACTACAGCTGCGTGCAACACTAGTGTATACACTACAGCTGCGTGCAACACTAGTGTATACACTACAGCTGCGTGCAACACTAGTGTATACACTACAGCTGCGTGCAACACTAGTGTATACACTACAGCTGCGTGCAACACTAGTGTATACACTACAGCTGCGTGCAACACTAGTGTATACACTACAGCTGCGTGCAACACTAGTGTATACACTACAGCTGCGTGCAACACTAGTGTATACACTACAGCTGCGTGCAACACTAGTGCTGCGTGCAACACTAGTGTATACACTACAGCTGCGTGCAACACTAGTGTATACACTACAGCTGCGTGCAACACTAGTGTATACACTACAGCTGCGTGCAACACTAGTGTATACACTACAGCTGCGTGCAACACTAGTGTATACACTACAGCTGCGTATACACTACAGCTGCGTGCAACACTAGTGTATACACAACAGCCGCGTGCAACACTAGTGTATACACTACAGCTGCGTGCAACACTAGTGTATACACTACAGCCGCGTGCAACACTAGTGTATACACTACAGCTGCGTGCAACACTAGTGTATACACTACAGCTGCGTGCAACACTAGTGCACTACAGCTGCGTGCAACACTAGTGTATACACTACAGCTGCGTGCAACACTAGTGGATACAGTACAGCTGCGTGCAACACTAGTGTATACACTACAGCTGCGTGCAACACTAGTGTATACACTACAGCTGCGTGCAACACTACACTACAGCTGCGTGCAACACTAGTGTATACACTACAGCTGCGTGCAACACTAGTGTATACACTACAGCTGCGTGCAACACTAGTGTATACACTACAGCTGCGTGCAACACTCGTGTATACACTACAGCTGCGTGCAACACTATACACTACAGCTGCGTGCAACACTAGTGTATACACTACAGCTGCGTGCAACACTAGTGTATACACTACAGCTGCGCAACACTGCAACACTGCGTGCAACACTAGTGTATACACTACAGCTGCGTGCAACACTAGTGTATACACTACAGCTGCGTGCAACACTAGTGTATACACTACAGCTGCGTGCAACACTAGTGTATACACTACAGCTGCGTGCAACACTAGTGTATACACTACAGCTGCGTGCAACACTAGTGTATACACTACAGCTGCGTGCAACACTAGTGTATACACTACAGCTGCGTGCAACACTAGTGTATACACTACAGCTGCGTGCAACACTATACACTACAGCTGCATGCAACACTATACACTACAGCTGCGTGCAACACTAGTGTATACACTACAGCTGCGTGCAACACTAGTGTATACACTACAGCTGTGCTGCGTGCAACACTAGTGTATACATGCGTGCAACACTGGTGTATACACTACAGCTGCGTGCAACACTAGTGCTATACACTACAGCTGCGTGCAACACTAGTGTATACACTACAGCTGCGTGCAACACTAGTGTATACACTACAGCTGCGTGCAACACTAGTGTATACACTACAGCTGCGTGCAACACTAGTGTATACACTACAGCTGCGTGCAACACTAGTGTATACACTACAGCTGCGTGCAACACTGCACTACAGCTGCGTGCAACACTATACACTACAGTGCGTGCATACACTACAGCTGCGTGCAACACTAGTGTATACACTACAGCTGCGTGCAACACTAGTGTATACACTACAGCTGCGTGCAACACTAGTGTATACACTACAGCTGCGTGCAACACTAGTGTATACACTACAGCTGCGTGCAACACTAGTGTATACACTACAGCTGCGTGCAACACTAGTGTATACACTACAGCTGCAACACAGTGCAACAGCTGCGTGCAACACTAGTGTATACACTACAGCTGCGTGCAACACTAGTGTATACACTACAGCTGCGTGCAACACTAGTGTATACACTACAGCTGCGTGCAACACTAGTGTATACACTACAGCTGCGTGCAACACTAGTGTATACACTACAGCTGCGTGCAACACTAGTGTATACACTACAGCTGCGTGCAACACTGGTGTATACACTACAGCTGCGTGCAACACTAGTGTATACACTACAGCTGCGTGCAACACTGGTGTATACACTACAGCTGCGTGCAACACTGGTGTATATACCTCTTCTATTCCATCAACTTAATCTCACTTTGCTATGTCAATTATCTAACGCTATGCTCAGCGTTGATTTTTAAACGCATCCTCCAAGTTTTTAAATGTTACTGTTTGTATTTTAGGTTACGTTAGAATAAATTACAGGAACCTGTAAAAAAAAATTAACCACAGACAAAACATTAAAGGTAGATGTCACAGGTACCTTTCGCAACGAAATGCGTAAGAAAACAAAGGTTGAAATGTGAACGTTTACCAGCGGTGTTACTGACTCCTTACATAACCTCTCACTAGTTATCAGTATTTTAGTGACTCCTGTAAGACATGACTGCAGCTCTCATATCTCGTATATAACGAATCTCTCTTCACCTCTCCCAAGCCTGCGTGACACTCACCCTGACAGCCCGGCCCAGAGCTGGTGGACAACTGAAGGCACAGAACAGCAACTCAGCAACAGTGGATCAACAGTGTTTAGCATGGATTAACAGTATCTAGTATGTATCAACAGTGTCTTGTATGTATCATCAGTGTTACCTGGAGGTTACCTGGAGGTTATTCCGGGGATCAACGCCCCCGCGGCCCGGTCCATGACCAGGCCTCCCGATGGATCAGGGCCTGATCAACTAGGCTGTTACTGCTGGCCGCACGCAGTCCAACGTACGAGCCACAGCCCGGCTGATCCGGCACTGACTTTAGGTATCTGTCCAGCTCTCTCTTGAAGGCAGCCAGGGGTTTATTGGCAATTCCCCTAATGCTTGATGGGAGGCTGTTGAACAGTCTTGGGCCCCGGACACTTATGGTGTTTTCTCTTAGTGTACCAATGGCGCCCCTACTTTTTATTGGGGGCATTTTGCATCGCCTGCCCAGTCTTTTACTTTCGTAGGGAGTGATTTCTGTGTGCAGATTTGGGACCATTCCTTCCAGGATTTTCCAAGTGTAGATTATGATATATCTCTCCCTCCTGCTGTATGTATCAACAGTGTCTAGTATGTATCAACAGTGTCTAGTATGTATCAGATGTCTAGTATGTATCAACAGTGTCTAGTATGTATCAACAGTGTCTAGTATGTATCAGATGTCTAGTATGTATCAACAGTGTCTAGTATGTATCAGATGTCTAGTATGTATCAACAGTGTCTAGTATGTATCAGATGTCTAGTATGTATCAACAGTGTCTAGTATGTATCAACAGTGTCTAGTATGTATCAACAGTGTCTAGTATGTATCAACAGTGTCTAGTATGTATCAGGTGTCTAGTATGTATCAACAGTGTCTAGTATGTATCAGGTGTCTAGTATGTATCAACAGTGTCTAGTATGTATCAGGTGTCTAGTATGTATCAACAGTGTCTAGTATGTATCAGGTGTCTAGTATGTATCAACAGTGTCTAGTATGTATCAGGTGTCTAGTATGTATCAACAGTGTCTAGTATGTATCAACAGTGTCTAGTATGTATCAACAGTGTCTAGTATGTATCAACAGTGTCTAGTATGTATCAGGTGTGTAGTATGTATCAGGTGTCTAGTATGTATCAACAGTGTCTAGTATGTATCAACAGTGTCTAGTATGTATCAACAGTGTCTAGTATGTATCAACAGTGTCTAGTATGTATCAACAGTGTCTAGTATGTATCAAGTATGTATCAACAGTGTCTAGTATGTATCAACAGTGTCTAGTATGTATCAACAGTGTGTATGTAGTATGTATCAGGTGTCTAGTATGTATCAACAGTGTCTAGTATGTATCAGGTGTATGTATCAACAGTAGTATGTATCAACAGTGTCTAGTATGTATCAACAGTGTCTAGTATGTATCAACAGTGTCTAGTATGTATCAACAGTGTCTAGTATGTATCAACAGTGTCTAGTATGTATCAACAGTGTCTAGTATGTATCAACAGTGTCTAGTATGTATCAACAGTGTCTAGTATGTATCAACAGTGTCTAGTATGTATCAACAGTGTCTAGTATGTATCAACAGTGTCTAGTATGTATCAACAGTGTCTAGTATGTATCAGGTGTCTAGTATGTATCAACAGTGTCTAGTATGTATCAACAGTGTCTAGTATGTATCAACAGTGTCTAGTATGTATCAACAGTGTCTAGTATGTATCAACAGTGTCTAGTATGTATCAACAGTGTCTAGTATGTATCAACAGTGTCTAGTATGTATCAACAGTGTCTAGTATGTATCAACAGTGTCTAGTATGTATCAACAGTGTCTAGTATGTATCAACAGTGTCTAGTATGTATCAACAGTGTCTAGTATGTATCAACAGTGTCTAGTATGTATCAACAGTGTCTAGTATGTATCAACAGTGTCTAGTATGTATCAACAGTGTCTAGTATGTATCAACAGTGTCTAGTATGTATCAACAGTGTCTAGTATGTATCAACAGTGTCTAGTATGTATCAACAGTGTCTAGTATGTATCAACAGTGTCTAGTATGTATCAACAGTGTCTAGTATGTATCAACAGTGTCTAGTATGTATCAACAGTGTCTAGTATGTATCAACAGTGTCTAGTATGTATCAACAGTGTCTAGTATGTATCATGTGTGTATCAACAGTGTCTAGTATGTATCAACAGTGTCTAGTATGTATCAACAGTGTCTAGTATGTATCAACAGTGTCTAGTATGTATCAACAGTGTCTAGTATGTATCAACAGTGTCTAGTATGTATCAACAGTGTCTAGTATGTATCAACAGTGTCTAGTATGTATCAACAGTGTCTAGTATGTATCAACAGTGTCTAGTATGTATCAACAGTGTCTAGTATGTATCAGGGGTCTAGTATGTATCAACAGTGTCTAGTATGTATCAACAGTGTCTAGTATGTATCAACAGTGTCTAGTATGTATCAACAGTGTCTAGTATGTATCAGGTGTCTAGTATGTATCAACAGTGTCTAGTATGTATCAACAGTGTCTAGTATGTATCAACAGTGTCTAGTATGTATCAACAGTGTCTAGTATGTATCAACAGTGTCTAGTATGTATCAACAGTGTCTAGTATGTATCAGGTGTCTAGTATGTATCAACAGTGTCTAGTATGTATCAACAGTGTCTAGTATGTATCAACAGTGTCTAGTATGTATCAACAGTGTCTAGTATGTATCAACAGTGTCTAGTATGTATCAACAGTGTCTAGTATGTATCAGGTGTCTAGTATGTATCAACAGTGTCTAGTATGTATCAACAGTGTCTAGTATGTATCAACAGTGTCTAGTATGTATCAACAGTGTCTAGTATGTATCAACAGTGTCTAGTATGTATCAACAGTGTCTAGCATGTATCAACAGTGTCTAGTATCAACAGTGTCTAGCATAAATCATCAAGGTGACCCACATTAGTAGCAGATCTGCAACAGTGTCGAAGTTATAGATCTGCAACAGTGTCGAAGTTATAGATCTGCAACAGTGTCGAAGGTATAGATCTGCAACAGTGTCGAAGGTATAGAGCTGCAACAGTGTCGAAGGTATAGAGCTGCAACAGTGTCGAAGTTATAGATCTGCAACAGTGTCGAAGGTATAGAGCTGCAACAGTGTCGAAGTTATAGATCTGCAACAGTGTCGAAGGTATAGAGCTGCAACAGTGTCGAAGGTATAGAGCTGCAACAGTGTCGAAGGTATAGATCTGCAACAGTGTCGAAGGTATAGAGCTGCAACAGTGTCGAAGTTATAGATCTGCAACAGTGTCGAAGGTATAGAGCTGCAACAGTGTCGAAGTTATAGATCTGCAACAGTGTCGAAGGTATAGAGCTGCAACAGTGTCGAAGTTATAGATCTGCAACAGTGTCGAAGGTATAGAGCTGCAACAGTGTCGAAGGTATAGAGCTGCAACAGTGTCGAAGGTATATAGATCTGTAACAGTGTCGAAGGTATAGAGCTGCAACAGTGTCGAAGGTATATAGATCTGTAACAGTGTCGAAGGTATAGAGCTGCAACAGTGTCGAAGGTATATAGATCTGTAACAGTGTCGAAGGTATAGAGCTGCAACAGTGTCGAAGATACAAAGTCGCAACAGTGTCAAAGTACAGAGCAACAACAGCATCAAAGGTACAGTGCTGCATTTGGGAAAATATAAAAGTCAACGGTAAAGAAAGCTTTATAACAGGCGTAGAGCTGCAAGAGAGCCAGCAGTAGATAAATACAAAAGCCAACCGTAAACACAAGAGCTAATGGTCAAAACAAAATCAACAGTAAGGCAATAATAGAGCTGACGGTAGAGAGATATAACAAACAACAGTAACAACGTCAAAGTAAAGAGTAGTAGCAAAACAAACGGTGCAACCGTAGAGCAGTAACATAGGCAAAACAGGAGTGATGAGTAACAGTTAACAACAACAGGAGTAGCCCCATCCATCCCTCTCTCTCTCTCTCTCTCTCTTTCTCTCTCTCTCTCTCTGTTTACACAGGCTTTGACAAGGTTAGGTTAAGGATCCCTAGCTTTATTGACAAGCTATTTACAGGTTAAGGATTCCTAACTTTATTGACAAGCTAAGAGCTGTTAACTACATCAGCTCACTTGAAAGCATTTTTATTGTTATGGAACATACAAGTAGGGAACAGGATGAAGTTGGAGCCATCTTTAGGCCAGCATTTTCATCTGATCAACTGACTTGATCTCGTTGACATCATAATGAATGTGTTCCATACTCGAGTCATCCCGGGAATAAATGATGTCAGATGAAGTGACGTTCTGGAGAAGGTTACAGCCAGAGTGAAGTTGCTGCTTTCTGCCCGTCTTGTGGTATAGAAACTTGCTTCACGCTGTCCTCGAAGCTCTCCCCCCCCCTCTCTCTCTCTCATTCACTCTCCCTCCCTCCCCCCCTATCTCTCTCTCTCTCTGTCACTCTCCCTCCCTCCCTCCCTATCTCTCTCTCTCTCTCTCTGTCACTCTCCCTCCCTCCCTCCCTCTCTGTCTCTCTCTCCCTCCCTCTCTCTCTCTCTCTCTCCTCCATTCAGGGCCACACGAGTACATAAGCACAAGGGTACAAGGGCACATACATATGCAACAGCAGAACAATAGCAGAGAACCAAGACAGTAACACAAATAGCCAATAGTAAAAAACGACAACAAAACAAAAACAACAACAAAAACAACAGGAGTACATCTTTTTATTCATTCAGGAACGATTCATTCACGACCATATTTGTACATGGATACATAGGTACCAGAGTACACCAGTCCATGGGTACACAATAATACATGAGTACATGGGGTACATGAGTACACGTGTGCACAAGTACGTGGGTACATGAGTACATAACAAATGTACAAGAGTGCATGGGTACACGAGTACATGGAAACATGTGTGCATTAATACACGGACACAGAGTACAAGGTACATGGGTACATGGATACCTAATTATACTCTCTCAAGGTAACCTTCCTTAACACACCTAAGCTTAACCTGCCTGACTCTGTCTGCCTGACTCTTTGTCTGCTTTTCTCAGTCTCTGCTTGTCTAACAACTTACTTCTCTTTCTGTTTGTTCCAGTGCCTGACTCTCTGTTTGTTTTAGTGTCTGCTTTACTGTCTGCTTGTCTCAGTGCCTGCTTTAGTGTCTGCTTTACTGTCTGCTTGTCTCAGTGCCTGCTTTACTGTCTGCTTGTCTCAGTGCCTGCTTTACTGTCTGCTTGTCTCAGTGCCTGCTTTACTGTCTGCTTGTCTCAGTGTCTGCTTTACTGTCTGCTTGTCTCAGTGCCTGCTTTACTGTCTGCTTGTCTCAGTGCCTGCTTTACTGTCTGCTTGTCTCAGTGCCTGCTTTACTGTCTGCTTGTCTCAGTGCCTGCTTTACTGTCTGCTTGTCTCAGTGTCTGCTTTACTGTCTGCTTGTCTCAGTGCCTGCTTTACTGTCTGCTTGTCTCAGTGCCTGCTTTACTGTCTGCTTGTCTCAGTGCCTGCTTTACTGTCTGCTTGTCTCAGTGTCTGCTTTACTGTCTGCTTGTCTCAGTGTCTGCTTTACTGTCTGCTTGTCTCAGTGTCTGCTTTACTGTCTGCTTGTCTCAGTGCCTGCTTTACTGTCTGCTTGTCTCAGTGTCTGCTTTAATGTCTGCTTGTCTCAGTGTCTGCTTGTCTCAGTGCCTGCTTTACTGTCTGCTTGTCTCAGTGCCTGCTTTACTGTCTGCTTGTCTCAGTGCCTGCTTTACTGTCTGCTTGTCTCAGTGTCTGCTTTACTGTCTGCTTGTCTCAGTGTCTGCTTTACTGTCTGCTTGTCTCGGTGTCTGCTTGTTTCAGTGTCTGCTTTACTGTCTGCTTGTCTCAGTGTCTGCTTTACTGTTTTGTCAGTGTGCTGCTTTACTGTCTGCTTGTCTCAGTGTCTGCTTTACTGTCTGCTTGTCTCAGTGCCTGCTTTACTGTCTGCTTGTCTCAGTGTCTGCTTTACTGTCTGCTTGTCTCAGTGTCTGCTTTAGTGTCTGCTTTACTGTCTGCTTGTCTCAGTGCCTGCTTTACTGTCTGCTTGTCTCACTGCCTGCTTTACTGTCTGCTTGTCTCAGTGCCTGCTTTACTGTCTGCTTGTCTCAGTGTCTGCTTTACTGTTTACTGCTTGTCTCAGTGCCTGCTTTACTGTCTGCTTGTCTCAGTGTCTGCTTTACTGTCTGCTTGTCTCGGTGTCTGCTTGTTTCAGTGTCTGCTTTACTGTCTGCTTGTCTCAGTGTCTGCTTTACTGTCTGCTTGTCTCAGTGCCTGCTTTACTGTCTGCTTGTCTCAGTGTCTGCTTTACTGTCTGCTTGTCTCAGTGCCTGCTTTACTGTCTGCTTGTCTCAGTGCCTGCTTTACTGTCTGCTTGTCTCAGTGTCTGCTTTACTGTCTGCTTGTCTCAGTGTCTGCTTTGCTGTCTGCTTGTCTCAGTGTCTGCTTTACTGTCTGCTTGTCTCAGTGCCTGCTTTACTGTCTGCTTGTCTCAGTGCCTGCTTTACTGTCTGCTTGTCTCAGTGCCTGCTTTACTGTCTGCTTGTCTCAGTGCCTGCTTTACTGTCTGCTTGTCTCAGTGTCTGCTTTACTGTCTGCTTGTCTCAGTGCCTGCTTTACTGTCTGCTTGTCTCAGTGCCTGCTTTACTGTCTGCTTGTCTCAGTGCCTGCTTTACTGTCTGCTTGTCTCAGTGCCTGCTTTACTGTCTGCTTGTCTCAGTGTCTGCTTTACTGTCTGCTTGTCTCTGTCTGTCTCTGTGTTTACTTGACTGTTTGCTTATCTGTCTGACACTGTGTGACACACACGTACTTCATACTGTGTGACGCTCACCTGACACACTTGACACACTGTTTGACACACCTGAAACACAGTATGACACACTTGACACACTGTGTGACATTGACATGACATAGTGTGACACACATCTGACACATTGTGTGACACATCTGCCACACATTATGACACACTTGAGACACTGACATTCACTTGACACACTGTGTGACACATCTGACACACACACACACTTGACGCACTGTGACATTCACTTGACACACAGTATGACACACATTTGACACACTGTGACATTCACCTGACACACAGTGTGACACACACTTGACAAACAGTGACATTCACTTGACACACTGTGTGACACATCTGACACACACTAGTGGTGTCAGAAGCTATCAACTACACAAGATCATATTCACACTCTCACCCTCAAGAACTTTTACTGTCTGCAGAATAAAGCCTCGACAATATTGTACCCCAAGAAGCAGCTTTACCCAGTGTTGCTAAGATACAGCTTTACCCAGTGTTGCTAAGATACAGCTTTACCCAGTGTTACTAAGATACAGCCTTACCCAGTGTTGCTAAGATGCTGGTTTACTCAGTGTTGCTAAGATGCAGCTTTACCCAGTGTTGCTAAGATGCAGATTTACCCAGTGTTGCTAAGATGCAGCTTTACCCAGTGTTGCTAAGACGCAGCTTTACCCAGTGTTGCTAAGATGCTGCTTTACCCAGTGTTGCTAAGATGCAGCTTTACCCAGTGTTGCTAAGATGCAGCTTTACCCAGTGTTGCTAAGATGCAGCTTTACCCAGTGTTGCTAAGATGCAGCTTTACCCAGTGTTGCTAAGATGCAGCTTTACCCAGTGTTGCTAAGATGCTGCTTTACCCAGTGTTGCTAAGATGCAGCTTTACCCAGTGTTGCTAAGATGCAGCTTTACCCAGTATTGCCAAGATGTAGCTTTACCCAGTGTTGCTAAGATGCAGCTTTACCCAGTGTTGCTAAGATGCAGATTTACCTAGTGTTGCTAAGATGCAGCTTTACCCAGTGTTGCTAAGATGTAGCTTTACCCAGTGTTGCTAAGATGCAGCTTTACCCAGTGTTGCTAAGATGCAGCTTTACCCAGTATTGCCAAGATGTAGCTTTACCCAGTGTTGCTAAGATGCAGCTTTACCCAGTATTGCCAAGATGTAGCTTTACCCAGTGTTGCTAAGATGCAGCTTTACCCAGTATTGCCAAGATGCAGCTTTACCCAGTGTTGCTAAGATGCAGCTTTACCCAGTATTGCCAAGATGTAGCTTTACCCAGTGTTGCTAAGATGCAGCTTTACCCAGTATTGCCAAGATGCAGCTTTACCCAGTGTTGCTAAGATGCAGCTTTACCCAGTATTGCCAAGATGTAGCTTTACCCAGTGTTGCTAAGATGCAGCTTTACCCAGTATTGCCAAGATGCAGCTTTACCCAGTGTTGCTAAGATGCAGCTTTACCCAGTATTGCCAAGATGCAGCTTTACCCAGTGTTGCTAAGATGCAGCTTTACCCAGTATTGCCAAGATGTAGCTTTACCCAGTATTGCCAAGATGCAGCTTTACCCAGTGTTGCTAAGATGCAGCTTTACCCAGTATTGCCAAGATGCAGCTTTACCCAGTGTTGCTAAGATGCAGCCTTACCCAGTGTTGCTAAGATGCAGCCTTACCCAGTGTTGCTAAGATGCAGCTTTACCCAGTGTTGCTAAGATGCAGCTTTACCCAGTGTTGCTAAGATGCAGCCTTACTCAGTGTTACTAAGATGCAGCTTTACCCAGTGTTGCTAAGATGCAGCTTTACCCAGTGTTGCTAAGATGCAGCTTTACTCAGTGTTGCTAAGATGCAGCTTTACCCAGTGTTGCTAAGATGCAGCTTTACCCAGTGTTGCTAAGATGCAGCTTTACCCAGTGTTGCTAAGATGCAGCTTTACCCAGTGTTGCTAAGATGTAGCTTTACCAGTGTTGCTATGATGCAGCTTTACCCAGTGTTGCTAAGAAGCAGCTTTACCAGTGTTGCTAAGAAGCAGCTTTACCCAGTGTTGCTAAGATGCAGCTTTACCCAGTGTTGCTAAGAAGCAGCTTTACCCAGTGTTGCTAAGATGCAGCTTTACCCAGTGTTGCTAAGAAGCAGTTTTACCCAGTGTTGCTAAGAAGCAGCTTTACCCAGTGTTGCTAAGATGCAGCTTTACCCAGTATTGCCAAGATGCAGCTTTACCCAGTGTTGCTAAGAAGCAGCTTTACCCAGTGTTGCTAAGATGCAGCTTTACCCAGTGTTGCTAAGAAGCAGCTTTACCCAGTGTTGCTAAGATGCAGCTTTACCCAGTGTTACTAAGATGCAGCTTTACCCAGTGTTGCTAAGATGCAGCTTTACCCAGTGTTACTAAGATGCAGCTTTACCCAGTGTTGCCAAGATGCAGCTTTACCCAGTGTTGCTAAGAAGCAGCTTTACCCAGTGTTGCTAAGAAGCAGTTTTACCCAGTGTTGCTAAGAAGCAGCTTTACCCAGTGTTGCTAAGAAGCAGCTTTACCCAGTGTTGCTAAGAAGCAGCTTTACCCAGTGTTGCTAAGATGTAGCTTTACCCAGTGTTGCTAAGAAGCAGCTTTACCCAGTGTTGCTAAGAAGCAGTTTTACCCAGTGTTGCTAAGAAGCAGCTTTACCCAGTGTTGCTAAGAAGCAGCTTTACCCAGTGTTGCTAAGATGTAGCTTTACCCAGTGTTGCTAAGAAGCAGCTTTACCCAGTGTTGCTAAGATGCAGCTTTACCAGTGTTGCTAAGATGCAGCTTTACCCAGTGTTGCTAAGATGCGGCTTTACCCAGTGTTGCTAAGATGCAGCCTTACCCAGTGTTGCTAAGATGCAGCTTTACCCAGTGTTGCTAAGATGCGGCTTTACCCAGTGTTGCTAAGATGCAGCTTTACCCAGTGTTGCTAAGATGCAGCCTTACCCAGTGTTGCTAAGATGCGGCTTTACCCAGTGTTGCTAAGATGCAGCTTTACCCAGTGTTGCTAAGATGCAGCCTTACCCAGTGTTGCTAAGATGCAGCTTTACCCAGTGTTGCTAAGATGCGGCTTTACCCAGTGTTGCTAAGATGCAGCTTTAACCAGTGTTGCTAAGATGCAGCTTTACCCAGTGTTGCTAAGATGCAGCTTTACCCAGTGTTGCTAAGATGCAGCTTTACCCAGTGTTACTATGATGCAGCTCTACCCAGTGTTGCTAAGATGCAGCTTTACCCAGTGTTACTATGATGCAGCTTTACCCAGTGTTGCTAAGATGCAGCTTTACCCAGTGTTGCTAAGATGCAGCTTTACCCAGTGTTGCTAAGATGCGGCTTTACCCAGTGTTGCTAAGATGCGGCTTTACCCAGTGTTGCTAAGATGCAGCTTTACCCAGTGTTGCTAAGATGCAGCTTTACCCAGTGTTGCTAAGATGCAGCTTTACCCAGTGTTGCTATGATGCAGCTTTACCCAGTGTTGCTAAGATGCAGCTTTACCCAGTGTTGCTATGATGCAGCTTTACCCAGTGTTGCTAAGATGCTGGTTTACTCAGTGTTACTAAGATGCAGCTTTACCCAGTGTTGCTAAGATGCAGCTTTACCCAGTGTTGCTATGATGCAGCTTTACCCACTGTTGCTAAGATGCAGCTTTACCCAGTGTTGCTATGATGCAGCTTTACCCAGTGTTGCTATGATGCAGCTTTACCCAGTGTTGCTAAGATGCTGGTTTACTCAGTGTTACTAAGATGCAGCTTTACCCAGTGTTGCTAAGATGCAGCTTTACCCAGTGTTGCTATGATGCAGCTTTACCCAGTGTTGCTAAGATGCAGCTTTACCCAGTGTTGCTATGATGCAGCTTTACCCAGTGTTGCTATGATGCAGCTTTACCCAGTGTTACTAAGATGCAGCTTTACCCAGTGTTACTAAGATGCAGCTTTACCCAGTGTTACTAAGATGCAGCTTTACCCAGTGTTGCTAAGATGCAGCTTTACCCAGTGTTGCTAAGATGCAGCTTTACCCAGTGTTACTAAGAAGCAACTTTACCCAGTGTTACTAAGAAGCAACTTTACCCAGTGTTGCCAAGATATAGTTTTACCCAGTGTTGCTAAAATGCAATTACGTCTTGCACAGTTCTCCCTCAGTATTACTCTTCACTGGGAGTTAAACAGCCAACTCTCACCTTTGATCAATTTCGAGTTTTTCTATTCCCTGAGCCTGGCCCTGAGTCAGTTTTGTCTGGTGCTTGCCCAGTCAACCAGGCTGTTACTGCTGGCGGCCCGCTAACCCAGATTCATCATAGCCTGGCTGATTTTGCACTTGGTGGAGATATGTCTAGTTTGCTGTTGAAGACTTCTACAGTTGTCCCAGCAGTGTTTCTAATATCTCCTGGTAAAATGTTGAATTGTCTGGGGCCACGCACGTTGATACTATGCTCTCTGATTGTGCCCACGGCTCCCCTGCCCTTCACTCAGTTGATCTTACACTTCCTCTCATATCTCTCAGTCCAGTATGTTATGGCAGTGTGCAGATTTGGGACCTGGCCCTTAAGCACGACATATCTCTCTCTTCTCCAATCCAGCGAGTATATATTTAGAACATTAAGACATTTCCAATAATTTCCCTCTTTACAGTTTTATTGCCTGCTCCCTCCCTCCCTCCTCTCTCTCTCTCTCTCTCTCTCTCTCTCTCTCTCTCTCGCTAAACCACTGTTCCTCTCACCTTGCGACAACACAATTCTGTGCCGTGCTGGAGTGTGAGGGACACTAACTCAGAGGTCTTGTGACAACTACCATCTAAAAGACAATATTCTTTCTCTCACACACGAGGAGATGCAAAGATTTCCTTTAACGCAGCCCTGGCGGGTTTCTGAAGTAGATGGGCGCCTAGTAACAGGGGCCCACATGAAGCACAGCGTGGGCGGTGTTTCCGTATATTGTTACAGCAGTCTCTCTCCTGTAACGTTCCAAGACATCCACCCCAAAAATGGATTAGGGGTAACAGTTTTATCCCACCCGATCTTATACCATGGATTACCTTAGCACAAGTATACTGAACACGCCTACATGTAAAGAGTGGGTGCGCACACACTCTCCACATACACACACACACACACACACACACACACACTACTGATAAACAAAGAAGACAGCAACATGACAAGTGTCTATGTTTGTGTAGTGACTATGAACACTACCAACCACCTCACTACCTTACCAAGGGTAACTCAGTCAAGTTAAACAAAGACTTATTTGTATTGGTGAGGGAGATGGATGAATGGTATAAGGAGTAAGAATAGTAGTAGTAGTAGCAGTAGTACTACTAGTAATAGTAACAGAAGCAGTAGTTGTAGCAGTACTAACTACTACTACTAGTAGCAGCAGAAGTACTACTACTACTAGTAGTACTTCTACTACTACTACTACTACTACTACTAGTAGTAGTAGTAGTAGCAGTACTAATAGCAGTAGCACCAGAGGTACTACTACTAATAGTAGTAAGTAGAAGTAGTAGTAGTAGTAGTAGCAGCAGCAGCACTACTACTAGTAGTAGTAGTAATCGGATGAAGAGACATACATACTTGTGATGAGACAGTGGTCACTATATTTGAGTGTGGTGGCCTTGGTTGGTGCTGGGGAGTGTTGCTGCCAGCCCCTGGTGACCACTTGTACCCCCTCCCCCAACTTTAGTATGTCCAGGTCTTTGACAAGTATTACTTATAAATTGTTAGAAACTATTATAAGAGAAAGACTCATGGGACATTAAACGTCACTACACTCGCCAAAGATCACCACCGAAATTTCAGAAAGGAAAATCATGTAATATAAAGCTGCAACAACCCAGCCTCATGTTAATTTTCTTATCCCTGACACAACGTAGATTTTTTAAGAGCTCGTATAACCTTACAAACATTTTCTTATTAGGTAAGGTTGTATAAACCTACAAAAATATACAGTGAACCACACATAAACAAATGAAGAGCCGCAACACTGGCTGCACCACACCACACCCGGAAACATTGAAACCTCACGATCATCACTCGTGATGCGAGAATGGGTTGATGATTAAGACACATGTGCAACAATAAGGTATCTTTATTGTTCAAACATTTCGCCTATACAGTAGGTTTCTTCAGTAGCCTACTGCGTAGGCGAAACATTTCAACAAGAAATATACCCAACTGTTGCATTTGTGTCGTAATCATCAACTTTGTCAGTATTTTATACCATTTTTAACGAGAATGGGTTGTTTGGAGATATTACACATTAACAGAGGCTAGAGAGGAAACAAGAGGGATGGATGGACTGCATATTACCGGACTGTAAGAAAGTTTCTGAGAAGGTGCTACATAGAAGGGTATTAAGCAAACTGGGAAGTCTGGCTAACAAGTAGAGTATAAAGGAAATATTTGAACAGAAAAAGTCACTAGAAGGAATGAAGCATCATGATAGGAGTTTAACTAACGCGACCAAGAGCTAGAGCCAGCATCCCGCAAGGTCAAATAGTATAATATAAATACGTAATTACAGACACCTGCTTACCACATGAAGAATATAATGTACTAAAATATTAAAGGTGAGAGAGAGAGAGAGAGAGAGAGAGAGAGAGAGAGAGAGAGAGAGAGAGAGAGAGAGAGAGAGAGAGAGAGAGACAGACAGACAGAGACAGACAGAAATATCTCCAGCAGTAGTGTACCTTTGATATACCTTTGAAGTTTCGAGAGCTTATCTACTGATAAATTAGACACATATGCAACTCTTGGGTATCTTTATTGAGGAAACGTTTCGCCACACGGTGGCTTCATCAGTCCATACAAAGGAGAATCTTGAAGAACAGGAGGAGAATGAGGTAATCAGTCCCTCAACCTTGAGTCGATGTGGTCAGCCCATCAATCTTGAATAGAATACGGCATACGTGCGGAGAAGGAGCTTATAAACCGTAGACAGGAGAGGTGCAGCAGTCATAGGTGGTGTCACATTTGTTCAATGTGGAAGTAGGTCGTGCCCAAGAATTAGGCAAGTGAAGAATTTCTAAGTGTTAAGATCTCAAGAAGTTGCAGTGCCTGACAGGTTTGTAGATGAATGGTTCAGAGAACCGACATGTTGATAAATTAGACACATGTGCAACTCTTGGGTATCCTTCTCCGCACGTATGCTGTATTCTATTCAAGATTGGATTGACCACATCGACTCAAGGTTGAGGGACTGATTACCTCATTCTCCTCCTGTTCTTCAAGATTCTCCTTTGTATGGACTGATGAAGCCACCGTGTGGCGAAACGTTTCCTCAATAAAGATACCCAAGAGTTGCATATGTGTCTAATTTATCAACATGTCGGTTCTCTGAACCATTCATCTACAAAGCTTATCTACTCTCAGAGCCCGGCCATGGGCCAGGCTCGTCTGGTGCTTGCCTGGTCAACCAGGCTGTTGCTGCTGGAGGTCCGCTGCCCCACATATCCATTACAGTCTGCTTGATCTGGCACCTGGTGAAGATACTTGTCCAGTTTCCTCTTGAAGGCTTCTACACTTGTTCCAGCAGTGTTTCTGATATCTTCTGGTAAGATGTTGAAAAGTCTGGGACCCCGGATGTTGATACAGTGTTCCCTTATTGTCTCCACCGCACCCCTGCTCCTCACTGGGTTTATTTTACACTTCCTCCCATATCTCTCAATCCAGTATGTTGTTATGGCAGTGTGCAGATTTGGGACCAAGCCCTCGAGTACCTTCCAGGTATATAATATCATGTACCTCTCTCTCCTTCGCTCCAATGAGTACATGTTCCAGACTTGCAGGCGCTTCCAGTAGTTTAGGTGCTTTACAGGCTCAATGTGAGCCGTAAACGATCTCTGTATTTGTTCCAGCTCCGATATTTCTCAGTGTCACTGGAAAATAATACTAAGTACACTGAGAAACTCGTCTGCTACACTGACACACTACACAATAGCTTTCAGATCAATGGATGGAGAAATGCTTGAAAAACTCTAAATAAAGTGCGTTAAGGTAAAAGTGAAACATACAATGGTGGCGAAATACAGTGTCCGTATCCAGAAAAAAAAAACCGCGTAGATGGAAAAAATAAACAACAAGAGGCGATAAGGCCTAAAAAAAAGTTACGAATAAAAGCTGAAAGAAAAGAAGAAATATAACTACCACAGTTATACGATATAATTAATAGATGAATAAGAATTCTTAACACTGTCAGTTGTAAACTGAGAAACGATAACTAGAGAGTTTCTTTACAACCACTGCAGAACAATGAAGTGTGATACAGTCATTAGTAAGTGCTAAACCACTAGGAACCCCCAGCATATATACTCAATGTTCACAGTAATCTTTACTGCCTCTAACTAAACACAGAAGGAAATGGTTAATTCCCCAGGTAAGCCAGGCCAGGCAGGAACAAAATCTTGCCTGGGAAGTTGGTGTCTCTCGAAGTGGCTGACGTCACGCTTCTCCATGTGAGTGGGGAAGTCCGGATGTGGTGAGACCAGTCATGTTGTTTACATCACTCACGACGCAATTTATCTGGAGAGAGTTCCGGGGGTCAACGCCCCCGCGGCCCGGTCTATGACCAGGCCTCCTTAGGTCAGTGTCCCAGGATGCGACCCACACCAGTCGACTAACACCCAGGTACCCATTTTACTGATGGGGAACATAGACAACAGGTGGAAAGAAACACGTCCAATGTTTCTACTCTGGGTGGGAATCGAACCCAGGCCCTCACCGTGTGAAGCGAGAGCGTTAACCACCAGGCCACCAGAGCCCTGCCGTACATTATGGCTGTATATATAACCAGTGAAGAATTATGCCGATATCAAGGATTTCTGGGAAGACAACTATTGAGTGATGGTGAATGTGTTTCCTGCTGAGAACGGCTGCTCTGGTAAAAAAATATAAGTACCTTTACTTTGAAAAATAGATGGAAGATCCAGCTCTTCTATGAGTTATTGGATTTCGATATCTATGCACTCTTAGAAAGACAGCTAGAAACCAGTGATAACCAATATGATATCTTCTTTGGGAAAATATAGCAAAGGAAAAACGAATTATAACCTCTCCATCCATCCTAGCCTTGTATTGATTGTGTCCATGATAATTATAGCTCTAGAAAATGATGTCAGTTGGTAAACAAGACACTGTAGTAGGCATGCAGGTGTGCGTGTACCAGAGTCTGGATTTTGCAAGGTAATAAATGATGTCAGTCGGTAAACAAGACACTGTAGTGAGCATGCAGGCGTGCGTGTACGCACGCCTGCATGCCTACACCGTACGCATGTGTTCTGTTTGCTAAAAATTCAAATATCCAGTGTTGACAATGTTGATTGTACTGCCTAACATTGATTAATAATGGTCTTCCTGCACTACGATCATTTCTTTCTCGCCAATTGTGTATGGACTAAGTATTTTTTTATTATTATAATCAGGAGAAGTGCTGCACTCAAAGGGGTCATACAGGACCTGGGATATGGGAGGTATTCAGGCTCTATTCAGGGAAGGCGAGGATAAGGATCAAGAGCCCCTCACCAGCATCAAGGAACGTCCATTGAGAGGCATCTTAAGCAGGGAACAAATACGATAAGAACTTTTGACTAGAATTTTGCGTGTGCGAAAAAGTATTTAGGATTTTTACCAGTTTCCTAAATGACTTTGTTTCTTCTGTCTGATACGAGTGTTTCAGTTTATGTTCCATATTGGTCATTTCTTAGTGCATATTTTCTGTGCTTCGTTGTGAAATTGCATTTTTGAGCAGTTTAGTAATCATTTTTTCTTCTTTTGTAAAGTCTTCCATTTTCTTTTCCTATGACCTTTTAGGCTTTCTCAGCAGGACATATTTTAAACCATACCACGGGCGGGGATAGAACCCGCGATCAGAGAGTGAGTCAGGACATATTTTAAACAGACCTTGTATGTTTCTGCATTCATCTTCTCCATACGTTGTTATGGGTTAGGAGTGTGATGTAGTCCAGCTGGGCTTGTGAGGTCTCTGGGGAGACCTAATTTAACCAATTATATGGTCATATTAGGTATCCCCAGAGACCTCACAAGCCCAGTGCTCAGGATGGCTTTCCAAGAAATGCCTTAATTTACTGTTTATTTTATCCCAGTCAATTCTATGGCTGTTGAAATAAAATTTACTAAACAGTTGTAACCGTTGATTATCTCTTAGGTTACCCGTACACGAACTTATACTTCTTTGCACCTCAGTGACGTTGGTGACAGAATGTTTTGTATTTAAGATTATATCTGATTCTTTCCCATTGCCTGTGAAGAGCAACTCTTAGCATATTTGTTTTTATTTCTGGTAGGCTCTGTTATCTGTTGGTTCAATGCAAACCCTTTACCGATTCTTAATAGCTCACTGGTATGTTTCTATTGGACTAAAGTACTTCATCGTACTATTTCCGCTACAGTATTGCTATCATCTTGTATTTTATACATAGGAATTAGTTTTCAACGATCACTGCAGCAATCTGTTCAGGACAGCCTATTAGATCTCGTAATACGTGGTTTCTGCCTAGCTCAGACACCTGTACAATACTGGAACATATAACAGACCATATTCTTAACCCTGGCATGCAGCTGTTGGAACCTTTAGACTCTCGACTCTTAAGATAGGTAACTCTTTATTGTTACTAACATTTACCCAAAGTTCCAGGAGTGGTCTTCGAACCTATACAAAGTTCTCACATTTTACATACGAGAGGTCGAAATCTCCGAAGAGGATAATATTTAGTATTGGATTTTCCCTTATTTCTTCAGTGAATTCCTCAGAGGTTGATGGTGGTGGTTTGTGTACACGGATGATTAGCAGGTGCTGGGTCTCCACTTTTATTTCAAGAACCTTGAGTTTCCAACACTGCCTATACCACCCACATTTTGACACGATCATACTACCCACACACTGACACACTAACACCATCCATATCCTACTAAGCCCACACCACCCACACCCTCCTAAGCCCATACCACCCACACCCTCCTAAGCCCAAACCACCCACACCTTGCCACGCCCAGTGACAAAAGAGTGCTGCTGACACAACCAGAAGCTTCTAAGTGTTTAAGACCAACACCTGCGTCAACATACATTCGACCACTCGTAAATGACACCAGCGCACAAAACTGACCATTAAACCTACCTTAATGCCACCCATGGTAGCTCCTCCTGCCACCTATGTCAGTCAGCCAATCCTGCTAACTAAACCCGTCACTCTTGCTACCCTAGACACTCTCCTGCCACTCACCCGCCCCTTCTACCTCCCTCGCCCACAAATCCTGCCACCCATACCGCTTCTTAACCCACATTACTCTTCGTGGCATCCAGATTGATCCACCTTCATTAATGCCACCCTGGCCTCGCCCCTCTTGCTTGCAGCACCACACTCAACATGGGGAACTCTTCGTGTTATCTCACGCATGAAACTAATGATACAGTCACACTCTTCGAAGGTGGCAGTAACTACAAAACCTCACCGATACAACCACACTCTCACAAAGGTGGCAGCAGGGTAACACACACAGCACTGGCCTCACATTATCAACATTTACAAAGTGTTCGTTATCACTTATATTAATGCTGAAGCGTAAAAACTGCAAGCCTATGTAGCGCCCTGAGGAACTGGAGGTCATTACGTTCGATCCAGCAAATAAGAGGATAACTCCAGTTCCTTGGATCAAGAAGCCTTCACCAACATGAAGGCGCCCCCTTGAATGGAGAAGTGTGATGAAATGATTGGTCAACACACAGAAGCACACTGTTGGTTCTCACTACCACCAAAGAAGACCTGCGTAATCCAAGTCCTCCCCGGCTCCGATTTCTTTCTTTCTCTCACCCTTACAACCTCTCACACACCTTACTCCAGCTTCCTCATATGATCTCAGACAGCAAGCCAAAACACACAGAGGAGGACGCTCCTGCTACAACACTATCATAAGGTTCTCGAAGGACCTAGAAGGCAAATATACCTGTTAGAGGAAGTGTAAAACAGACATAGTGCAGAGAAGAGGCGCCAGGGGCACAACCTGATGCAAAGGGATGAGGAAAACAATCACCAAACAGTATATTAATTCATCAGAAAGATAAAGGATCCAGAAGTTAGATGCTCTTCAATTAAGAGTCGTCAATCACATCTACATACTTAACATATATTATACAAAGAACTATTAATCACAACAACACAAGAAAACGATATCAACATCCGTGGTCAAGAATATTTAATCTGCTACCAACAGATATCAAAAGTACTGCTGGAACAAGTGTGGAAGCTTTCAAGATGACCCAGCCCATCCTCACGTCACCAGTTGAAAAAAGTGCTGAGTTTAACCTGGATGTGCCGAGACCCTCTCCTTCCCCCCCCCCGTCCCCTGGCTGCTAACACCGTTAAAGGTTCACGTAACCTATTAAAACATAACCTACCCAAAATTATATTTTCTGTGTGGAAGAAACTTCTAGAAACTGACTTTCGGACATGAGTAAATAAACGAAAGGAAGGGACGAATAAGGATGGTTGGGGGGATGAGGATGGTGGGGGGATGAGGATGGTGGGGGGATGAGGATGGTGGGGGGATGAGGATGGTGGTGGGATGAGGATGGTGGGCGGATGAGGATGGTGGGTGGATGAGGATGGTGGGCGGATGAGGATGGTGGGCGGATGAGGATGGTGGGCGGATGAGGATGGTGGGCGGATGAGGATGGTGGGCGGATTATGATGGTAGGCGGATGAGGATGGTGGGCGGATGAGGATGGTGGGCGGATGAGGATGGTGGGCGGATTATGATGGTAGGCGGATGAGGATGGTGGGCGGATGAGGATGGTGGGCGGATGAGGATGGTGGGCGGATTATGATGGTGGGCGGATGAGGATGGTGGGCGGATGAGGATGGTGGGCGGATGAGGATGGTGGGCGGATGAGGATGGTGGGCAGATTATGATGGTGGGGGGATGAGGATGGTGGGCGGATGAGGAAGGTGGGCGGATGAGGATGGTGGGCGGATTATGATGGTAGGCGGATGAGGATGGTGGGCGGATTATGATGGTAGGCGGATGAGGATGGTGGGCGGATTATGATGGTAGGCGGATGAGGATGGTGGGCGGATGAGGATGGTGGGCGGATGAGGATGGTGGGCGGATTATGATGGTGGGCGGATGAGGATGGTGGGCGGATGAGGATGGTGGGCGGATTATGATGGTGGGCGGATGAGGATGGTGGGCGGATGAGGATGGTGGGCGGATGAGGATGGTGGGCGGATGAGGATGGTGGGCGGATGAGGATGGTGGGGGGATGAGGATGGTGGGCGGATGAGGATGGTGGGCGGATGAGGATGGTGGGCGGATGAGGATGGTGGGCGGATGAGGATGGTGGGCGGATGAGGATGGTGGGCGGATGAGGATGGTGGGCGGATGAGGATGGTGGGCGGATGAGGATGGTGGGCGGATTATGATGGTGGGCGGATGAGGATGGTGGGCGGATGAGGATGGTAGGCGGATGAGGATGGTGGGCGGATGAGGATGGTGGGAGGATGAGGATGGTGGGAGGATTATGATGGTGGGCGGATGAGGATGGTGGGCGGATGAGGATGGTGGGCGGATGAGGATGGTGGGCGGATGAGGATGGTGGGCGGATTATGATGGTGGGCGGATGAGGATGGTGGGCGGATGAGGATGGTGGGCGGATGAGGATGGTGGGCGGATGAGGATGGTGGGCGGATGAGGATGGTGGGCGGATGAGGATGGTGAGCGGATGAGGATGGTGGGCGGATGAGGATGGTGGGCGGATGAGGATGGTGGGCGGATGAGGATGGTGGGCGGATTATGATGGTGGGGGGATGAGGATGGTGGGCGGATGAGGATGGTGGGCGGATGAGGATGGTGGGCGGATTATGATGGTAGGCGGATGAGGATGGTGGGCGGATGAGGATGGTGGGCGGATGAGGATGGTGGGCGGATTATGATGGTGGGCGGATGAGGATGGTGGGCGGATGAGGATGGTGGGCGGATGAGGATGGTGGGCGGATTATGATGGTGGGGGGATGAGGATGGTGGGCGGATGAGGATGGTGGGCGGATGAGGATGGTGGGCGGATGAGGATGGTGGGCGGATTATGATGGTGGGGGGATGAGGATGGTGGGCGGATGAGGATGGTGGGCGGATGAGGATGGTGGGCGGATGAGGATGGTGGGCGGATGAGGATGTTGGGCGGATGAGGATGGTGGGCGGATTATGATGGTGGGCGGATGAGGATGGTGGGCGGATTAGGATGGTGGGGGGATGAGGATGGTGGGCGGATGAGGATGGTGGGAGGATGAGGATGGTGGGAGGATTATGATGGTGGGAGGATGAGGATGGTGGGCGGATGAGGATGGTGGGCGGATGAGGATGGTGGGCGGATGAGGATGGTGGGCGGATGAGGATGGTGGGCGGATGAGGATGGTGGGCGGATGAGGATGGTGGGCGGATGAGGATGGTGGGAGGATTATGATGGTGGGCGGATGAGGATGGTGGGCGGATGAGGATGGTGGGCGGATGAGGATGGTGGGCGGATGAGGATGGTGGGCGGATGAGGATGGTGAGCGGATGAGGATGGTGGGCGGATGAGGATGGTGGGCGGATGAGGATGGTGGGCAGATTATGATGGTGGGCGGATGAGGATGGTGGGCGGATGAGGATGGTGGGCGGATGAGGATGGTGGGCCGATGAGGATGGTAGACGGATGAGGATGGTGGGCGGATGAGGATGGTGGACGGATGAGGATGGTGGGCGGATGAGGATGGTGGGCGGATGAGGATGGTGGGCGGATGAGGATGGTGGGCGGTTGAGGATGGTTGGGGGATGAGGATGGTAAGGGTTGAGGATGGTTGGGGGTTTAGGATGGTTGTGGGGTGGAGGAGGGTGGGGGTTGAGGATGGTTGTGGGGTTGAGGATGGTGGGGGGTTGAGGATGTTGGGGGTTGAGGATGGTTGTGGGGTTGAGGGTGGTAGGGGTTGAGGATGGTTGTGGGTTTGCGGATGGTGGGTGTTGAGGATGGTGGGGGATTGAGGATGTTGGGGTTGGTTGTGGATGGTGGGGGGTTGAGGATATTGGGGGTTAAGGATGATGGGTGTTGAGGATGGTTGTGCGGTTGAGGATGGTAGGGGGTTGAGGATGGTTGTGGGGTTGAGGATAGTGGAGGTTGAGGATGGTTGTGGGGTTGAGGATAGTGAGGGTTGAGGATGGTTGTGGGGTTGAGGATGTTGGGGTTGTGGATGGTGAGGGGGGCTGAGGATGGTTGTGAGGCTGAGGATAGTGGAGGGTGAGGATGGTTTTGGGGTTGAGGATAGTGGAGGGTGAGGATGGTAGTGGGGTTGAGGATGGCTGTGGGGTTGAGGATGAGGATATTGGGGGGTCATGGATGGTGAGGGGGCTGAGGATGGTTGTGGGGTTGAGGATAGTAGAGGCTGAGGATGGTTTTGGGGTTGAGGATAGTGGAGGTTCAGGATGGTTGTGGGGTTGAGGATGTTGGGGGTTGAGGATGGTTGTGGGGTTGAGGATAGTGGAGGTTGAGGATGGTTGTAAGGATGAGGATGTTGGGGGTTGATGGTTGTGGGGTTGAGGATGGTTGTGGGGTTGAGGATGTTGGGGGTTGAGGATGGTTGTGGGATTGAGGATAGGGGTTGAGGATGGTTGTGGGGTTGAGGATGATGGGGGTTGAGGATGGTTGTGGGGTTGAGGATAGTGGAGGTTGAGGATGGTTGTGGGGCAGAGGATGTTGGGGTTGAGGATGGTTGTGGGGTTGAGGATAGTGGGGGTTGAGGATGGTTGTGGGGTTGAGGATGTTGGGGTTGAGGATGGTTGTGGGGTTGAGGATGTTGGGGGTGGAGGATGGTTGTGGGGCCGAGGATGTTGGGGGTTGAGGATGGTTGTGGGGTTGAGGATGTTGGGGGTTGAGGATGGTTGTGGGATTGAGGATGTTGGGGTTGAAGATGGTTGTGGGGTTGAGGATAGTGGAGGTTGAGGGGCAGAGGATGTTGGGGTTGAGGATGGTTGTGGGGTTGAGGATGTTGGGGTTGAGGATGGTTGTGGGGTTGAGGATAGTGGAGGTTGAGGATGGTTGTAAGGATGAGGATGTTGGGGGTTGATGATGGTTGTGGGGTTGAGGATGGTTGTGGGGTTGAGGATGTTGGGGGTTGAGGATGGTTGTGGGGTTGAGGATGGTTGTGGGGTTGAGGATGTTGGGGGTTGAGGATAGTTGTGGGGTTGAGGATAGTGGAGGTTGAGGATGGTTGTGGGGTTGAGGATGTTGGGGGTTGAGGATGGTTGTGGGGTTGAGGATGGTTGTGGGGTTGAGGATGGTTGTGGGGTTGAGGATAGTGGGGGTTGAGGATGGTTGTGGGGTTGAGGATGTTGGGGGTTGAGGATGGTTGTGGGGTTGAGGATGTTGGGGGTTGAGGATGGTTGTGGGGTTGAGGATGTTGGGGGTTGAGGATGGTTGTGGGGTTGAGGATAGTGGGGGTTGAGGGGCAGAGGATGTTGGGGTTGAGGATGGTTGTGGGGTTGAGGATGGTTGTGTGGTGGAGGAGGGTGGGGGTTGAGGATGGTTGTGGGGTTGAGGATGGTGGGGGTTGAGGATGTTGGGGGTTGAGGATGGTTGTGGGGTTGAGGGTGGTATGGGTTGAGGATGGTTGTGGGTTTGCGGATGGTGGGTGTTGAGGATGGAGGGGGACTGAGGATGTTGGGGTTGGTTGTGGATGGTGGGGGTTGAGGATGTTGGGGGTTAAGGATGATGGGTGTTGAGGATGGTTGTGCGGTTGAGGATGGTAGGGGGTTGAGGATGGTTGTGGGGTTGAGGATAGTGGAGGTTGAGGATGGTTGTGGGGTTGAGGATAGTGAGGGTTGAGGATGGTTGTGGGGTTGAGGATGTTGGGGTTGTGGATGGTGAGGGGGGCTGAGGATGGTTGTGAGGATGGTTTTGGGGTTGAGGATAGTGGAGGGTGAGGATAGTGGAGGGTGAGGATGGTAGTGGGGTTGAGGATGGCTGCGGGGTTGAGGATGTTGGGGTTGTGGATGGTGAGGGGGGCTGAGGATGGTTGTGGGGTTGAGGATAGTAGAGGCTGAGGATGGTTTTGGGGTTGAGGATAGTGGAGGTTCAGGATGGTTGTGGGGTTGAGGATGTTGGGGGTTGAGGATGGTTGTGGGGTTGAGGATAGTGGAGGTTGAGGATGGTTGTAAGGATGAGGATGTTGGGGGTTGATGATGGTTGTGGGGTTGAGGATGGTTGTGGGGTTGAGGATGTTGGGGGTTGAGGATCGTTGTGGGATTGAGGATAGGGGTTGAGGATGGTTGTGGGGTTGAGGATGATGGGGGTTGAGGATGGTTGTGGGGTTGAGGATAGTGGAGGTTGAGGATGGTTGTGGGGCAGAGGATGTTGGGGTTGAGGATGGTTGTGGGGTTGAGGATAGTGGGGGTTGAGGATGGTTGTGGGGTTGAGGATGTTGGGGTTGAGGATGGTTGTGGGGTTGAGGATGTTGGGGGTTGAGGATGGTTGTGGGGTTGAGGATGTTGGGGGTTGAGGATGGTTGTGGGGTTGAGGATGTTGGGGGTTGAGGATGTTTGTGGGGTTGTGGAGGTTGGGGGTTGAGGTTGGTTGTGGGGTTGAGGATGTTGGGGGTTGAGGATGGTTGTGGGGTTGAGGATGTTGGGGGTTGAGGATGGTTGTGGGATTGAGGATGTTGGGGTTGAAGATGGTTGTGTGGTTGAGGATAGTGGAGGTTGAGGGGCAGAGGATGTTGGGGTTGAGGATGGTTGTGGGGTTGAGGATAGTGGGGGTTGTGGATGATTGTGGGGTTGAGGATGTTGGGGGTTGAGGATGGTTGCGGGGTTGAGGATGTTGGGGGTTGAGGATGGTTGTGGGGTTGAGGATGTTTGGGTTGTGTTGAGGATGTTGGGGTGGTGTTGAGGATGTTGGGGTTGGGTTGAGGATGTTGGGGGTTGAGGATGGTTGTGGGGTTGAGGATAGTGGGGGTTGAGGATGGTTGTGGGGTTGAGGATAGTGGGGGTTGAGGATAGTTGTGGGGCTGAGGATAGTGGGGGTTGAGGATGGTTGTGGGGTTGAGGATGTTGGGGGTTGAGGATGGTTGTGGGGTTGAGGATTGTGGGGGTTGAGGATGGTTGTGGGGTTGAGGATAGTGGGGGTTGAGGATGGTTGTGGGGTTGAGGATAGTGGGGGTTGAGGATGGTTGTGGGGTTGAGGATGTTGGGGGTTGAGGATGGTTGTGGGGTTGAGGATAGTGGGGGTTGAGGATGGTTCAGCCTAGTGTGATCGTGTAAGGAACTTGCTTAATAGGCGCCTCTTCAAAATATTACCCATAACAAGGTGCTGAGCAGCACCCGAGGTGCCATCATCACCTCATAACAAGGTGCTGAACAGCACCCGAGGTGCCATCATCACCTCATAACAAGGTGCTGAGCAGCACCCGAGGAGCCATCATCACCACATAACAAGTTACTGCGTCCGAGAACAACACTGGAGAGCGAAACGTTGTCACAATATAATGTCACATTAGTTGTACTTGTGATCTTTTACCAAACTTATAACAAGTTACTACGTCCCCAAGACAACATAGGGAAGACTGTCAATAATCTACAAACATGAATGTCATTTACCTAGAGTGGTTCTTATGGTAATGAGAAGCATACCGCTGAGACGGCACCACGGCGCTGTATTGATCAACTTGGCCTCATTTACGACATCAAGTGACTCGAGAACTGCTATGCTATATCCTTGAGAAACTTGGTCGTGAAAATGATGTATAACCCACAGTGGCACCAGTGACACAACCCACCGTGGCACCAGTGACGCACAGCCCACCATGACACCAGTAATGCACAACCCACCATGGCATCAGTGACGCACAACCCACCGTGGCATCAGTGACGCACAACCCACCGTGGCACCAGTGACGCACAACCCACCATGACACCAGTAATGCACAACCCACCATGGCATCAGTGACGCACAACCCACCGTGGCATCAGTGACGCACAACCCACCGTGGCACCAGTGACGCACAACCCACCATGACACCAGTAATGCACAACCCACCATGGCATCAGTGACGCACAACCCACTGTGGCATCAATAACACAACCCACCGTGGCACCAGTAACAAAACCCATCGTGGCACCAATGACGCACAGCCCACCGTGGCATCAGTAACACAACCCACCGTGGCACCAGTGACACAACCCACCGTGGCATCAGTGATGCACAACCCACCACAGCACTAGTGACACCCAACCCACCGTGGCACCAGTGATACACAGCCCACCGTGACACCAGTGACACAACCCATCGTGGCACCAGTGACGCACAACTCACCGTGAGCCCAGCGACGCACAACTCGCCGTGGCACCAGTGACACAACCCACCGTGGCACCAGTGACGCACAACCCACCGTGGCACCAGTGACACAACCCACTGTGGCACCAGTGACGCACAACCCACAGTGGCACCAGTGACACAACCCACCGTGGCACCAGTGACACAACCCACGGGGCACCAGTGACACAACCAACCGTGGCACCAGTGACACAACCCGCCGTGGCACCAGTGACAACCCACTGTGGCACCAGTGACGCACAACCCACCGTGGCACCAGTGACACAACCCAATGTGGCACCAGTGACGCACAACCCACCGTGGCACCAGTGACACAACCCACCGTGGCACCAGTGACGCACAACCCACCGTGGCACCAGTGACACAACCCACCGTGGCACCAGTGACACAACCCACCGTGGCACCAGTGACGCACAACCCACCGTGGCACCAGTGACACAACCCACCGTGGCACCAGTGACACAACCCACCGTGGCACCAGTGACAACCCGCCGTGGCACCAGTGACACAACCCACTGTGGCACCAGTGACGCACAACCCACCGTGGCACCAGTGACACAACCCACCGTGGCTCCAGTGACACAACCCACCGTGGCACCAGTGACCCAACTCACCGTGGCACCAGTGACACAACTCACCGTGGCACCAGTGACGCACAACCCACCGTGGCACCAGTGACACAACCCACCGTGGCACCAGTGACGCACAACCCACCGTGGCACCAGTGACGCACAACCCACCGTGGCACCAGTGACACAACTCACCGTGGCACCAGTGACGCACAACCCACCGTGGCACCAGTGACGCACAACCCACCGTGGCACCAGTGACGCACAACCCACCGTGGCACCAGTGACGCACAACCCACCGTGGCACCAGTGACACAACCCACCGTGGCACCAGTGACACAACCCACTGTGGCACCAGTGACGCACAACCCACCGTGGCACCAGTGACACAACCCACCGTGGCACCAATGACACAACCCACTGTGGCACCAGTGACGCACAACCCACCGTGGCACCAGTGACGCACCCCCCCCCGTGGCACCAGTGACGCACAACCCACCGTGGCACCAGTGACGCACAACCCACCGTGGCACCAGTGACGCACAACCCACCGTGGCACCAGTGACACAACCCACCGTGGCACCAGTGACGCACAACCCACTGTGGCACCAGTGACACAACCCACCGTGGCACCAGTGACACAACCCACTGTGGCACCAGTGACACACAACTCACACGTAGCCTCAAGAGACAGAAGAAACTAAGTCTTTACGTCAAAAATAAAACAAGGAAATAATTTCTACTGCCATAAATAGTGATGGGAAAAATCGTGACATTGGCAACCTGAGTGTTAGAGAGCAGTGCGATGTGACTCACGTTGGTAGGACAGCAGCAGTGCGATGTGACTCACGTTGGTAGGACAGCAGCAGTGCGATGTGACTCACGTTGGTAGGACAGCAGCAGTGCGATGTGACCCACGTTGGTAGGACAGCAGCAGTGCGATGTGACTCACGTTGGTAGGACAGCAGCAGTGCGATGTGACCCACGTTGGTAGGACAGCAGCAGTGCGATGTGACCCACGTTGGTAGGACAGCAGCAGTGCGATGTGACCCACGTTGGTAGGACAGCAGCAGTGCGATGTGACCCACGTTGGTAGGACAGCAGCAGTGCGATGTGACTCACGTTGGTAGGACAGCAGCAGTGCGATGTGACTCACGTTGGTAGGACAGCAGCAGTGCGATGTGACTCACGTTGGTAGGACAGCAGCAGTGCGATGTGACTCACGTTGGTAGGACAGCAGCAGTGCGATGTGACTCACGTTGGTAGGACAGCAGCAGTGCGATGTGACTCACGTTGGTAGGACAGCAGCAGTGCGATGTGACTCACGTTGGTAGGACAGCAGCAGTGCGATGTGACCCACGTTGGTAGGACAGCAGCAGTGCGATGTGACCCACGTTGGTAGGACAGCAGCAGTCCGATGTGACCCACGTTGGTAGGACAGCAGCAGTCCGATGTGACTCACGTTGGTAGGACAGCAGCAGTGCGATGTGACTCACGTTGGTAGGACAGCAGCAGTGCGATGTGACTCACGTTGGTAGGACAGCAGCAGTGCGATGTGACCCACGTTGGTAGGACAGCAGCAGTGCGATGTGACCCACGTTGGTAGGACAGCAGCAGTGCGATGTGACCCACGTTGGTAGGACAGCAGCAGTCCGATGTGACTCACGTTGGTAGGACAGCAGCAGTGCGATGTGACTCACGTTGGTAGGACAGCAGCAGTGCGATGTGACTCACGTTGGTAGGACAGCAGCAGTGCGATGTGACTCACGTTGGTAGGACAGCAGCAGTGCGATGTGACTCACGTTGGTAGGACAGCAGCAGTGCGATGTGACCCACGTTGGTAGGACAGCAGCAGTCCGATGTGACTCACGTTGGTAGGACAGCAGCAGTGCGATGTGACTCACGTTGGTAGGACAGCAGCAGTGCGATGTGACTCACGTTGGTAGGACAGCAGCAGTGCGATGTGACTCACGTTGGTAGGACAGCAGCAGTGCGATGTGACTCACGTTGGTAGGACAGCAGCAGTGCGATGTGACTCACGTTGGTAGGACAGCAGCAGTGCGATGTGACTCACGTTGGTAGGACAGCAGCAGTGCGATGTGACTCACGTTGGTAGGACAGCAGCAGTGCGATGTGACTCACGTTGGTAGGACAGCAGCAGTGCGATGTGACTCACGTTGGTAGGACAGCAGCAGTGCGATGTGACTCACGTTGGTAGGACAGCAGCAGTGCGATGTGACTCACGTTGGTAGGACAGCAGCAGTGCGATGTGACTCACGTTGGTAGGACAGCAGCAGTGCGATGTGACTCACGTTGGTAGGACAGCAGCAGTGCGATGTGACTCACGTTGGTAGGACAGCAGCAGTGCGATGTGACTCACGTTGGTAGGACAGCAGCAGTGCGATGTGACTCACGTTGGTAGGACAGCAGCAGTGCGATGTGACTCACGTTGGTAGGACAGCAGCAGTGCGATGTGACTCACGTTGGTAGGACAGCAGCAGTGCGATGTGACCCACGTTGGTAGGACAGCAGCAGTGCGATGTGACTCACGTTGGTAGGACAGCAGCAGTGCGATGTGACTCACGTTGGTAGGACAGCAGCAGTGCGATGTGACTCACGTTGGTAGGACAGCAGCAGTGCGATGTGACTCACGTTGGTAGGACAGCAGCAGTGCGATGTGACTCACGTTGGTAGGACAGCAGCAGTGCGATGTGACTCACGTTGGTAGGACAGCAGCAGTGCGATGTGACCCACGTTGGTAGGACAGCAGCAGTGCGATGTGACTCACGTTGGTAGGACAGCAGCAGTGCGATGTGACCCACGTTGGTAGGACAGCAGCAGTGCGATGTGACTCACGTTGGTAGGACAGCAGCAGTGCGATGTGACTCACGTTGGTAGGACAGCAGCAGTGCGATGTGACTCACGTTGGTAGGACAGCAGCAGTGCGATGTGACTCACGTTGGTAGGACAGCAGCAGTGCGATGTGACTCACGTTGGTAGGACAGCAGCAGTGCGATGTGACTCACGTTGGTAGGACAGCAGCAGTGCGATGTGACTCACGTTGGTAGGACAGCAGCAGTGCGATGTGACTCACGTTGGTAGGACAGCAGCAGTGCGATGTGACTCACGTTGGTAGGACAGCAGCAGTGCGATGTGACTCACGTTGGTAGGACAGCAGCAGTGCGATGTGACTCACGTTGGTAGGACAGCAGCAGTGCGATGTGACTCACGTTGGTAGGACAGCAGCAGTGCGATGTGACCCACGTTGGTAGGACAGCAGCAGTGCGATGTGACTCACGTTGGTAGGACAGCAGCAGTGCGATGTGACTCACGTTGGTAGGACAGCAGCAGTGCGATGTGACTCACGTTGGTAGGACAGCAGCAGTGCGATGTGACTCACGTTGGTAGGACAGCAGCAGTGCGATGTGACTCACGTTGGTAGGACAGCAGCAGTGCGATGTGACTCACGTTGGTAGGACAGCAGCAGTGCGATGTGACTCACGTTGGTAGGACAGCAGCAGTGCGATGTGACTCACGTTGGTAGGACAGCAGCAGTGCGATGTGACTCACGTTGGTAGGACAGCAGCAGTGCGATGTGACTCACGTTGGTAGGACAGCAGCAGTGCGATGTGACTCACGTTGGTAGGACAGCAGCAGTGCGATGTGACTCACGTTGGTAGGACAGCAGCAGTGCGATGTGACTCACGTTGGTAGGACAGCAGCAGTGCGATGTGACTCACGTTGGTAGGACAGCAGCAGTGCGATGTGACTCACGTTGGTAGGACAGCAGCAGTGCGATGTGACTCACGTTGGTAGGACAGCAGCAGTGCGATGTGACTCACGTTGGTAGGACAGCAGCAGTGCGATGTGACTCACGTTGGTAGGACAGCAGCAGTGCGATGTGACTCACGTTGGTAGGACAGCAGCAGTGCGATGTGACTCACGTTGGTAGGACAGCAGCAGTGCGATGTGACTCACGTTGGTAGGACAGCAGCAGTGCGATGTGACCCACGTTGGTAGGACAGCAGCAGTGCGATGTGACCCACGTTGGTAGGACAGCAGCAGTGCGATGTGACTCACGTTGGTAGGACAGCAGCAGTGCGATGTGACTCACGTTGGTAGGACAGCAGCAGTGCGATGTGACTCACGTTGGTAGGACAGCAGCAGTGCGATGTGACTCACGTTGGTAGGACAGCAGCAGTGCGATGTGACTCACGTTGGTAGGACAGCAGCAGTGCGATGTGACTCACGTTGGTAGGACAGCAGCAGTGCGATGTGACCCACGTTGGTAGGACAGCAGCAGTGCGATGTGACCCACGTTGGTAGGACAGCAGCAGTGCGATGTGACTCACGTTGGTAGGACAGCAGCAGTGCGATGTGACCCACGTTGGTAGGACAGCAGCAGTGCGATGTGACCCACGTTGGTAGGACAGCAGCAGTGCGATGTGACTCACGTTGGTAGGACAGCAGCAGTGCGATGTGACCCACGTTGGTAGGACAGCAGCAGTGCGATGTGACCCACGTTGGTAGGACAGCAGCAGTGCGATGTGACTCACGTTGGTAGGACAGCAGCAGTGCGATGTGACCCACGTTGGTAGGACAGCAGCAGTGCGATGTGACTCACGTTGGTAGGACAGCAGCAGTGCGATGTGACTCACGTTGGTAGGACAGCAGCAGTGCGATGTGACTCACGTTGGTAGGACAGCAGCAGTGCGATGTGACTCACGTTGGTAGGACAGCAGCAGTGCGATGTGACTCACGTTGGTAGGACAGCAGCAGTGCGATGTGACTCACGTTGGTAGGACAGCAGCAGTGCGATGTGACCCACGTTGGTAGGACAGCAGCAGTGCGATGTGACCCACGTTGGTAGGACAGCAGCAGTGCGATGTGACCCACGTTGGTAGGACAGCAGCAGTGCGATGTGACCCACGTTGGTAGGACAGCAGCAGTGCGATGTGACTCACGTTGGTAGGACAGCAGCAGTGCGATGTGACTCACGTTGGTAGGACAGCAGCAGTGCGATGTGACTCACGTTGGTAGGACAGCAGCAGTGCGATGTGACTCACGTTGGTAGGACAGCAGCAGTGCGATGTGACTCACGTTGGTAGGACAGCAGCAGTGCGATGTGACCCACGTTGGTAGGACAGCAGCAGTGCGATGTGACCCACGTTGGTAGGACAGCAGCAGTGCGATGTGACTCACGTTGGTAGGACAGCAGCAGTGCGATGTGACCCACGTTGGTAGGACAGCAGCAGTGCGATGTGACTCACGTTGGTAGGACAGCAGCAGTGCGATGTGACTCACGTTGGTAGGACAGCAGCAGTGCGATGTGACTCACGTTGGTAGGACAGCAGCAGTGCGATGTGACCCACGTTGGTAGGACAGCAGCAGTGCGATGTGACCCACGTTGGTAGGACAGCAGCAGTGCGATGTGACTCACGTTGGTAGGACAGCAGCAGTGCGATGTGACCCACGTTGGTAGGACAGCAGCAGTGCGATGTGACTCACGTTGGTAGGACAGCAGCAGTGCGATGTGACTCACGTTGGTAGGACAGCAGCAGTGCGATGTGACTCACGTTGGTAGGACAGCAGCAGTGCGATGTGACTCACGTTGGTAGGACAGCAGCAGTGCGATGTGACTCACGTTGGTAGGACAGCAGCAGTGCGATGTGACTCACGTTGGTAGGACAGCAGCAGTGCGATGTGACTCACGTTGGTAGGACAGCAGCAGTGCGATGTGACCCACGTTGGTAGGACAGCAGCAGTGCGATGTGACTCACGTTGGTAGGACAGCAGCAGTGCGATGTGACTCACGTTGGTAGGACAGCAGCAGTGCGATGTGACTCACGTGGGTAGGACAGCAGCAGTGCGATGTGACTCACGTTGGTAGGACAGCAGCAGTGCGATGTGACTCACGTTGGTAGGACAGCAGCAGTGCGATGTGACTCACGTTGGTAGGACAGCAGCAGTGCGATGTGACTCACGTTGGTAGGACAGCAGCAGTGCGATGTGACCCACGTTGGTAGGACAGCAGCAGTGCGATGTGACCCACGTTGGTAGGACAGCAGCAGTGCGATGTGACCCACGTTGGTAGGACAGCAGCAGTGCGATGTGACCCACGTTGGTAGGACAGCAGCAGTGCGATGTGACCCACGTTGGTAGGACAGCAGCAGTGCGATGTGACTCACGTTGGTAGGACAGCAGCAGTGCGATGTGACTCACGTTGGTAGGACAGCAGCAGTGCGATGTGACTCACGTTGGTAGGACAGCAGCAGTGCGATGTGACCCACGTTGGTAGGACAGCAGCAGTGCGATGTGACCCACGTTGGTAGGACAGCAGCAGTGCGATGTGACCCACGTTGGTAGGACAGCAGCAGTGCGATGTGACCCACGTTGGTAGGACAGCAGCAGTGCGATGTGACTCACGTTGGTAGGACAGCAGCAGTGCGATGTGACTCACGTTGGTAGGACAGCAGCAGTGCGATGTGACTCACGTTGGTAGGACAGCAGCAGTGCGATGTGACCCACGTTGGTAGGACAGCAGCAGTGCGATGTGACCCACGTTGGTAGGACAGCAGCAGTGCGATGTGACCCACGTTGGTAGGACAGCAGCAGTGCGATGTGACCCACGTTGGTAGGACAGCAGCAGTGCGATGTGACCCACGTTGGTAGGACAGCAGCAGTGCGATGTGACCCACGTTGGTAGGACAGCAGCAGTGCGATGTGACCCACGTTGGTAGGACAGCAGCAGTGCGATGTGACCCACGTTGGTAGGACAGCAGCAGTGCGATGTGACCCACGTTGGTAGGACAGCAGCAGTGCGATGTGACTCACGTTGGTAGGACAGCAGCAGTGCGATGTGACTCACGTTGGTAGGACAGCAGCAGTGCGATGTGACCCACGTTGGTAGGACAGCAGCAGTGCGATGTGACTCACGTTGGTAGGACAGCAGCAGTGCGATGTGACTCACGTTGGTAGGACAGCAGCAGTGCGATGTGACCCACGTTGGTAGGACAGCAGCAGTGCGATGTGACTCACGTTGGTAGGACAGCAGCAGTGCGATGTGACTCACGTTGGTAGGACAGCAGCAGTGCGATGTGACCCACGTTGGTAGGACAGCAGCAGTGCGATGTGACCCACGTTGGTAGGACAGCAGCAGTGCGATGTGACTCACGTTGGTAGGACAGCAGCAGTGCGATGTGACCCACGTTGGTAGGACAGCAGCAGTCCGATGTGACTCACGTTGGTAGGACAGCAGCAGTGCGATGTGACTCACGTTGGTAGGACAGCAGCAGTGCGATGTGACCCACGTTGGTAGGACAGCAGCAGTCCGATGTGACTCACGTTGGTAGGACAGCAGCAGTGCGATGTGACTCACGTTGGTAGGACAGCAGCAGTGCGATGTGACCCACGTTGGTAGGACAGCAGCAGTGCGATGTGACCCACGTTGGTAGGACAGCAGCAGTGCGATGTGACTCACGTTGGTAGGACAGCAGCAGTGCGATGTGACCCACGTTGGTAGGACAGCAGCAGTCCGATGTGACTCACGTTGGTAGGACAGCAGCAGTGCGATGTGACTCACGTTGGTAGGACAGCAGCAGTGCGATGTGACCCACGTTGGTAGGACAGCAGCAGTGCGATGTGACCCACGTTGGTAGGACAGCAGCAGTGCGATGTGACTCACGTTGGTAGGACAGCAGCAGTGCGATGTGACCCACGTTGGTAGGACAGCAGCAGTGCGATGTGACCCACGTTGGTAGGACAGCAGCAGTGCGATGTGACTCACGTTGGTAGGACAGCAGCAGTGCGATGTGACCCACGTTGGTAGGACAGCAGCAGTGCGATGTGACTCACGTTGGTAGGACAGCAGCAGTGCGATGTGACTCACGTTGGTAGGACAGCAGCAGTGCGATGTGACCCACGTTGGTAGGACAGCAGCAGTGCGATGTGACTCACGTTGGTAGGACAGCAGCAGTGCGATGTGACTCACGTTGGTAGGACAGCAGCAGTGCGATGTGACTCACGTTGGTAGGACAGCAGCAGTGCGATGTGACTCACGTTGGTAGGACAGCAGCAGTGCGATGTGACTCACGTTGGTAGGACAGCAGCAGTGCGATGTGACTCACGTTGGTAGGACAGCAGCAGTGCGATGTGACTCACGTGGGTAGGACAGCAGCAGTCCGAGAAGCCACCGTAACTAGAACACCAACACCTGAACCAACATCAAGATGGTGAGCACCTGGTTGATCAGACAAGCAACCAAGCGAGCCTGGCCCAAGACCGGGCTCTGGGAGTAGAAACAACCTGAGAACTAGTCAAAAATATCTTCAAAGCTGAGGGACTGTTCACCTCAAATTAGCTTCTGCTTCTTCTAATAGCTCTCTATGATGAAGCCTGCTAAGAAGGCGAAACTTTTCGTCAAAAACTACTCCTAAGTGTTGCACATGTGTCTTACTCATCAATGATGGAAACAGAAAAGTTATATGTATTATTCAGTGAGAACTCTAAGTTAAACCGGACTGAATAGTGTACCAGCAACATATGTTGTACCTACTATATAAGAAGTTGCAATATTACTGTGTAATAGTTCTTAGTAACTGGTAATGTGTTGCCATCTGTCTCCTCTAACACAACTATAAAGAAGGTACTGGCATAACACGTGAAGATTTAAGTGAAGATCACAAACACCAACACACAGAAGCCTCACAAACACAAACACACAGAAGCCTCACAAACACCAACACACAGAAGCCTCACAAACACTAGCACACAGAAGCCTCACAAACACTAGCACACAGAAGCCTTACAAACACTAGCACACAGAAGCCTCACAAACACCAGCACACAGAAGCCTCACAACCAACACACAGAAGCCTCACAAACACTAGCACACAGAAGCCTTACAAACACTAGCACACAGAAGCCTCACAAACACCAGCACACAGAAGCCTCACAACCAACACACAGAAGCCTCACAAACACTAGCACACAGAAGCCTCACAAACACTAGCACACAGAAGCCTCACAAACACTAGCACACAGAAGCCTCACAAACACTAGCACACAGAAGCCTCACAAACACTAGCACACAGAAGCCTCACAAACACTAGCACACAGGAGCCTCACAAGCACACAGAAGCCTCACAAACACCAGCACACAGAAGCCTCACAACCAACACACAGAAGCCTCACAAACACTAGCACACAGAAGCCTCACAAACACTAGCACACAGAAGCCTCACAAACACTAGCACACAGAAGCCTCACAAACACTAGCACACAGAAGCCTCACAAACACTAGCACACAGAAACCTCACAAACACTAGCACACAGAAGCCTCACAAACACTAGCACACAGAAGCCTTACAAACACCAGCACACAGGAGCCTTACAAACACCAGCACACAGGAGCCTTACAAACACCAGGACACAGAAGCCTCACAAACACCAGCACACAGGAGCCTTACAAACACCAGCACACAGAAGCCTCACAAACACCAGCACACAGAAGCCTTACAAACACCAACACACAGGAGCCTCACAAACACCACACAGGAGCCTTACAAACACCAGCACACAGGAGCCTCACAAACACCAACACACAGGAGCCTCACAAACACCAACACACAGGAGCCTTACAAACACCAGCACACAGAAGCCTTACAAACACCAACACACAGGAGCCTCACAAACACCAACACACAGGAGCCTTACAAACACAAGCACACATGAGCCTCACAAACACCAGCACACAGGAGCCTTACAAACACCAGCACACAGAAGCCTTACAAACACCAGCACACAGGAGCCTTACAAACACCAACACACAGGAGCCTTACAAACACCAGCACACAGAAGCCTTACAAACACTAGCACACAGGAGCCTCACAAACACCAGCACACAGAAGCCTTACAAACACCAGCACACAGGAGCCTCACAAACAACAGCACACAGGAGCCTTACAAACACCAGCACACAGGAGCCTCACAAACACCAGCACACAGAAGCCTTACAAACACCAGCACACAGAAGCCTTACAAACACCAGCACACAGGAGCCTCACAAACACCAGCACACAGAAGCCTTACAAACACCAGCACACAGGAGCCTCACAAACACCAGCACACAGAAGCCTTACAAACACCAGCACACAGGAGCCTCACAAACAACAGCACACAGGAGCCTCACAAACACCAACACACAGGAGCCTCACAAACACCAACACACAGGAGCCTTACAAACACCAGCACATAGGAGCCTTACACACACCAGCACACAGGAGCCTTACAAACACCAACACACAGAAGCCTTACACCAGCATACAGGAGCCTCACAAACACCAACACACAGGAGCCTCACAAACACCAGCACACAGGAGTCTCACAAACACCAGCACACAGGAGCCTCACAAACACCAACACACAGGAGCCTCACAAACACCAGCACACAGAAGCCTCACAAACACCAGCACACAGGAGCCTCACAAACACCAACACACAGAAGCCTCACAAACACCAGCACACAGAAGCCTCACAAACATCAACACACAGGAGCCTCACAAACACCAACACACAGGAGCCTCACAAACACCAGCACACAGGAGCCTCATAAACAACACACAGGAGCCTCACAAACACCAGCACACAGAAGCCTCACAAACACCAGCACACAGGAGCCTCACAAACACTAACACACAGAAGCCTCACAAACACCAGCACACAAAAGCCTCACAAACACCAACACACAGGAGCCTCACAAACACCAGCACACAGGAGCCTTACAAACACCAACACACAGGAGCCTTACAAACACCAGCACACAGAAGCCTTACAAACACCAGCACACAGGAGCCTCACAAACACCAGCACACAGGAGCCTTACAAACACCAGCACACGGGAGCCTCACAAACACCAACACAGGAGCCTCACAAACACCAGCACACAGGAGCCTCATAAACACCAACACACAGTAGCCTCACAAACACCAGCACACAGAAGCCTCACAAACACCAGCACACAGGAGCCTCACAAACACCAGCACACAGGAGCCTCACAAACACCAACACAGTAACTCTCTGATGCTTGACACACAGGAAGTGTCACATCTCTTAACGACACGTAGAAGTCAATTAATAGATTCCAGTCATGCTTACCACAAACTTAGCAAGAAGTGAGGCTATAAAATGCATGGAATGACGTGACGAGAATGACATTACTACTACAAGCAACTGCTCACCTGTCCAGCCGTAGCTTTATGTACTCTTAGCGCCTATAAGAAAAATATGTAAAGCAGGTACTTTGGATTTCCCGTCTCGGTAAACTATCATTAAGTCACACACGCAACGTTAACGTAAATCAAACTGCATCAGGGTTGTAAGTCGATGTTCCCAGTGTGCGTGTTGCTACTATAGGCAATGTGAATGTTGCAGAGTTGGGCATGCAGTACGCCTCTGTATGTGTATGTGTGTGTTTGTGTCTGAGCCAGCTAACAACACAAACATCAGCAGTTACAATAACGACAGCACTAGTAGGAACAGGAATAGCAAGCAGCAGCAACATTAAACAGTAACGGCAGCAGCAGGAACAGTAATCAGTAACAGTAACTACTGTCTCACGTTTTCGGAGGGCGATCTGAGCACTAACCACTGTTCGCGCCCGCGCGAGCCAGCGCACACGAACAGAAACACACATACACAGTCATCAGTAGTAGCCTGAGAGAAAGATGTCACAGCCGTAAGATTACAGCTTTGTGTCAACTGGGTAATGAGTGGTGTTCTGTACTGCAGTGCAACACTTTCTGCGGGTGTACACAATACGGGCTACAGCCAGGCTATCATGCAGGTGTACATACTGTAGTAGAGCTTAACCTGCGGGTGTCATACTGCAGACTCCATCCAGGCTACCCCAGACAGCAGCAGTAGCCGCGTCTACCTACTACCTACCTGGGGTAGGCTTGTCCGGTGCTGGCCTGGTCAACCAGGTTGTTGCTGCTGGCTGCCTGCCAGCATCAGCAACAATGTATATGTATCCGCCACAGCCTTGTTGATCCAGCACTTGAAGGAAATTAAAGACTTCTACACTTGTTTCAGCACCATGTCTGGCCCACTACCTAGTATCATTCACATGTCCTGGTGTCTCAGAAAATACCACAATGCTGATCCCTGTACATATATATTAAAATTCCACAATTCCTTGAAATTTCGACTGTCTGCAGAAGCCATGAGACGAGGTTATGTGCATAACCTCACAGCACCTTCAATATTATAACATATATATTTATGTATGTATTTCTGGTCGAAGGAGACTCGAACCTACGAACCCTGGGACAAGATACGCAGTGCTCTAACCACCCAGCCACACTGGACAATACCTTGGTGCACAGCCAACGCTAGACGTTTTGATCCAAGGCAGCCAGCCTTCAGGCGGGTGGCATTAGCTATTTCATCTCATCCCCTGCATGCATTGACCGACGAGAGATTTTTACAATATTTAGAATTCGCAGAACAGGCGAAGTATTCACAAACACTAATCTCTGGTCGAAGGAGACTCGAACCTACGAACCTTAGGACAAGATTAGTGTTTCGCCTGTTCTGCGAATTTTAAACATTGTAAAAATCTCTCGTTGGTCGATGCATGCAGGGGATGAGATGAAATAGCTAATGCCACCTGCCTGAAGGCTGGCTGTCTTGGATCAAAACGTCTAGCGTTAGCTGAGCACTAAGGTATTGTCCAGTGTGGCTGGGTGCTTAGAGTACTGCGTATCTTGTCCCAAGGTTCGTAGGTTCGAGTCTCCTTCGACCAGAGATTAGTGTTTGTGAATATTTCGCCTGTTCTGCGAATTCTAAACATATGTATATATAAGGCGATAAACCTGTGTGAGACTTTCAAAGCTCTCATTTCCTTCTGCTAATCGTGAGAGACAGTCACTACTCTGGCAGCCAAATTTGTCTTCCTAAGACTATTCGTCAACTAATACCGTGGATGAGGTGGCCGGGTCTGTCACATGCCTCATATTACACCACAAAACACTGAGTTATTTTAATTTAACACTGGTCAACAAAAAATGTTCGTTACCAAAGATATTTGAAGGTATTTAGGGTATTTTGGGGCAGCTGAATTCGAAAATGGCAGTAGGTTTTTCAAATTGGCTCTAGTTTGTGAGAGATTGCATGCCTACCCTTAAATAACAGGGAACTTACCCATTACACGTGTATATGTAGTGACAACTTGTATATACAGATAGTTTTAATAAAGATTAGAGTTTTATTTTTAAATGATTTAATAATTAACGAAAGAGGTTACATCAACAACGACCACGTGACAATATTGTAATCTTTATTTTGTTATTTTTCCCAGAGAAACACGAGTTCTTCATGAAGAGTCTGCTTAAACAATCCCAGTGCATTTTGCTATATTTGCGGCGAATACTCTTTGCAAAAACAAAGAAAAAACATCAGGGATTTTGTAAAACAAGCTTATCTTGCTTATTTTGGAGTGGCGCTGGAGAACAAGATAAGTCTTGGGGTCCCCATGTGGTTTGCTAAATTTGTGAAGAATGCTTATGACAGCGGAAAAATAAGCAAAGGAAAAGTTTAAACTTCGGTGTGTCTGTGGTGTGGACAGAGCCGAAAAACCACCACGAAGATTTCTGTTTGGTGAATATGAAAGGTTTCAATCGATACAAGAAAGTCAAGTGGGATTATCATGATTTGGAGTCTGCAAGGAGACCTGTGCCACACAGTGATGTTATCCATACCAGTGTTTACAACACTGCCTGACCTTTCCTTGTCAGATGTTGAAAAAACTCAGGGTTTAGGATGTAACACAGATGACAGTAGTGGAAGTGAACTTTTAGCATCCACACTAAAAGAAATGTCTACAACAAGACGTTAAAATAACTTATCGGACAAGAGATGTTGAACTCCTTCCTTACTTCAGTCAAGATGAAGAACTTGTATACTGCAATAACATCCCTGGACTTCTTCGAATGAGACTTGAATATCGGCTAGGAGATTGGCGGCTGTTTACAGACAGCTTCATTAAAGCTTGAAATCTGTCTTATTGCACAATGGTAACTAATATGCATCTCTTCCAATGGTTCACTCAACAAAACTGTGCTGATGACCAACATAGAAAAAAATCGTACAAACAACGTGTTCATATGCAGTTATTAGTGATGAATAAATTATCTTACTATGTTAATCTGTTTAAGATTTTATAGAATAAATTGCTAGTATGTATTACATGATTTGACTTTTGCATCATCTAAAACATAATTTCAATGCGATTTGTAAGTTAGCTCCGCCTGATCAATATATTTTTCACATCTTTTATGATTTTCAGTGGGATACCAAATTTATCAAAAGCTTGAGCCAATTGAATCAGCACCACAAACTTATTCTAAAATCAGTGTAGTGTCATTGGCCAGAAAATGAGTGTTGAGCTGTGTCAAGTTCTAGACCACACACGTCACGTGTGTGTGTGTCAACTGTTAAAAAAAAAGTTTAATTAGCCTAAGAACTGCTTTCGAGAGCTTGAACAAAGATTCATTTAGAATATTCAAAACGCAGGGAGGACCAGTAAACCCACTACGTCTTTACCCACAGATGCAGAGATTTTTCACTGTCACTGCTTTAAGATTCATTTTACTCTGGTTATTCTGTCACTAGTTGTGCCCAACATAAACCAGTAGGTATTCTGCAGTGCCTCTCTATCCATTTGTTCTTATGTACAACTACACTACTGCTACTGCTAATTCTACTAACATTACTAATACTACCACTCCCTTCCTCCTCCTCCTCCTCCCAACTCCTGTCCTGTCTTTTGGCCTTCTATGCTTTTTCTCAATCAATTGTTACTTGACAACTGTCCAGGACGGATCGAAACATAAGTTACTTCTCCTAAGTGCGGTTATTTGTGATTTTTTTCACCCACGCTATTTTAACATTTTGTTCTTTACACAACGTTTGTTAGACCCATCCTAGGATATCCGGCGCCAGGATGGAATCTACACTTGACCAAACATGCAAAGAAACACGAGATCGAAACCTTTGCAACTAGAGTGGTGCAGGACTGTGGAGGATGGACTACGTGGAGATATTGAAGGAACTTAAACTAAGAACATTAGAAAAGAGGAGGGCCATACATAACACTCAAAGGATTAGAAGGTATGCATAAACCACCCGACACTTCCATTTACTAACACGTCACTGTCCATGCCAATAAGTGTGAGGAAAGTTGAATAATGATTTTCATATATATATATATATATATATATATATATATATATATATATATATATATATATATATATATATATATATCGTGCCGAATAGGTAAAATTGGTTAATTAGCAATAACTCATTTAAAATTAATTTCTTTCTAAAGTTTTCTCTTATACGTTAAAAGATATAATTTTCTTTTATGTAAATGTAAAAATTAATAATTTTGTACCAAAAGAACGTTAGAAAACTTACCTAACCTTATTATAACAAACGCAGTTTAATTTAGCCTAATCCAACTAAATTATTTTAGATAAGTTTACAATGAAATATATTTTTTCGTTAGGTTCAGAATGATTTTTGCGAAATTATTGAATATACAAATTTTCGCTTGCCTTATAATGCAAGAAGAGCATTGCTATTTAAGCCAAAATCGCACGTTTTACCTGTTCGGCACTACATGTGTGTATGTGTGTGTGTGTGTGTGTATGTTACCATTTTGTCCTAGGCATATGTCGATTAGACACTTGGCCTGTGTGCATGTGTGTGTGCATGTGTTAGTTACCATTTGTGTGTAGTGTGTGTGTGTGTGTGTGTGTGTGTGTGTGTGTGTGTGTGTGTGTGTGTGTGTGTGAGAGAGAGAGAGAGAGAGAGAGAGAGAGAGAGAGAGAGAGAGAGAGAGAGAGAGAGAGAGAGAGAGAGAGAGAGAGAGAGAGAGAGAGAGAGAGAAATTTACAGCTCACAATCATAAGTATAATAGGGAAGACCCCCGTGTACAATAATTAACTATAAATTACAATAGCGACCCTCGCAGCTGTTTAGGAATAATGTCCTTACCTCAACTGGCGGTGTGCATGACGTTATCGACGGTCTTAGTAGAGATGGCCTTCGCTGAGATGTCTTCACTAGCTGGCTTCACTGTGTCGTTAACAATTGTTCCTGTTGGAACTGTCTCCGTTGGAATATCATGGATGATCCATTTACCTTCCTCTAACAACAAGGAAAAAAGAGTTGCTGGTTTTCACAGTAGTCTCTTGGACCTTCTTTATCTTCAGCTTCGTCCCTTCAGTTCGGACTCGCATCCATTCGTTGGTTCGATCATCGGCGACATTGTTCCGGGGATAATCCTTGCACATACCATTCAGTCGTTGAATTTCTCTTCTTCCTTACGTTAATTCTGCCTCAAGCTGAAGATACAGCTGCTCGTAGTAGAAGGAAGCCATCATCACAATCTCAGGTAGCACACTAGTCACGTCTTGACAGAGCGACGTCCACGTTCTTATTAGTGAAATCACGCGAAAATCACCGGTCTTAGTGTATCCAACAATACATTGTACGCGCAAAAAAACAGACCAGTTTAGGGATTGCATCACAGGTTCGGATCAAAATCTCTTTAATGGAAGATTATGTGCTAGCACTCATTTATGACGAAGCTGTTAAGATTTCGACCATCTCACAAGCACTAGGACTGAATAAGCCACTCGTGGCGAAATGTTTCCTCTAATAAATGTCCTGAACTGTACATAAGTGTCTTTTCCACATCTGATGCTAGGCACATTGCTGAATACTGTTAAGAACTTCATGAAGCCCAAGGACTCATAATGGAGGGTAGTCCCGTAATGAGTTGATTTCATAACTGTGACGGTAATGTGTGCACAACAAATGAAGGGAGACTCTTGCCAGGGCACCTGAGTTTACCCAATACCCTGAGAAAGTGATTAAAATTGCCAGTCTACAAAATACAGCTGATAATGAGCAGCAATAAGCTTGCTATAATATAACAATTTCTTTATTAAATAAGTAATGACTGCTTTATACATTCTCACCACAAGAACACGCCTCACTAACACAGGACAATCATAATAGACATCAAGAAAACTTCAACCTTGTCTGTTGGCTGTATCATAGATGACAACGCAAAGAAGATCGGTCCAGGTGAGTCTCTCTTCTCACAAGGTGAAGCAGATATTACTAATTACATGTTTCATGTCATGGATGATTGTAGAAACATTATTACCATTCCTAGAGGTAATACCGATTATTTATGTACTGATTCGTTGGTGTTGCAGAAACAAACCATTGCTAAAATTCAGATGGAGGGCTCTGATGACAGTTGCTGGCGTCAAGGTATCAGCTCACAGCTGTGTAGCAATATCATGCACATATAACAAAGGTCAAGCTAAAATTTTATAAACTTAAAAAAAACGCAATTTCCCTGTAGTGGGAAGCATATAAGGATATTAGCAACTGAGAAGCAGCAGCTTCTCAGTTGCTGATATCCTTGATGCAAGGGCAGTTTTTTTTTCATTGTTCTTTATGGACCTCAGTCAGTTACTTGCATGATTCAAGAACATTTTGATATCTTCCCCAAGAAGACTGGGACAGCACTATCAATCAAAACCCTTCCACCTACTGATGAGAATTTGGCATTACATTTCCAATGTGCCCATCCTCAGATTACGTTTCGTAAAGCAGCAGACAAGCATAACGCACAAACTGTGCATAGCAGGGAAAACAACTGATAATATTCCTGGCCTATCTTCAGTGCTGGTAGTGTGCTCCCTCCAGCACTGCTGAGGCTGCTGCATGTAACACACACTCTCAGAAGGTATGTGTTCAACAGAAATGCAACTGTTTTACTACTAGTGTATCATGCACAAACTACTACCACTGCTCCTTTCCCAACACTCATAAAAGATGAAGATGGGTTTGGTGTGTTATATTTATTATCACTAATGAACTTTTATTTGTAGCATATAATCCGTACTTCTTTTTTTTTTTATTTCCTTGACAACTACAGTGTTAGTCATGGCATTATGTCGGGTGAGCGCCCAGGCATAATGCCGTGACAAAAATCGAAGACCTATCATACAGGGGGGTCTTTTTTTCGTCAGTGCATTATGCCGGGTAGCAGCCGTTAGCATGATGTCACGGCCTGCCGCCACACACCACAGTGACTCCTCAGTGCTCACATGGCTGCCGTGGTGAGAGGAAGTGTTGAACTTTTGTCTCTTATCTGCCCCATCTTTTGTCTGGTGTTCCCTTTGGTTTTGGGGCTATACGTGTTTGATTATGGGTAAAAAGGAAGTCTTTAACACCTACAACTATAGCTCAAATCATAGGGCTTCACAAGGCTGGGCAACATATGAAAGAATAGTGGAGAATGTTGGTGTGTGTGTGAGCGTTCAGTGAGGCACCCAGAACTGGGTGCAGCGTTGCAAGGCTGGTGGTGGTGTCGAGATACCGTCTGCCAAACCTCGGCCTGGCCCTTCGAAGACATCTGGTCGTACCTTAACTGTGCTAAAGAAGCAGTTAGAGAGAAAACGTAGAGAACTGAAAGAAAAGAACTCACATCTTCTCTCAGAGGTGTCTGTAAGAACTGTTAACATAAATGTGTCAGAACTGGGCTACAGTAGACACCGCCAGGTTAAGAAACCGATCATCTCAAAGCCACAGAAGAAACATAGGCTGGATTATGCAAAGAAATATCTTCACTGGAATCCTCAACAATGGTCTGAAGTACTTTGGAGTGATGAAGCAACCTTCACCGTCACCTGTAACCGTGGGGGACGTGTACCGGCCCAGAGGTAGTGACCCATTAGACCCACGCTACACCTGTGGGAACACCAAACACCCAGACTCGCTCATGGTTTGGGGGTGTTTCAGTGCTCAGTGTTGGTGAACTCATTGCGCTTCCCAAAAACCAGTATATGAACCAGTATAATTATCTGGAGTTATTGTGTGACAATTTATCTGAGGTGTTCGACAAGTGTGGGGCTACGGTTTTTATGCAGGACGGTGCACCATGTCATACCACCAAATCTGTAGTTTAGTAGCTTAAGGGCTATGAAGTGAGGTTCTTTAATAACTGGCCAGGCAATTCCCAAGACGTAAACCCTATTGAGAACCTCTGGTCAATAGTGAAACGAAGTTTACTGGGCAAGGGTATCAGCTGCATCCCATGCCTTGAGGCTGCTCTACATGAGGCATGGAATAATGTACCTCAAACCCTCAAGAATTTGTGCGAGTCTTCCTACATGGCTGAGGAACATGATTAAGCGTAAAGGACGCAGACCAAGTATTAAAACCTCAGCAAGTGTGCAAATATATATATTATAATCTTTCATGGTATGTGTTTGTGTTTTGGTACGTGTGTGTGGGAGGGGCGGAATAATGCCATGACTAGCACAGTAAATGCGTAATCTTTAATGACAAAAACATCACTTAATACCTGGTCTCTGGAGATACTGTGTTTGTCATGCTGGTATGCGTATTTCAGTTTAAATTTCCATCAGTATTACACCTATTTCATATTTATACTTATCAATTTATCTGATAGCTATCTATTTGCTTTGGAAAAAAGACAAGTTTATTATTAGTTTGCAGGACAATGTTGCAACATTTTGCGACATATTAAATACAGCT